>NW_022436996.1:691844-725765 GCF_009761245.1 Sapajus apella
AGTTCCTGTAAGGAGGCCTCGTGCCCCGCGTTCCTGTCAGGCGGCCTTGTGTCCTGAGTTCCTGTAAGGAGGCCTCGTGCCCTGCGTTTCTGTCAGGAAGCCGCAGGCCCCAGGCTCCTGTCAGTGTGCCCACGAGGCTGCTGGGAGCTGCTGCCTCCCCATCCTCTCTTCCTGGTGAGGGGCCTTGCAGGATCCTGAAAGCCGGGCCCCTCGGCCCCACAGCCCGGCATGCGCGAGCTCCTCGTCTTCACACCCTGGGAAGGTCTCTGGGAGTCGGGTCAGCTCTGGACACGGAGCCCACCTGGGCCAGGGGCCCCCACAGCCCTGCCAGCCCAGTCAACCCATGGAAACGCTGCTGTGACACATTCCTATTGTCAGATGTAGTCTACCTAAAATACCTAAAATCCTGAGATTTCAGATACATGCATGCACAGTTAGTGTGTTTTAAAATACAGTCTTGCTCTGTCACCCAGGCTTGAGTGCAGCCACACGGTCATAGCTTACTATAGCCTCCATGCCTGGGCTCCAGCGATTCTCCCATCTCGGCCTCCCCGGGAGCAGGGACCACAGGCGCACTCCCTCATACCTGCTTAGTCTTTATATTTTTTTGTAGAGACGGAGTCTCACTATGCTGACCAGGCTGTCCTCAAACTTTTGGGCTCAAGTGTTCCTGCCACCTTGGCCTCCCGAAGTGTTGGGATTACAGACGTGAGCTCCTGTGCCTGGATGAATATTTTTGATGTTAGTAATTTTTAAAAGATGTATGACAGCAAAGGTTTTTTTTTAAAAATTATTTAAACATTTTTAGTTACACACATAAAGATTTGGCAACTTTATGTATTTTTTTTTTTTTTTTTTTTTGAGACGGAGTTTCGCTCTCGTTACCCAGGCTGGAGTGCAATGGCGCGATCTCGGCTCACCGCAACCTCCGCCTCCTGGGTTCAGGCAATTCTCCTGCCTCAGCTTCCTGAGTAGCTGGGATTACAGGCACGCACCACCATGCCCAGCTAATTTTTTGTATTTTTAGTAGAGACGGGGTTTCACCATGTTGACCAGGATGGTCTCGATCTCTTGATCTCGTGATCCACCTGCCTCAGCCTCCCAAAGTGCTGGGATTACAGGCTTGAGCCACCGCGCCCGGCAACTTTATGTATTTTTTTAAAAAAGATTATTTGCGGCCAGGCGTGGTGGCTCACGCCTGTAATCCCAGCACTTTGGGAGGCCGAGGCGGGTGGATCACGAGGTCAAGAGATCGAGACCATCCTGGTCAACATGGTGAAATCCCGTCTCTACTAAAAATACAAAAAATTAGCTGGGCATGGTGGTGCGTGCCTGTAATCCCAGCTACTCAGGAGGCTGAGGCAGGAGAATTGCCTGAACCCAGGAGGCGGAGGTTGCGGTGAGCCGAGATCGCGCCATTGCACTCCAGCCTGGGTAACATGAGTGAAACTCCGTCTCAAAAAAAAAAAAAGAGATTATTTGCGAAATTAAAAAAATAGAAAAATAGAAAAAATAGAAACCACTATTTTAAAGAATATTTCTTTAAAGTGTGATAGGTGAAAACTGTTAACTCCAGGAATATTTGTTTAGAGTATTTGTTATAAATCTCAACTTTGTGTAATACAAGTCAGTCATATGATTTACCCCAGTATTTGAAGACACTTTTCCTGCAGATTTCCTCAGTAGTTCAGGAAAAGGAAATCCAGTCTAAAAGCTGTTTTTTTTTTTTTTCGTTCTCCAAACCAAGGACTCTAAAAGGAAGATTCTGATATTCCTACCACCTCTGGGAGTGACATATAAAAGTTTGGCTTCACTATACTGTGTGTGTGTTTGGGTGGTTTGTCTCCTTTCTGTGTATCTCAGTTTCCCCAACCTCGAAATGAAGAAGTTGAGCTAGATACTGTTCGCAAGTATACGATTTAAAACATTATTATTATTATTAATATTATTAATAGACAGAGTCTCACTCTGCTGCCCAGGCTGGAGTGCAGAGGTGTGATCTTGGCTCACTGCAACCTTCGCCTCCCAGGCTCAAGCAATTCTTCTGCCTCAGCCTCCCAAGTAGCTGAAGTAGCTGGAACTACAGGTGTGTACCACCACACCCAGCTAATTTTTATATTTTTAGTAGAGATGGTGTTGGCTGTCTCCATGTTGGTCAGGCTGGTCTTGAACTCCTGACCTCAGGTGATCTGCCTGCCTCAGCCTCCCAAAGTGCTGGGATTACAGATGTGAGCCACTGCACCCAGCCAAAACAGTTTTTAATAAAGGAAAGAGTCTTAGCATCAGCTTCTGACTGTCCTTAGCCAAAACAGTTTTTAATAAAGGAAAGGTTTTAGCATCAGCTTCTGACTGTCCTTAGCCAAAACAGTTTTTAATAAAGGAAAGAGTCTTAGCATCAGCTTCTGACTGTCCTTAGCACATTGATCCATTCTGTGTCCAGGGCAGACTTGGAGGTGGGATGGCCCATGCCCCATCTTGCACACCTGGGCAGCAAGGAAGGGTGTGTTGAGGTGAGATGGGGCACCACATTTGCTTTTCTGTGCGCTCATCAGGTGTGTGGGGGGTGCAGCACCCAGTACCCATTGGGCCTGACGTTCTCGTCCCTTGAAGACCCCCGACCGTGCTGGCTGTACCCCTTTTGGCATGATGCCCATACCCCATCAGGCTGCATGCTCCTCAAGGGCCATGTCCCTGCCCAAGACAGCTTTCCCCTGTGTTTCCAATCAGTTAATTAACTTGGTTGTTAATTGGGAACCTACTTGTGTTGTCCCGGGCCCAGCCCGGGCTCAGCACGTGGCGGGAACTTAATGAGTGGGAGCCGGAGGTCTGCATAGAGCCTGCGGAGTCTCAGCCTTGACATTTCACATCACTGTAATGAAAAGCCTTCCTAAAAATAAACTCTGCTTGCATCATGTCTAATAGATTCTGTTTGGAGACTGGAAAATGCAATTGCAGGCACGGCTGGCATCGTCAGTCCTGTTTGTCACAGTGACAGAATGGCCAATTCTCCAGCCCAGCAAACAATGGGAAAAACACCAGAAATATGTGGGAAGTGCATGCACATGTGTGCCAGGCAGGTGGCCCGTGAGGGCAATGGGGCTAGCTCTAATGTTTGGTCATCCCACGTTCCAGGGTTTGTTAGTGATCAGCTATGTTGGTGAGGACTTGTGAAAGCATAGATACTTAAATTAGAGGCGCAGGGACCTATTCTCCTTACGTTCCTCCCTTCCAGAAAAAATGATGAAGAAAATGAAAAGTCTTTTCTCCTTTGGAGACTTTTATTTATTTTCTTTGATTTTTTTAAACTTTAACAATCTTTTGGTGGTGTACAGTGGCTCATGCCTATAATCTCAGCATTTTGGGAGCCCAAGGTGGGTGGATCACCTGAGGTCAGGAGTTTGAGACCAGCCTGGCCAACGTGGTGAAACCCTGCCCCTACTAAGAATACAAAAATTAGCTGGGCGTGGTGGCGGGTACCTGTCATCCCAGCTACTCGGGAGACTGCGGCAGGTGAATTGCTTGAACTCAGGAGGTGGAAGTTACAGTGAGCAGAGATCTTGCCACTGCACTCCAGCCTGGGTGATGGAGTGAGACTCTGTTTCAAAACAACAACAACAACAAAACTTTAACAATCTTTTATTACCAAACCCCATGAAGGGTGGCTAACAGCTAAAACAGCATTGCTAACAAGATCCAGGATGGAGGTGCAGACCCACTTTGGAGACCTTTAAAGGAGGAAATTCAGAAATTCAGAAAGGATCCAGTTTCAAGTGTCTAGGGCTCCCTAGCTCTTTAAAGGCCAAGTCACATGCAGAGCATCTTTTGTGCAGTGCTTGTGGTGGGATGCCTGGCCCGGGGCTGCTGAGCACCTGCCATGGGGCTCCTTCACCAAAGCTTGTCCTTGGGAGGCTACAGTCACCTCAGCTGCTGAGTCTCTTCTGGAATTGCTCAGGAACTAAACTTGGCCACTTCTTTTATTTTCCTTTTGAGACTGAGTTTTGCTCTTGTAGCCTGGGCTGGAGTGCAATGGTACGATCTTGGCTCACTGCAACCTCCACCTCCTGGGTTCAAGCAATTCTCCTGCCTCGGTCTCCCAAATAGCTAGGATTACACGTGCCCTGCCACCACACCCAGCTAAGTTTTTGTATTTTTTAGTAGAGATGCAACTTCACCATATTGGTCTGGCTCATCTTGAACTCCTGACTTCAGGTGATCCACCCACCTTGGCCTCCCAAAGTGCTGGAATTACAGGTGTGAGCTACCACGTCCAGCCAAGCTTGGCCACTTCTGATGTCAATGGATAAAACAAGTAATTTTATTGATCCTCAAAGTTATCAAAATTATCCATAATCTCAGGGAGAGGTTTTTAAAGGGAGGGAAATAGCTGACACAAAGGAAAATATAGGTGTCCTAAATATTTAGAGGACAGTGTTGTGGGTGTAATGTCAGGTGACCTGCAGAAAGTTCCTGAGAAGCTCTGTGCCTCAGTTTTCTCATCAGAATATCCTGCATGTGGTGGAGAAAATAGGTGGATCTGTGTGTGGAGATGTGGGACAGTCTCTAGACCTGCGGGTAACTACGGGAACAGTGCCTGCCTCCTGGGTTCCTGGGAGGCTTGCATGAAATGGTTTTTGCATATTGTGTGTGGAAAATAAGTTGGAATCATGAGGTAACAGAGGGCGCCTCCTGGCCCCTTGGCATCTACTGTGCCTTTACTTACTTTCTTTCTGGGGGTTTTCTGGTGCTTTGACTGTCATTGAGGCCTGCAGATCCCAAAGTGGAAGTTTGGTGTCCGACTTAAGAGTCCTCACCGTTGAGTTGAGGCCCTACTTGGAATTGTGAGCGAAGCTGCTATTTTGGGGACATATCCATCTTTGTGCGCGGCAGAGGTGGGATTCCGATGGCCTGTGGCACCTGGGGTTCAGATGACCATCCGCAGCCCAGAGCTGGCTCTGTCTCACCTCTCAGGATGAAAGGTAATTTGTAAAGTTCCCTTTGGTGTGGTTGTATTTAAAATTTAAAAGCTGCATATTTAGTTCCATTCTGATAATCTACGTTTATGTAGCCACAAATATGCCTGTATAGACTGCAGCTCTAAAAGTCGGATACAGCTGGATCCTGATGCTCAGATCCGATGCAGTGTGGACTGTATCGTGTTCCTGGGAACCTCATAGTTTCATAGAGCCCTCTACACCCTGTTTGCTTCATCCCTGCCTCTTTCTGCAATACGATTTTCTGAATGGTGTCAGCATCCCTGGGCCGTGCCTGCCCAGGGATCACTTTTTAGAGTTTGTGTAAAGGCATTATATGGGACAGGGCCTGCGCAGGGTCTCCCTGCAGGAGAATGCAAATCTGATTAAAGAGCAGGTTCTCACCAAAGGGAAGGATGGAGGCTTGCATCTTTTCCCTTAGATTTGCACACATTTTAGCTCCCAGCAGGGCATCTGTGACCTTTCATTTTCTGGGCTGATGTGGGCCACGGAACCATTTCTTGGGCTGAGAAGGGATCTGTGGTCTGCTGGGCTGAGCTGCCCACCCTCTGGCCTTACCACTGGCATTCCTTGCCTGTGCTTTAAATAAACATGTGCTAGATGAAGCTGCCACGCTTCAGGAAAGGGTCTAGATGGAGCTGGTGGGTGCAGTGGGAGGTGAGGAGTCAAGCCACATATTCCTGGGACATGAAGGGTGGGCAAGAGGCTTGAGGCCTGGGTCCAGAGCTTGGCACGCACCCACCTCCTGGCTCCCTGGCAACTGCCCAGCCCTGTGCTGCTTCGTGTTGGCAACATGCTTCACGAGCACTGGGATGGCAGCCACACAGCTGGCCTTGCTGGTGCTGGCGAGGAGGGCAGTGCCTGGCAGCCTCATGTCCTGATGGTGGAGGTGGGAATCAGCTCAGCTGCTCACAGGTCAGTTGTCTGTATCCATCACAAAATGTACAATTCTGTGACCCCCCCAAATCCCACTTCTAGGAATTTTCCCTACAAACATACTTGATACTTACACAAATGGGCAAAGATGTTTGCATAAGCATGTTCATTGCTGCCTTTTTTGTTATAAAATCATACTTGTTTGAAATGACTTGATTTTTCATAAACAGGAGGCTAAACATACCATGTTCACAGCACAGAATACCCTGCAGCTGTTGGAAAGAATGAGGTGGGTCTTCATGTGGAGATACAGGACAGTCTTTAGACCTGTGATTAACAAGACATACGGCAACAGTTAACTTCCATCCAGAGCTGGCTGTGCCCCCAGCAGGTGCTGCCCTGCTGTCTTTCTTTATATCATCTCGTTTAATCATCCCAGCAGCCCCTGATGCGGGAGCTGTCATGATGTGTGTTTTGTAGACATCCCAGGCACTGTGGCATCAGAGCCCAAGTTCTAACCACTTACTGGAGAACAAATCCAGGTGTAAGAAATGACCCCAATCTTAGAAATATATACTATGCATAGATCCTGTAAATAGAAGAGACTATTCACTGAAAAATAGGCATCTCATCAAAGACCTCACTCGTTTCTTTACAAGCTGAGGGATAAGGGGAAGGGAGGGAGACTATGGCCCTAGATGGAAGGCCCCCTCATCTCCCCTCACATGCGTGTGCTCATGTGCTGCCATGCCACGTGCCTGTGAGGCTCTGCAGAGTGTGTGCCCTGAGCTGACAAGGACGCCTGAATGTCCCCGGTGAGGGTTGCAGGATCCTTCATCCAACGCCCCCATCAGAGTGGGCTGGGAGCATCTGAATGCTGTGTGATTAGCTCCGCCAAGTGTTTGTTGTAATCAAGTTGCATTTCCAAGGCCTCATAGCTTGGTCATTTTTTTTTAGTTTGCACCAGCTGGGTTTTGGCACCGCCTCACCCAAACTTCAGATTATGAGACATCACGGTAACTTGCAAACTACTGCAGGAATAAGATTTGCATTTTGTGATGCTTTTGTTCTCACTGATGTGCTGTACATACCTGCGTTCCATTTGGGTACTTCCTGCTTTGAACATGAAGCACAAGGCTGTTGGCGAAATTGATGCTGGGGATCTGTTATCAATTTCATATTTTCCAAGAAGCCACTTTAGGATGAAGTCTCTCGAGCTGTGAACTTGCAGTCATGCCTTGGAAGAAGAGGCAAGTCTCCCTGTGAGGTTTCAGGTGGGACCTCCCTTCTTTGGTGGCACTGCACCAACAGGTGGAAGCACCCTTCTCCCCTCACTTCTTTGTTTGTGCAGGGCTTCGAGGGGCTCTATGTGGACAAGGCTCTGCCCATGGTTGATTTCTCTGAAACCAGGAGGACCACACCCTGCCCCCTCAACGTAGATTTTCCTGGGCCAGGGAACTTTTACTGTGGGAAACACTGTGCTCTTGGCCTCTGCCATGCACTGTTGCTGGAACAGGTGCGGAGATGTTCTGGTCTTTAAAGTGCCCACATTCAGTATCATGAAGGCTTCGGTGTTCAGTTAATTCACATTGTCCACACTTGAGATTGTTGAGTTGTGTCCCATTCTGTTGAGGCTTGTGCCCCTGGGAGTGTCATCAATCCTGACGCAGCCAGGCTTCACCTATGATTAAGGCCAGTGGTCCTCAAAGAGCGTCACCTTTGTGCCACATCACTCAACACTCTTTCAGGCTCCCATGCAAGCACATAGGGCTTCACGCAAAATCAGCCTTGCTGCTTTCAAGTGCTAAATGGACTATTAATAATAGGAAACTTTAACATAACGCTGGGTTTATTTATGGGAGATGGAGTGGGTGTCTTAATGCTGACAGGCCCTGGGTTTTGCTGCATTGATTTGCATTTCCTCTGCTGCTGTTGCCGCAGTTGATTCCATGATTATATTTTTCATGTAAAAGGCAGATGGAGGAGTAAGTCTATTTGCCCTCTTCCCATTCTGGTCTGGGTGTTTGTCCCCCCAAGTGCATGTGTTGAAACCTAACTCCTGACATGCTGGTGTTAGAGGTGGGGGCTTTGGGAGGTGACCAGGTCAAGAGGGCAGATGTTCCTGATGGGATTCATGCTCATGAGGCCACTAATAAGGCTGCTCCAGAGAGCTCCCTTGCCTGCTCCACCTAGTGAGGCCACAGGGATAAGGTGCCGTTATGATCCAGGAAGCAGGCCCTCTTGAGATGCCGAATCTCCTGGTGCCCTGCTCTCTGACTTCACAGCTTTCAGAGCTGAGAGACATCAATGTCTGTTGTTTATAGGCCACCCAGCCTATGGCATTCTGTTATAGTTCCAGCTATAACAGACACTTGCTAACACAGAGACTTCTCTTGGAGGTCATGAGATCTAAAAAGACGTGTTCGTTGGCCTCCTTGTGAATCTGTTCACATCAGAGAGAGGCAGGTCTGTGGCTCAGTGTCTCACCCTCGGTGAGCTTCCTCTCAGCATTCCTCTTCTTGGTTACCATGCTTGCTGGGCTGCAAAGCTTAGCTTCACCCAAATTGTGGTGTTCCAATTGGCCACAGGCAGTGGGGACGGGAGGTAAGGAGAACCCCTGTGACTGTGGGGGTGGCATGGTCCCCTCCAGTGAGGGTTTGACTGTCCTATAGGAAGTGTCTTGTCTTGCACGGGGACTGTGCACAGACCTGTGCTGTGCTTTTGAGTTATACAGGATTGTTAGATGTCAAAATGCATTTTCTGAGGTAGGTTAGACCCAACATTCTGCATTTCTGACCAGCCCTGGGGAGGCCAAAGCTGCCAGTCTGGGGGCCACAATTAGAGTGCCAAGGTCTGAATCAGTGTGGAAGCCGATGACTGATCAGAAAAAGTTTCTACGTGCTTTAAAATAAAAAAAATCAAAATATCACCCAAACCTTCCAGTATGTAATTCCATTTGGTCTTTTCTTTAAAAAATTCCTTGTATTTGGTGAGAAAACATGCAGCTTCTCAAGGTCACCTGTGTCCTGCAGAAGTGGCATTTCCTTTTTACAGAAGGAGCCCCATTCCCACAGAGCTGTCAGAGGGTTTTCCCAGGCAGGGGATTTTCTCTTAGACCTGAGGAGATTTTACTTCTAGGGCAACAGATGTTATAAAATTGTAATTTTCGAAAACACCTCGAAGTAGTAATCAGAATTATTGGGGTTATTACTTCCAGAATCATTGGAAATTCTGGCTTCAAGTAACTATGAGAATTATGTAATGTAATGTCCTGATCTATGTAATCTTTCTGAATTTTTGATATTCATTGACTTGATCAAGTATTCATCAAGATCAAGGGTGGAGGACTTCAGTAAAATTAGAAACAGGGCTCCCAATTCCCAGGCTCCACACTTGTTGTCACATTAACAGAGTGACCCTGTGCACATTCTGACATGTGAATGAGCCTTATTGACATGCATGAACTACAAAAATCAGATTAATCAACCAATTCCCAGTCACATGTGAAGGAGTAACATATGGGCAAAATTTCTCTTCAATGCAAGGCTGTGTTGCTTTAGGTTTATTTTATTTTATTATTATTATACTTTAAGTTCTGAGATACATGTGCAGAACATGCAGGTTTGTTACATAAGTATGCACATGCCATGGTGGTTGGCTGTACCCATCAACCCATTATCTACATTAGGTATTTCTCCTAAATCCTGTACCTCCCCAGCCTCCCCAACCCCCACAACAGGTCCCAGTGTGTGATGTTGCCCTTCCTGCATCCATGTGTTCTAATTGTTCAACTCCCACTTATGAGTGAGAACATGCAGTTTTATGTTTTCTGTTCTTGTGTTAGCTTGCTGAGAATGACGGTTTCTAGCTTCATCCATATCCCTACAAAGGACATGAACTGAACCTTTCTTGTGGCTGCGTAGTATTCCATGGTGTATATGTGCCACATTTTCTTTATCCAGTCTGTCATTGATGGGCATTTGGGTTGGTTCCAAGTCTTTGCTGTTGTGAACAGTGTTGCAATAAACATACATGTGCATGTGTCTTTATAGAATGATTTATAATCCTTTGAGTATATACCCAGTAATGGGATTTCTGGGTCAAATGGTATTTCTGGTTCTAAATTCTTGTCTTCCACAATGGTTGAACTAGTTTACACTCCCACCAACAATGTACAAGCGTTCCTATTTCTCCACATCCTCTCCAGCATCTGTTGTTTCCTGACTTTTTAATGATCGCCATTCTGACTGGTGTGAGGTGGTATCTCATTGTGGTTTTGATTTGCATTTCTCTAATGACCAGTGATGATGAACATTTTTCATATGTTTGTTGGCTGCATAAATGTCTTCTTTTGAGAAGTGTCTGTTCATATCCTTTGCCCACTTTTTGATGGGTCGTTTTTTTTGTTTTCTTGTAAATTTGTTTAAGTTATTTGTAGATTCTGGATATTAGCCCTTTGTCAGATGGATAGATTGGAAACATTTTCTCCAAATCTGTAGGTTACCTGTTCACTGTGATGATAGTTTCTTTTGTTGGACAGAAGCTCTTTAGTTTAATTAAGTCCCATTTGTCAATTTTGGCTCTTGTTGCCTTTGCTTTTGGTGTTTTAGTCATGAAGTCTTTGCTTATGCTTATGTCTTGAATGGTATTGCCTAGGTTTCCTTCTAGGGATTTTATGGTTTTAGGTCTTACATTTAAGTCTTTAATCCATCTTGAGCTAATTTTTGTTTAAGGTATGAGGAAGGGGTCCAGTTTCAGTTTTCTGCATATGGCTAGCCAGTTTTCCCAACACCATTTATTAAATAGGGAATCCTTTTCCCATTGCTTGTTTTTGTCAGATTTGTCAAAGATCAGATGGTTGTAGGTGTGTGGTATTATTTTTGAGGCCTCTGTTTTGTTCCATTGGTCTATATATATATATATATATATATATATATATATATATATGTTTTGGTACCAATGAAGCTGTTTTTTTACTTCAAACTATACTACAAGGTTAGTTTGAAGTCAGGTAGCATGATGACTACAGCTTTGTTCTTTTTGCTTAGGATTGTCTTGGCTATACAGGCTCTTTTTTGGTTCCATATGAAATTTAAAGTAGTTTTTTCCTAATTCTGTGAAGAAAGTCAATGGTAGCTTGATGAGAATAGCATTGAATCTATAAATTACTTTGGGCAGTATGGCCATTTTCAGGATATTGATTCTTACTATCCATGAGCATGGAATGTTTTTCCATTTGTTAGTGTTTTTTCTTATTTCCTTGAGCAGTGGTTTATAGTTCTCCTTGAAGAGGTCCTTCACATCCCTTGTAAGTTGTATTCCTAGTATTTTATTCTCTTTGTAGCAATTGTGAATGGGAGTTCACTCATGATTTGGCTGTTTGTCTATTATTGGCGTATAGGAATACTTGTGATTTTTATACATTGATTTTGTATCCTGAGACTTTGCTGAAGTTGCTTCAGCTTAAGGAGATTTGGGGCTGAGATGATGAGGTTTTCTAAATATACAATCATGTCATCTGCAAACAAAGACAATATGACTTCCTTTCTTCCTATTTGAATATCCTTTATTTCTTTCTCTTGCCTTATTGTCCTGGCCAGACTTCCAATACTCTGTTGAATAGGAGTGGTGAGAGAGGGCATCCTTGTCTTGTGCTGGTTTTCCAGCTTTTGCCCATTCAGTATGATATCAGCTGTGGGTTTGTCATAAATAGCTCTTATTATTTTGAGATATGTTCCATCAATACCTATGTTCCATCAAGTTTATTGAGAGTGGTTAGCATGAAAGGGTGTTGAATTTTATCAAAGGTCTTTTCTGCATTTGTTGAGATAATTATGTGGTTTTTGTCATTGGTTTTGTTTATGTGATGGATTATGTTTATTGATTTGCATATGTTGAATCAGCCTTGCATCCCAGGGATGAAGCCGACTTGATTGTGATGGATAATCTTTTTGATGTGCTGCTGGATTTGGTTTGCCAGTATTTTATTGAGGATTTTCACATCAATGTTCATCAGGGATATTGGCCTGAAATTTTCTTTTTTTGTTGTGTCTCGTCAGGTTTTGGTATCAGGATGATGCTGGCCTCATAAAATGAGTTAGGGAGGAGTCCCTCTTTTTCTGTTGTTTGGAATAGTTTCAGAAGGAATGGTTGCAGCTCCTTTTTGTGCGTCTGGTAGAATTCAGCTGTGAATCTGTCTGGGCCTGGGTTTTTTTCTGGTTGGTAGGCTATTTGTTACTGCCTCCAATTTAGAACTTGTTTTTGGTCTGTTCAGGGATTCGACTTCTTCCTGGTTTAGTCTTAGGAGGATGTATGTGTCTAGGAATTTATCCACTTCTTTTAGATTTTCTAGTTTATTTGCATAGAGGTGATTATAATATTTTCAGATGGTAGTTTGTATTTTTGTGAGATCAGTGGTAATATCCTCTTTATCATTTTTTATTGTATCTATCTGATTCTTCTCTCTTTTCTTCTTTATTAGTCTGGCTAGTGGTCTATTTATTTTATGGATCTTTTAAAAAACCCAGATTCTGGATTCATTGGTTTTTTTGAAGGGTCTTTCGTGTTTCTATCTCCTTCAGTTCTGCTCTGATCTTAGTTATTTCTTGTCTTCTACTAGTGTTTGAATTTGTTTGCTCTTGCTTCTCTAGTTCTTTTAATTGTGATATTAGGGTGTCAATTTTAGATCTTTCCTGCTTTCTCTTGTGGGCATTTAGTGCTATAAATTTCCCTCTAAACACTGCTTTGGCTGTGTACCAGAGATTCTGGTATGTTATGCTTTTGTTCTCATTGGTTTCAAAGAACATCTTTATTTCTGCCTTAATTTTGTTATTTACCCAGTAGTTATTTAGGAGCAGGTTGTTCAGTTTCCATGCAGTTGTGCAGTTTTGAGTGAATTTCTTAATCCTGAGGTCTAATTTGATTTCACTGTGGCCTGAGAGACTCTTTGTTATGATATCTGTTCATTTGCATTTGCTGAGGAGTGTTTTACTTCCAATTATGTGGTCAATTTTAGAATAAGTGCAATGTGATGCTGAGAAGAATGTATATTCTGTGGATTTAGGGTGGAGAGTTCTGTAGATGTCTATTAGGTCTGCTAGGTCCAGAGCTGAATTCAAGTCCTGGATATCCTTGTTAATTTTCTGTCTCATTGATCTGTCTAATATTGACATTGGGGTGTTAAAATCTCCCACAGCTGCCTCTTCCCCCAGGTGCTCTGTCCCAGGGAGATAGGAGTTTGATCTAGAAGCCCCTACTGGGGCTGCTGCCTTTCTTCTAGAGATGGGAGGAGGAACCTAGAGAATTGCTTTAGGTTTTTTTAACCTGCATCCTGCTGGTAGGATGCAGGTTACGACAGCTGCCTTCTCTTAAAGCTGCTCAAAATGCAGTGTTCTAGTCATATTTTTTTGGCAAACCATATATCTTTAGCTCTAAGTTAAGGAGTAACACTTGCATTGTTGATCTCTATTCTCAAAGGGCTTCATGAAAAGTGCTGCCTGGTGTGCTCCTGCATATGGTCGGTTTCCTCTGAAGATGAGGCGATGGCCATGCCTGCCTTGCAAGGCTGCCTGGGGACACAGTGATGAACCGCCACACTATCCCAGCACAGTCCTGCACATGGAGCACAAATGGTCATTGTTCTTACACATCGTGTCCTCTTTATGCTCGATGCTTAGTAGGGTCTCAAAGAATATCAGTTCCACTTTCACCTAGTAATCTAGCAATTCATGTAAAGTAAGCAAAATCCCCATTTGTCTCCTAGCTAGGCCAAAACGTTTGCCTATTACTCTAAGTGTTTGTTCACGTGATCAGAAATCATGTGAGATAAGTGTTAAAATATGCCCACTTCTGGGTACATACCTAAAACAACCAGATGCAGGGACTTGGACAGATATTTGCACATCCATGTTCATAGCAGCATTATTCACAATAACCAAAAGTTAGAAGCCACCCACGTGTCCATTGACAGATGAGTGGTAAGCAATATGTGGTCCATCCGTTCACATAGTGGACTATTGATTGTCTCTAACCAATTGATCACAACATTGATTGTCTCTTCCCAGCCTTAAACAGGAAGAGAATTGTGGCATGTGCTACAACAGTGGTGGCCTTTGACTACATTATGCTGAGTGAAAGAAGCCAGCCCCAAAAGGACAAATGCTGTTTGATATGAAGTACTTAGAGTCGTCAAATTCACAGGAACAGAAAGTGGAATTAGGTGCAAGGGAATGGGGCAGGGGAAAGGTGGGTCAGTGTTTAATTGGGACAGAGTTTCAGTCTGGGAGGGTGAGAAAGTTCTGGGAATCTGTTAGGTAACAACATGCATAGTTAACACTACTGAATTGAGCATTTAGAAATGATTAAGATGGAAAATTTTGTGTCTATATTTTTTACCACAATAAAAAAATATGTAAGTGGGGAGACAGCAGCTGGGAGGATTTTGTTCTTTGACATCACCCTACCTCTCAGATGTCCTTGTCTTTGTTCTAGGCTTTCCAGGGTCCCTGGGACCTAGGATCCTAGCCATGAGGGAGGCAGCCTGTGTCCATTCTTTACTGACATCACTTCTATGAGAGGGAGTGTAGGGGAATGGGACAAAAGGTGATACAGAGGTGATTGCTGCCCCAGAGAGGGCCCTGAAAAGCTGGCTGGGTGAGATGTCCCCATGGTCACCTGCTGGGGTCACATCTCAGAAAGAGGAACTGCTCAGGCTAAGTAAACAGCCTGTCTCCTCTGCACCCTGTGATGGGACAATTGTTATGTTTTTTGGGATCGAATATTTGGTAAGAGGGAGGCAGGTGAATAGGTGAATGTGCCTCATGGTGGAGCCCTGCCAGGCTGGATATTGGCCTGGAAAGATAGAATTGTGTTGTTCTGAGAAGGAAAAAAATCAGGTATCAAAAAAATACATATGGTGTCACCTCATATGGATTGTTAAAGTATTACAGTGTTGAGAAGTATGAATGGGATGTGGTGGATGCATTTTATTTTCTTCTTTTTTGCTTCTCTTTATTTTAAGGAAACTTTGTGTAATGCGAGCAACAGAAACTCATTTTTTTTTTTTTTTTGAGACGGAGTTTCGCTCTTGTTACCCCGGCTGGAGTGCAATGGCGCGATCTCGTCTCACCGCAACCTCCGCCTCCTGGGCTCAGGCAATTCTCCCGCCTCAGCCTCCTGAGCAGCTGGGACTACAGGCACGCGCCACCATGCCCAGCTAATTTTTTGTATTTTTAGTAGAGACGGGGTTTCACCATGTTGACCAGGATGGTCTTGATCTCTTGACCTCGTGATCCACCCGCCTCGGCCTCCCAAAGTGCTGGGATTACAGGCTTGAGCCACCGCACCCGGCCACAGAAACTCATTTTTATACAAAATATTTTTCTTATTATTCCTTTTTAAATGGGGTGATGAAGAACAAAGAAAACATCAGAGAAAAATCTTCAAGCACTGGAAGAATCCCTGCTGGCAGCTCCAGGAGAACCAGCACTTTGTGGCCTCTGCTCCGTTGGGATCTGGGGCCAGGCTGGGCCACTTTGGGTCTGGTTTGGGAACCCTCCTGAGCCTCTGGGCCCCCAGCGTGGTCCCTCCCTGCTGACTGCAGACCTCAGTGATCCAGCTCCTCTTCACTGGAAGCATGACATGCACTAATAATTAACCCCTGGCCAGCCCTGGGGACTGTGTGGAGGTGTTAAGAGGTGAGAGGTCTCTCTTCTGGGCCTCATCTCTTGGTGTGCAGTGTGAGAGCCTCCTGCAGAGAAGCTAGCGGCACCTCACAGGAAGGACTCCAGATTACTGCCTTTTCTCTTTTTTTGTCTAGCATTGATATATTCAGAAGGGGTGAGAACCTGCCAGGCTTGGTGTGAATACTGATGAGAATCCTGCTCCTCTCTGTGCCAAATGATGGTTTGTAATCCTAGCACTTTGTGAGGCTGAGGTGGGAGAATTGCTTGAGGCTGGGGTTCAAGACCAGGCTGGGCAACATGGCAAGACTCTGACTCTTCAGAACAATGAAAAATTTAGGCTCATACCTGTGGTCTTGGCTCCTTGGGAGGCTGAGGCAGGAAGATCCCCTGAGCCCAGAAGTTCAAGGCTGCAGTGAGTCGTGATCACACCATTGCACTCCAGCCTGGGCAACAGAGTGAAATGTTGTCTCTAAAAACAAAATAAAAATACAACGAATTATTTAAAAGGGGGTCTATGAAGTTAGCCAATAGCTGATTCTGGGAGGAGGGTGAGGTGCCTCACCAGGGGAGCAGACCACGGGGGTTTCCGTGCACAGCCTGTGTGAGGGTCCCGAGGCACCCTTTCTTACTGACTGCTTTGGCCAGCCTACTTCTCGGTGTTGTGGGGATCTGAAGACGCTGCTTTCTCTGAGCACAAATGTCCCAGGCTGCTCACTAGAGGAGGAGCTTTAGATCTCAGTGGGGTCTAAAGATATGAATCCAGAAATACACCTACATGATGAGAAAGCATAGGCCAGGAGGAGCCTGTTCTCCGCTATTCAGAGAGAGACAGAGGTGAGGAAACACACCCAAGCCCAGCCAGCCACGGGTTGAGCAGAGCCTCGTCCATGAGCTTTGCGGACTGGCCGGCTTGTTACTGAGCTGAGATCTGCAGGGCCGAGAAGCAGCCGTGTGGATTATGGCACCAGGTGGAGGAATCAGAGCCCATGATTCAGAAAAGACCTTTCACCTGCGTGGGAGCAACAGTGTGCTGTGAGGAGACCAGAGTTGTTCTGTCTATCATCACCCATCTACCTATGAATCACCTCTGTTCACCTATCAACCATCTATTTATATCATTTATCTGTCTAATCTTTTTTTTTTTTTTTGAGATGGAGTCTTGCTCTGTTGCCCGGGCTGGAGTGCTGTGGTGTGATCTTGGCTCACTGCAACTTCCATCTCCTGGTTCAAGCAAGTCTCCTGCCTCAGCTTCCCAAATGGCTGTGATTACAGGTGCATGCCACCACACCCGGCTGATTTTTGTATTTTTAGTAGGGATAGGGTTTCACCATGTTGGCAGATGGTCTTGAGCGCCTGACCTCAGGTGATCCGCCTGCCTCAGCTTCCCAAACTGCTGGGAGATTACAGGCAGGAGCCACTGCACCCGGCCTATCTAATCTATCTTTACCTATCAATCATCTATATCTATCTATCTAATTTATCTTTGCCTGTCAATCATCTACCTATCAATCATCTATATTCACCTATCAGTCAGCTATCTGTATCTATCCTCTGTCATTGTCTATATCTATCAATAGAACATATATAATCTATCAAATCTATCAGCTGTTTATCAATCATTATATCTATCATCTAGTCTATTTATCTATCTGTCATCTGTCTATGACAACCATCTGTTGATCTAGTAAAGAAGGACATTCCAAGGCTGTTTGATTTTCTAGGGAAAGCCATTTGGCGCCAATTCTGTACCTAGTGCAGATTTGTTTTGGGGTGTGGGTCGCATGTGCCATGTTGCAATGATTGTTTACATATTTTGTTCTCTGCAAGCTGTGTCCTTGAAGGCAGGATATGTCTTCATCATTCTGAGCTTGCTGGAGCCTGACCCAGTGGGCGGCCCCACGTAGATGGCCTATGAGGCAGCAGGTAGAACCCACTGGGGACCAACGCTGGCCACCTGGTGATGGAAGAGCTCCCTTTGCTGCTCGGGTTCCGGACCCGTTGCCAGCTTCTGTGAAGGGTTGACGGGCAGTGCTTGTGCCATGGGAGCTGATGGAGGCTGGGTCTGGGGGACAGTTGGAAGATGCCAGTTGAGTGGAAATAGATTCTTCTATGAAGGGCACAATGAGAGAGAACTAAAGGACAGCTGGAGTGCCCCTGATTTGGTGTTGGGATGGGACATAGTGGTGTGGGCCTCCTCCTGCTCCTGCCCCACCCTGGGTGACATTGGCATTGGAGGCTTCAGTGAGGAAGGCAGGGCAGAGCGGTGGGGGCTAGGGGCACCACTCAGCCATGGATGCTGCTTGTGAAAGGAGAGGGACCTGCCTTGTTGGACGTTGGGCTTGGTGCTGCCTTCTCCTGGAAGGACCTGCCTGGTCTCCGAAGGCACAAGCCCAAGCTCCCCCAAAGGCAGCTGTGGATCTTGCAGTCATGAGAGCTGCTGAAAGATGGAAGACTTGTGATTTCCTCTGGCGGAGTTGGTGGCTGTGTCTGGGCCGATTTGCAGTAGATCAGTCCACACTGGAGATCTGTTTGTTCTCACAGGCTTTCCTCTCTTTCTTCCACTGTGACACTCTTTGTAATGTGCATCTGGTGTGTGACCCTGTATCAGGCCTGCTGTGGGCAACCTCAGAATCAGGGCCCAGGCAGGCATCTCTGGTGAGGGAAGTTGTTAGTCGAGGAGGGGCTGGATAAATTCATCATGTCCCCAGGCCATGGGTGAGGATGGGCTCAGCTACCCAGGGAGGATGCTGGGGAGGTGAGGAGGCTGTCTGTGCTCCTGGCAGGAGAACAAATCCCATCACATAGAAGGGGCTGCTGTTTGGGGCAGAGGTGGCTGTGTGAAATGCATCTTGGAAGGACCTAGCCAGCAACAGGCATGGGCTGAAGAATCCCACATCCCATCTCCAACCAAATTGGGGGGCCAGAGGCCATGACTAGCAGAGTTGGTCTTTTTTTTTTCAATTTTGTTCAAATCTTAAATATTTCTTGAATCCTCTGTGCTCAGAACCAGCTGAGAGCAATCAAGAACTTTAAAATCCAGTATCCAGGGCTCTACCCTCAGAAAATAAATGGGTGACGCAGAGAGAAAGAAGACACAGATAAAGCAATATGAGACACGTAGTAGGTGGCAGACAGATATGGATCAAAATTCTTATGGACTTTTCACATTCCAGAGCAATTGCCCTCTTTACCACACCGGTAAACAATCATCAGTATGCTCAACAACAAACCGATAGTCCCCTGGTTTCAGGACCAAGGACAGAAAACAAAGGGGCACAAGGACCCTTTCTGGTTTCTATTTCTGCTTCTGTTTTATTTTTGAGACAGAGTCTCTCTCTATCACCCAGGCATGAGTGCAGTGGCACATTCTCAACTCACTGCAACCTCTGCTTCCCAGGTTCAAGCGATTCTCATGCCTCAGCCTCCTGGGTAGCTGGGACTACCGGCATGCACCACCACACCCAGCTAATTTTTTGTATTTTTAGTAGAGACAGGGTTTCACCATGTTGGCCAGACTGGTCTTGAACTTCTGATCTCAGATGATTTGCCTGCGTTGGCCTCCCAAAGTGGTGGGATTACAGGTGTGAGCCACCGTGCCCGGCCCCTCTCTGGTATCTTTAATTTAAAAGAGATCGAAGGCCAAGGTGGGTGGATCACCTGAGGTCAGGAGTTTGAGACCAGTCTGGTCAACATGGTGAAACCCCATCTCTACTAAAAATACAAAAATTGGCGGGGTATGGTGGCACATGCCTGTAGTTCCAGCTACTCAGGAGGCTGAGGCAGAATATCTTGAAGCTGGGAGGTGGAGGTTACAGTGAGCCGAGATTGTGCCACTGCACTATAGCCTGGGTGACAGAGCAAGGCCTTGTCCCTAAAAAAAAAAACAAAAAACAAAACACAGAGAGAGAGAGAGAGAGAGATTTAGAAAATAACAAGATAAAGAAATGTAGTTGCAACAAGAACTACTAAAAAATAAGTATCAAGATTATGCTATGGCATCATAAAACATGGTGATGTGTCTGTGTTGGACCCACAGGCCAGTGCGGTTCTACAGGCAGAAGTGAGGGGTCCTGGACACGGGTGATGGCAGTGATGGTGGAGACGGGAGCTTGCTTCTGTGCAATGCCAGGGAGGCAGATCCCCGCGTACGGGGTATGGTGCCGCGTGTGGGTTGTTAGCTGCTTGGGGACCAAGGCCCTCTCCCGTGATCCCCGTGTACAGGGTGGGGTGCCACGTGTGGGATGTTAGCTGCTTGGGGACCAAGGCCCTCTCCTGTGATCCCCATGTACAGGGTGGGGTGCCACATGTCGGATGTTAGCTGGTGGGGGACCAAGGCCCTCTCCCGTGATCCCTGTGTACAGGGTGGGGTGCCACGTGTGGGGTGTTAGCTGGTGGGGGACCAAGGCCCTCTCCCGTGATCCCTGTGTACAGGGTGTGGTGTCATGTGGGGGATGTTAGCTGATCGGGGACTGAGGCCCTCTTCTGTGATCCCCACGTGTGGGATGTGGTGCCATGTGTGGAATGTTAGTTGGGGAACGAGGCCCTCTCCTGTGATCCCCGTGTAGAGGGTGTGGTGCCATTTGTGGGATGTTAGTTAGGGACTGCAGCCCTCTCCTGTCCTGCTCCTGGTAGATCGTGGTTGTGGAGGACGTAATCAGAGGAGGTTTGAAGCAGGCTTATTTGGCCACTGTGAGTCTGAATTTCCTTCCTGATGTTTAAGAGACGACATCTAGCAGGAATTTGGATGGAAGGATGTGGAGTGAAGGGAAAGCTGGAGGGTGGAGCATGAGCATCCCCTCAGTGCGTGGCGGGCAGCAGCGAAGGTCACTGGGACTCCTTGGCCAGTGCTCCTGTGCAGCCTCCAAGCCCAGGCCCTGTGACACCGCTGTCCATGGGCTCCTCAGCCTACTGTGGCTCCTGGTGGGTGGCAGATCCCAGCTGAAGACAAGGCTGAAGTGGACACCTGTCCAGTGAGGAGACAGAGGGAGAAGGGGGCTGGGTCTCTGGTGAGGGTGGGGCTCTGGGAGAGGAGGGACATCTGAGGCAAATGTATTGTGAAATGGAGTGAAAATGGAATTTTTTTTTTAGGTGGTATACATGGGGAAGGTGGCATAGATTCCCAAGCCTGTGTGTGTAGACAGGGAGGGTGGTGTAGACTCCCAAGTCTGTGCATATATATGGGGAAGATAGTGTAGACTCCCAAACCTGCAGGTGTAGACAGGATAGGTGGTGTAGACTCTCAAGCCTGTGTGTAGACAGGAAGGGTGGTGTAGACTCTTTTTTTTTTTTTTTTTTTTTTTTGAGACTCTCTCTGTTGCCAGGTTGGAGTGCTGTGGCACGATCTCGGCTCACTGCAACCTTCAACTCCCTGGTTCAACTGATTCTCCTGCCTCAGCCTTCCAAGTAGCTGGGATTACAGGCCACTACCACCATGCCCGGCTAATTTTTGTATTTTTAGTAGAGACAGGGTTTCACCATGTTGGCCAGGATGGTCTTGATCTCCTGACCTCATTATGCCCCTGCCTTGGCCTCCTAAAGTGCTGTGATTACAGGTGTGAGCCACCGCGCCTGGCCCGGTGGTGTAGACGCTCAAGCCTGTGTGTGTAGACAGGAAGGGTGGTGTAGACTCTCAAGCCTATGTGTGTACATGGGGAAGGTGGTGTACATTCCTGTGTGTGTAGACAGGGAGGCTGGTCTAGACTCCTAAGCCTGCGTGTGTAGACATGGAGGGTATCTACTTTGTAGGGTTTCTCTGGGGTGTCAGGAACCCTTGGATGCACATGTCAAGTGCATAAAACTTGTGGTCTTTACTGATTGTCAGCATATGTAGACGCTTGTTTGATTACGAAAATATTGGGCCACGCACAGTGGCTCACACCTATAATCACAGAGCTTTGGGAGGCTGAGGTGGGAGAATGGCTTGAGGTCAGGAGGTTGAGAACAGCCTGGCCAACATGGTGAAACCCCATCTCTACTAATAATAGAAAAATTAGCAGGGCTTGGTGGCGGGTGCTGGTAATTCTAGCTACTCAGGAGGCTGAGGCAGGAAAATCGCTTGAACCCGGGAGGCGGAGGTTGCAGTGAGCCAAGATTGCATCACTGCACTCCAGCCTTGTGGAGTGAGACCTTGTCTCTAGAGAACAATTACTTTTTAAAGAAGAGTATATATGGTCACCTTTCTTGCTGATCTTCTCAGGCTGGGTTAGGAGCTGGGGGCCCCCAAATGCCTGTGTTAGAGCCCTGCCCCTGATGGGGTGTGGTTAAGAGGCAGGGTGGGGGGGGCAATGGATTAGGAGGCGGGGCCTTCCGGAGGTGATTAGGGTTGGGTGAGGTCACTAGGGTGACCCTGAGGTGGGTACCGGAGCCCTGTAAGTGTCACGAGGAAGCTGGCTGCCCTCCTCCTTCCCACCGTGTGAGGACCCAGCATGGCGGTGGCCATCTGCAGTGGGAGGAGGGCCCTCGCCAGAGCTGGGCCTTGCCAGCGCGCTGACCTTGCACCTCCAGCCTCAGAGCGTGCAAAGTGAGTGTCTGTTGTTGCAGCCGCCCTGCCCCTGTGTTCTGCCACAGCCTCCCTCTTCCTGCACGGGCCCCGCTGGCTGTGCCGGTGACAGGCCTCCATGTGTGAGTCTTTGTCCTGCCGCAAATGCCAGCTCTGGAAATGTGCAGTGTGGGGCACTCAGAGATGGGACGAAGGCTGGATGTCTGTGGAGGCGCGACGGAAAGCCTGATGGAGTTAAAAGAGCTTCATGACGTCTCCCCAGTGTTGGATTTTAGCAGCAGGATTTAAAAACTGAAAAAGGCACTTAAAGATGAGGTAATTCCACTCAGTAGGAAGTCTGGTCCCAGCCCATTAACGATGCCTATGAGAGAAATAGAACTGAGACATTGAAAAGAAAACAAAGCCACTTCAAGTAAAGGGGAAGTAAAATGAATAAAGGAAAAGGCTGAAAGAATTCCCAGAGATGCGAAAATCAAACCACGGGGGAAGTGTCTGGGAGCCCTTGGCTGAGCCTCAGGGGGCCTTGAGGTGGGTGCTCTGGGCCTTGACCAGGCGTGGGGAGCTCTGGGGCATGTGGAGCCTCAGGGCAGGTGCCCTGGGCCTAAGCCGAGCATGTGGAGCTTTGGGGTGGGTGCCTGGGGCCTTGGCCAGGTGTGGAGCCTTGAGGTGGGTGCTTACGTGGGGGGCTTGGAGCCTTGGGGTGGGTGCTGGAGCCTTAGTGGGCCATGAGGAGCTTCAGAGCGAGTGCTTAAGGCGTCTGCAGGGCCTGTGGAGCCTTGGGGCAGGTGCTGGAGCCTTGGTGGGGTGTGTGGAGCCTCGGGGTGGGTCCTGGAGCCTCTGTGGGGTGTGTGGTGCTTTGGGGCAGGTGTTGGAGCCTTGGTGGGGCATGTAGAGCCTTGAGGCAGATGCCTGGAGCCTCAGGTCAGGTGCTTGGGGCCTCGGTGGGATGTGTGGGGCCTCAGGTCAGGTGCTTGGGGCCTCGGTGGGATGTGTGGGGCTTTGGGGCAGGTGCTCGGGGCCTTGGTGGGCTGTGTGGGGCCTTGGGGCAGGTGCTCGGGGCCTCAGATGGGCGTGTGGGGCCTTGGGGCAGGTGCTTAGGGCCTCAGATGGGCGTGTGGAGCCTTAGGCAGGCCTGCATTCTCAGTCATTGCAGAGTTAGACTCTGTGGGTGGCCACGCCAGCCGTGCGTGGGGCTGTGGACCTGCAAGCCCCTCCTCCTGCCCAGACCTCAGCCCTGTCTGGGGCAAGGCACCTGAGCAGGGTGTTAAAGCATGAAGGCCTGGTGCCCTGGGGCCGAGTTCATGGCTTCCAGAAGTGACCAGTGGGGCTGTGGGAGTGTTCCACTGCTCTCCATCTCGGACCCCCAGGTTTGTTCTTTCCCAGTGGCAGCCTCAGGAGACGCCCTGCGGGGCAGGCTAGAGGCCCAGCTTGGAGCTGGGCAGCATCCGTACCCCTTCCTATGGGCACCCCAGGTTTCCTCTTGGGACGTGGGCTCAACCGGCCAGGCCGTGGCACCCGCTGGGGCTCTGAGGAGCTCAGGGAGTCGATCCCCACCCTGACGCCTGGGAGCACAGCCCTCAGAGCACAGGCTGTCTCCATCTTTCATTTTCAGAACAAGGCTGGGGGACTCTGAGAATGTGTGAAAGTTCCATGAGGTCCTTCCTGATGCCAACCTCTCCCAGCCCTGAGTTCAAAGGGAGGATGGTAAGGTGCCTGCCAGACCCCAGGAGGAGAGCAAGGGGGAAGGCTCCCAGTTCTGCCTCCCTTTCGTGCTGGGCACAGTGAGGCCACATTTATGCACATGTCATTAATCCAAGTCATTTCTAAACTCCAGTAGTTCTTAATTGGACTCTTGGGAGGAAGAAAGAGGAAGAGGAAGCCTTGGAGGCCAGTTGACAGGAGTGAATTGGTATTCTCACGGGGTTTTCTGAAGGCATCTTTATCTCAGAGCTTTGTGATGGAGTGCAGTTCTTTTTTTTTTTAACACCTATTTGAGACGGAGTTTCGCTCTTGTTACCCAGGCTGGAGTGCAATGGCGCGATCTCGGCTCACCGCAACCTCCACCTCCTGGGTTCAGGCAATTCTCCTGCCTCAGCCTCCTGAGTAGCTGGGATTACAGGCACACGCCACCATGCCCAGCTGATTTTTTGTATTTTTAGTAGAGACGGGGTTTCACCATGTTGACCAGGATGGTCTCGATCTCTTGACCTCGTGATCCACCCGCCTCGGCCTCCCAAAGTGCTGGGATTACAGGCTTGAGCCACCGCGCCCGGCTGAGTGCAGTTCTTTACTCACACCTGAGAGAGAAGGACCTGGGCTGATCTACCCTGGGAGGCGGCGCTCCCAGCACTTGGAGTGAGCCCTGGCTGCAGGCCCACAGCCGTTTCTTCCACAGTTGCGAGTGCTGAGGTGAAGCCCAACCTCCGCAGGACTCTGCTTTTCCAAAGGAGAAGATAGTGCTGGCAGAACCTCTGTAGTTTACGGGAATTTTACCACTCATGGCTGCCCCTTTGTCCTTCGAGGATCCAAGGGACTCAGTGAGGCACCATCCTTGGGGTTCATGGGTTGGGTCTGGATCTCGCTGCAGCAACTGTAGGGGACTCGTGTCTGCCAGAATCTGCCAGTGAACACAAAGACCCCCAGAGGAGGCAGGGTGCAGCGTCCGTATGGGGTGACCAGCTCCCCGTAGAGACCCCATCCCCTGCCAAGTGGATGTTGGGGAGAAGCCATCACTGTCTGACTCACTTTGGGAGCTTTTATGTCAACTTCAGTTCCAAAAATAAGATTTCTTCATTAAAAAAAAGCCTGAAGCATTTATGCAGACAATGTTGATGATACACTCCCTTCTCTCCCAACATTCCAGCCCTGTTCTTTCCCTCCGGTCCTTGTCTTGAATGACAAGAACCTGTGGAAAAGCATCTTCTCAGTCCTGCTGCCTGGGTTCCCCCGGGGGGCACTGCTTTCTGTGCCTCCTCTTTGGAGGGAGCTCAAGGCCTACTCAAGTGGGGGCTGGGGACCGGCCGTGCCTTGGCTGGGGTGGTCTTGCCGAGGAGGGGATGGGTGGTGGGTCCCGCAGGTGTTTCCTGGGAAAGGCTGTTGGCACAGGCCACGGTTTCTCTCCTCTGTGGAGTTGTGCCCACTTGACACTTTGTCATGTAGAACCTCCTCCTGTGCCCGGTGCACTGTCATGTAGAGCCCCCTCCTGCGCTGGCTTTGGTGGTCAGGGCGGCTCCTGCCTCCCCATCTAGAGGCCACCGGGGTTCACGCTGGTCCCACACTGGGCTGTCTACCTGGCCCCCTCCCTAGGCTTAGAGTCATGCTGGGGCAGTGTGAAGTCACAGGGAGGACCCATGTTGTTCTTGGAGCATCCAGTGTATCTGATGAGAAGGAAGAAAACACTCTTTCTCATAAAAGGCACATGGGCATATGATACAAAGAAGAATGCAAATTTACATGCATTTTTAAGAGAGAAAGTCATGAAGAAATGTGCTTGCAGCCAGAGGCTTTGGTGTAGGAAGAGGGGGTCATAGTTGAGGGGGTCACCAAGAGCGGGTGGAGCTCGGTGGAGTGGCAGGTGGGAACAGGAGCATGGCATGGCCCACGTGTACCCTTGGCACTGTGTGGTGCTGTCTGGGGAATATTCTAGAAGGGGCTCAGTTTGACTAATGCCTTGAAAGAGGAAAGGAACACCAGTGACCTCAGTAGGGGTGCACGGACTGCATCTGCTAATCTTTTCTGATGACAATCAGGGTGGCTGCTCTCGGAGCAGGGCCATTCAGAGCAGTGAGGTTTGCGCACGCTCCTCCTCTTCACAGTCTGATCAGTAGGCCTGGACAACCTCATATCATGACTGGATCCTAACTTCCTCCAGTGCTGATCCTGCCCCTCATCCCCATGAGGAGAGCGTGGACATCGCCTGCTCCTGCTGGCTGCTTTGAGTCTGAGCTGAGGGTGCTGCATCTTGTGTGGAGATTCCTGGGAAACCTGCTAGGTGTCCGGCCCTGAGGCAGGGACAGCACCGCTTCAGGATCCCGGTCCTCAGCCACCTCTGTGGGTCGCAGCAAACTTATACTCAGGCTGGCCTGTGTCCTTGAGAAGCGTTGCTTTGATATTAGGACAAAGTAGTGCTCTTGAATGCAGCGTTTTCCCTCAAAGGCAAGGTGGACGGGGGAGGGGGTGCTGTGCAGCCTGGGGCTGATGAGGCGTTCTTGGACCTACATGGAAGGTCCCTGGTTTCCAGCATGAATCAGCCTCTGCTGAACCCACTGGAAGACCCTGGGGCACCTCCCAGGGCTCCAGTCTCTACCCACAAAATCCCTGCCTTATGCACTCTCCAACAGGCCCCTTTCCCTCGAAGTCAGAGCTGGTGTTTTATTTAAATAGACACGAAGAGCCCTGGCCTCTGCGACAGCATGTGCGTACCTTGAGGACATTATATGGAGTGGAATAAGCCTGACAGGGAAGAACAAGCACTGTGAAACCCACTTATAGCCCCAGTGTTGTCAGAGTCAGGGATGGAAAGTAGGATTGGGGTGCCAGGGGCTGGGGAGTCTGCGTTGACAGGGAACAAAGTTCAGTTTTGCAAAATGAAAGGAGTTTGAGAGACAGATGGCAGTGATGGTTGTATAGCAGTGAACGTAATTAATGCCACAGAATTATATCTTAAAAGTGATAAGATGGTAAATTTTATTTATCTTATGTACATCTTACCAAAGCTAAAAAATGTTTAGTTAAAACAAGAAAAGCTCAGAAAATCAATTCAAAGAGAATCCCACCTTGCCTGCACAGAACCGCTGACATCTCTGGTGTGTGGTGGGTGAGCCCAGGGCCTGTGCCTGGCAGGAGGGCCTGGGTCTAAGTCTCTTTCTGTGCTGCTCTGCCAGGGCCCTGAGCTTCGGATGGGCTGGCTGCGGCCTTGCTTGGGGCACTGAAGATGGCTGCGCTATTCCCCTGGCTCTGCCACAGTCACCCAGGCTGCCCAGCTTTCATGAGATGAAGGCAGCCCCAGTGCTTATGATAAGCTGAGCCCCTCTGGAACATCCATGCCCTGTGCCCCGTGTCTGCACTTTGGTATGTGCGTGAGTTGTGCTCAACTCGCAAGAACTCGGGAGGTGCTGGCAGTGGGGTGACTGGGCCTCCCAGGCTGGTGGTGACTGGCATGGCTTTTCACCAAGGCAAGCATGGCCAGCCTGGCCTAAGATCTTCAGAGCACCTCTGTAGTCACCCACCTGCTACTCGGGAGAGGCCGCTTTTGTCAAGGAGAGGCCTGGGAGGGCAGCTGGTGATGTGCTTCCCAGGGCGCTTGTGGCTGCTGGTAGGGATTATCAGGAGACCCCTTCTCCACGGTCCATTAGTCACTTAGACACCATGGTACACAGGCTCCAGGGCCTGGCACGCTGGGGCTTGCCTCTCCCGTGAGCGCCCTGGCCCAGCAGCTGTGATTCTAGCACCATTCCGGGTGGGGGTTCCCAAAGGACTCTGAGAGCTTAGTCCGTCCTCCTGGACTGGGAATCTTGAGAGGGATTCCCTTTGACAGTGCAAAGCTGGCATCTCGTGGACCCCTGTCTCCAGCAGGTGGGAAGCTCAAGCTGCTGGAAGCTCTCTGCACATCGAGAGGAAGCAGCCCTCTCTGTCCTTGTCACCAGGAGTGTGATGCTGATACAGAGGCTTCCTGACGGTTTCTCTCAGGGAAGAGATGGGGTCATGCCCAGCCTTGCTCTTCTGCATGACCGTTCACTTGGCTCATGTGTCTGTGGGCTATTGGCCCAGTTTTTTTGGTCTTTAGCTCTTGCTGGAGGTAAATCACCCCCTGGAATTTTGAAAGTCCTGTAATTAAGATTTGATTTTTTTTTTTTTTTTTTTTTTGAGACAGCCTCTGTCGCCCAGGCTGGAGCACAGTGGTTCAATCTCAGCTCACTGCAACCTCTGCCTCCCAGGTTCAGGTGATCCTCCTGGTACAGCCTCCTGAGTAGCTGGGACTGAAAGTACGTGCCAGTGCACTCGGCTAATTTTTGTATTTTTTGTAGAGATGGGGTTTTGGCATCTTGGCCAGACTGGTCTTGAACTCCTGACCTCAGATGATCCACCCACCTCAGTCTCCCAAAGTGCTGGGATTACAGGTGTGAGCCACCACACCTGGCAAGATTTCAAATCTTGAAGGAAACAGGGACAGAATTGCTGGGAATGACAGCAACTCCAGAGCCTCAGAGAATGTGCTGGTCACTTGCTCTGTGATTTCACCAAGACAAGACTAGTGGCCCTCAGCTCCTCATCAGCCTCATGGAGTGAGGTGTGAACAGTCCCATTGATGATATTCCAGAATGGTGCAAACCCTGAGGCCTGCAGACGGCTGCTCGGGATATCCATCCTGGAAGGGTGCTGAAAAGGAAAGGAAATGTAAGGACAGTTTCACTTGAGAATATGATAAAATGGTAAAAGGAATAAGAAACAGTTATTTGCAGCTACTGAGGAACCCACGTGGCCTCCAGCTGTGCTGGTCTGTGGCCCAGGACTGCTCCCTGCATGTGAGACGTTCTGGAGTGAGCCTTTTACAGCTCAGTGGTGAGAAAGACAGGCAAAGTGAAAGAATTTGCTATTTGTGCTTTTCTCAGATGCAGCCTGGGTGGATAGACACTCCAAGATTTTATATCTTCTGTTCCTTATAGCAAAAAAGAAAAAAAAATTTAATGAAAACCAAAGAGTTAAGTCCAGAAAAACCCAGTGGATGTTGAGGCTGGAAGTGCGGCGCCAGGTCCTGGGTGTTTCTGAGCAGGTGCCTTCCTCACTGTGGGTGGGGCCAGGTCAGTGGGGACAGGAGCTTCCAGAGGGGGCCTGGAAGGATGCAGACCACCTTCCCTTTTCCGGACAGAGAGCACCAGATGCCCCTCTGCTCCACATGGGGCTTTGGCCACAAGAAGAAAGAGTGGGTATGGTCAAGTGGGTGTGATCATGTGAGTGTGAGCACCAGTGTGAGCTGGTGTAAGTGTGTGCAGAAACCTGCAAGGGAAGGAGGTGGCAGTGGCTTTGAGTCCCAGGACAACAGGTGCCCCAGACAGTGCTTCTGTGTTTACTTTAGAGCAGGGTGCCCAATCTTTTGGCATCCCTGGGCCACATTGGAATAATTGTCTCGGGTCACACATAAAATACACTCACAGTGATAGATGATGAGCTTTAAAAAATTGCAAACATATCTCATAATGTTTTAAGAAAGTTTATGAATTTGTGTTGGGCCGCATTCTAAGCCATCCTGTGGGCTGTGCTTGTGGGCTGGACAAGCTTGCTTTGGAGCCAACGTTGCTCTTCCTGTTTTGGGGTTCATTGGCCCCGTCACACTGTATAACGATAATCTGTTTTGGGGAGAGGCAGATCACGCAGGCAGAACTCACCGCCCCCCCCCCGCCTTGCACAACTCTGGCGCTGTGCAGTGGGGCAGAGCCCGGAGGAGCTTTCTCAGCCAGTTAGGACTGCCCTGGTTTTGGGCCCTTTGGAGGGAGCAGTCCCCAGTGGCTCAGTCAACCACAGTGCAGAGCTGCTTCTTGAGGGTTGCCTGTGGGCAGGCGCAGCCTGGTGCAGAGGCAGCTGAGCTGGGACGTTGACCCCTTTCCTTGTCCTGGGCTACGAGACCCTGACAAGATCCGGTCTTAGGGGATATTTGTGAGGAATGAGATTGACTCAACTCTGCATGTATTTTGACAAACTAGTTTTAGAGGGTGGATGCAATGTTGGTTGAAACATTGATATGGACTTAGCCAATTTTAAGAACATCCGCTTACTACATGTTCGACAAGGCCTCACACATAAATTGACTGTGCTTTTGGAAAATGCAGGACTGAACACGAGATCACATTTTTATCTGTATGTCCCAAAGTGCACATATCATAATTTCAAATGTTCTGCCATCGTGGTCACAGTTTTTTAGATGATGTAATTACCCTCAGTGCTGCTTTTCGCATTACATGCCAGAGTGATTTTGGTTACCACAAGAAGGGAAACAAAGCGCAAAACCGAATTGAGCTTCGTGTGTGGCGGACAGGCCTCCTAGAGGGCTCTGCAAAATCAAACCAAGGACTGGAGGGGCACAGTCTGCTGGGACGGTGTGTGGGGCGATGTGGTGCTTGTGGCTGAGCTGATGGCGGCTTCCCTCTGGGCCTTCCTTCTTCCCACCCACGTTCAGGGCCGCAGGGTGGGGAGGGTTGGAGGCAGGTGTGTCGGGCGCAGTGAGCCCACCAAGATGTGCTCCATGCTTGGAGGTGCTGTCAGCAGCCACGTCCTCATTTCTTTGGGCCTCAGTTTTCTTGTTTGAAAAGCAAATGGATTGAAGAAGCCCAGTGTTTTTAAAGCAGAAGGTCTTTTCTTCAAATGAAATCTCATAAAGGTATTTATTAAGAAACTGTGGCTAGACTATTTTGAAAATAAGAGTTTCTAACCTTTCCTTACACCCTCTGCAACCCAGCGCTTGACATTCTCTGTCTTTGGAGTGCGATGAGGACAGGAGCTGAGAGCCGGGGCTTTGTGCTTTCCACTGTGGGCTCTGCTGTCCCCCAATCTTGTAGTGGAGCTCAGGAGTCCAGGCATTTTGATGTCAGTAGCGGGCTGCCTCTTCCGTGGACAGTGGGCTTTGGAATTCCACAGTAACGCCCTGACGGGTGGGAAGGGAATTCTCCTCTGCAAACAGAACCCAGGGGCACGGATTCGTTATTGACCCACATCCATGTTGTATAAAACTTCCATCATTAGTATTTGACAAACTCAGAAACAAATTAATATTAGAAAGAGAGGGAAAAAATTGCTTGCCGGGTTTTTGACCGAGAGGGAGCCCCCTTGCTTGGGTTGAGTACTGCTCTGCTGGGGAAGGATGGACACTACTGCAGCCTCTTCAGCTACATTTGAAAACAGCGCTGGGCACGTCCCTTCTGTGCTCTGGTTCCTTCTCTCCCGTAACTGATACGCTGCAGAATTTTGCATAGCTTTCTTATGTCCCCAGGTAAGAGTAGGATATCAATTTAAAAAAGGCTGGGAGCAGTGGCTCACGCCTGTGATCCCAGCACTGTGGAAGGCTGAGGTAGGCGGATTGCTCAAGGTCAGGATTTCAAGACCAGCCTGGCCAACATGGTGAAACCCCGTCTCTACTAAAAATGCAAAAAAAATAGTTGGGGTGTCCACCTGTAATCCTACCTACTCAGGAGGCGAAGGCAGGGGAATTGCTTGAACTAGGGAGGTGGAGGTTGCAGTGAGCCGAGATCATGCCACTGCGCTCCAGCATGGGTGACAGAGTGAGAGTCCATCTCAAAAAAAGAAGCACTGGTTTCTTTGAATTAATAAAAAATATAGAAAATGCACGATTTTATTTTTTTAAAGACTGTAACTCAAGCCAGATTGACACATTGTCTCCTCTTCTTCCTGAGGGATCTTATTTGACAAATATATAGAAATGGTAGTGCTTAGCATATCAATTGACAGTCTGTAAATTCATGCTTGTAATAAAGCCTTGCTATTTTCTGGAGTAGGCTAGGCCAGCTTACTTCATCAACAGACTTAACAAGCTGCATGCTGGCCGGTTCTGAGCTGCCTTAAACTGGAAGCAGGTGCGACGCGCGTGCGTGGAGCTCTGCCGTCCCTCGGCTTCCCCAGAGTCCTCGGCCCCCTTCTCCTCTGATTCTTCCCCTTTTGTGCATCCGTGGCCCTTTTGGGTTCTGAGCTGCAGCAAGCTTTAGCGAGTATTTTAATTTTCTTCAGCTCACTTCACTAAGCGTTAAATGGATTAACCAATGTTAGTACCTTGGTAGAATTATAGCCAGATTTTGCAAAGAGCTTGTGAAATGGCAGCCAGATGGCTGTGGAATCTGAATATTCACTGCTGAGAACCGAATCCAGCTTTTCTGCCCTGAAGATGTTCTGTGTGAGGTGCACGCCTTGCTCGGGGTGGAGGTGAGGCTTGTCTCAGGTCCACAGACGAGGGGGAGGACAGAGCGAGTGGACCCTCGGGTGGCAGTATCTGGTACAGATGTGGGCAGATAACCGGGTGGAATAATGCTTGCTTCGCTGGCATTTTGACCTTAATTTTAGAAAACAACTTAGGTTTGTAGGGGTCTGGGCAGGTCAAAACTCGGTGCACTAAATGCTGCCACAGCCCAGGGTTCTGAGTGACAGCGCCGAGCATTCGCTGATTATGAAAGCCCCAGAGAAACCAGAGTTTGAATGTCACTTTGAAATGTACAGCAAGAAATTTGCCCTGTGTTTTCAAGACAAAGGTGAGAAGAACTGATTTATGAGGTACCAGGCACAATAGTATTTATTAATGCTCAGATAATTTGTGGGAGATAGAAAGGCCGTAGACTTTAGATCAGAGCTGGATTCAAATCCCAGCATTGCCAGTGAGCACCTGTGCAGCCCTGGACAGATCACTGAACCTCTCTGAGCCTCAGTTGCCCATCTGCAAAAACACGGATCCCTACCCTGCAGGTGATTGTGGGGGTTAAATAAGGTCACTTGTGGGAAGCAGCTGTGTGCTTGGCGCTTGGTAAATACCAGACACGTGGTGCATGTTATCACCAGCTTCGGGGGCACACTGGCCTTGGTGACCACATGGAGAAAGCCAAACGAAAGTGCCAACCCCACAGATTGATGAAGGCCCCGAGAACTTGTTGGTTCTGCCACATTGAAGGAAAAGCTCGTGGAATTTGAAGGGCAGAAGAGACCTCGGTGGAGGGAGGTGTTAGAGCATCATTCATACAGAGACACATGGTGGGGCCGGGGTGACCTCAGCACTGCCAAAGCCCGGGGTCCCTGGTGGTCTTGTCATGACATGGAGTAGTGACGCCCTGCTGTCCCTCCGGAGGGTTGGGGGGATGGGAGGAAACAGAGCTGCCTCCAAAGAAATCCCACCTTGGCCGTGTGCTTTCCTTCCACAGAGCACAGGTTGGGGGCCCAGCCTGGGCTCCCCGTTGCCAGCTGAGGCCCAGCATGTGGGTGTCCACATTTACAGACTCTCCAGCTGGGCCCAGCTGTGGAGCCTGTGAGGCTGAGGGCCAAGCTCATGCAGCCCCAGGAACCTTAGCTTGCCAGGGCTCCTCTGGCCCAAGGGACAGCCCTTTTGGTTAAGGGCACTGCCAGTGACTTCTGGGCAGGAGACCTTAATATGCTTGGAGTAGAAAGGGCGGGTGATGCCTTGGTGGGCCCAAGGCTCCTGAGAGCCTGCAGCTGCAGAGAGAAGAACCATGAGGAAATGCAGAATGAGGCCCTTGGCCAGCTGGGACATGGGACCTAGTCGCTGTATGTGCCTGACGTCAAGGGCCACTCAGGCCCCTGCTGTAGTAGCCACATGGGGACAAAGCCCAGACCACACCACACCATCCAGTCCAGCTGCCACCAACTCCAGGCTCACAGTGTGTCCCCAGCTGCCACCAACTCCAGGCTCACAGTGTGTCCCCAGCTGCCACCAATTCCAGGCTCACAGTGTGTCCCCAGCCGCCACCAACCCCAGGCTCACAGTGTGTCTCCAGCCGCCACCAGCTCCAGGCTCACAGTGTGTCCCCAGCTGCTACCAGCTCCAGGCTCAGAGTGTCCCCAGCTGCCACCAGCTCCAGGCTCACAGTGTCCCAGCCATCATCAGCTCCAGGCTCACAGTGTCCCAGCCATCATCAGTCCCAGGCTCAGAGTGTGTCCTCAGCCGCCACCAGCTCCAGGCTCACAGTGTGTCCTCAGCCGCCACCAGCTCCAGGCTCACAGTGTGTCCTCAGCCGCCACCAGCTCCAGGATCACAGTGTGTCCCCAGCCGCCACCCGCTCCAGGCTCAGTGTGTCCCCAGGCATCACCCGCTCCAGGCTCAGTGTGTCCCCAGGCATCACCAGCTCCAGGCTCAGTGTGTGCCCAG
>NW_022436996.1:725775-727334 GCF_009761245.1 Sapajus apella
CACCAGCTCCAGGCTCAGTGTGTGCCCAGGCATCACCAGCTCCAGGCGCAGAGTGTGTCCCCAGCCGCCACCAACTCCGGGCTCAGAGTGCACCATCCTGTCCAGCCATCATCAGCTCCAGGCTCGGTGTGTGTCCCCAGCTGCTACCAGCTCCATGCTCACAGTGCACTGTCTGGTCTAGCTGTCACCAACTCCAGGCTCATAGTGTGTCCCCCGGGAGCTGGGACCCAGCCCTAGACCCCCAAAATGAGCATGCTCCAGCGCGAGGCTCCAGGCCTCTCCCTCTTGGAAGGGCCACCCTGTAGAAGTGCCTCCTCCTGTCTGTCCTGGAGGTTACAGCTGAGCCCACACCAGGACCCTCACTATTCCAGCTCCCTGTACTCACTCCAAGGCTGTGTTATTGAAACCACTTCAGGGCAGGGTTTCAGTGCTGGGCCAGGGTCAGATGCCCCGATTTGCAGGGAGGAGCTGTTTGCATACGTTTCTCTGTGGAAACAAAAGACTTGTTTTTGAAGGCAGCAACCCGAAGGATATTTAACAGGCAAGTGGCCAGTTTTGGGGGGCAAACCTACTTAATGAAATGCACACAGCCAATATTGCTGTCATTGTGTCTCCAGGAGCTTAGAGGGTAAACGTGATAAATAGCAAATCAATATCTTAGCGTATTTGAATATAAATTTTAAAAGATTCTTGGACTCATTGGAATTCATAGTTCCATTTTTAGATGAAATTGAAGACATAGTTCAGGGGAAATGGGACAGTCACTTGTTTGTTACAGGTGTGGGTTGTTGCAGGCTGTAGCTGGCTGATTGTGGGGGGGGCGAGGCATGGCTGTTCCCTGAAACACCTTCGAATCTGAAGTTTTTGTTCCCCCCAGAGCATTGAGGGGTGAAGGGAAGCCCCTCCCACTTCAGATTTGGAGATCTGAGCCCTGGGGGTTCATGCTGCCTTACGTCCAGTAGGTCTTAGGACCAGGCTGGGAGCCAGACCATACCCGCCTGCCTGTGGGTTTGGGTGGGTCGAGTCTTCATTCCCTCATCTGTGAAGTGAGGATAAAAAGCTGAGCTCCTGGGTCTGTTATTGGGGTTATGAGGCGGCAAGAATCACTGGAGCTGAGTCAGGGCCTGCACGAGGCAGGTGCCCACAGACCTGAGTGCCTTCTCCTGTCTGGGGCTGAGGCAGTGGCCGGGGCATCTGCAGTGCAGCGTGTGGGAAACAAATCAAGGCAGTGGAGGACGGGAGGCCGCTGTCAGGTGAGCGCCCACCTATTCTCAGTGCCTACGGTGCTGGGAAGTGTCTCCGCGGGTCCCACAGGCAGGCCGCATGTGATGGCTGGGAATTGTGCACATGAGTTATGGAAGCCACGAGGATCTTGACCCACAGAGGCTGCGCTTTTTCTGTGGAAACTTGCAGCCCTGCCCTCGGTGGTAACAGGAACAGAAGCAACAGGTAGACATACCTGAGAGATCACCTGCGAATGGTTTTCCAGAGGAAGATGCCATGCGGGGCGAGGGGCAGTGCTGGGAGGAGAACCCCTGGGGCTAGTGTTTGTGAGGGGT
>NW_022436996.1:727344-730911 GCF_009761245.1 Sapajus apella
ATCCCCTGGGTTAGTGTTTGTGAGGGGTGAGGCACTGGCCAGTCACCAGACGAGCAGGTCTCAAAACAGCTTCCGAGACGTGGTGTGCAGCCCTGGTCGCGGGCTAGGTGGAGGATGAAAAGTGTCTCCACGTTTCCCAGAAGAGAAAGCCACTTACCGGGGCACTGATTCTAAAGATGCATGAGCTCTGTTTTGCTCGCGTCCAAAAGAGATCTCCACAGCCCTGGGGGAACCCCTGTCCTCATGGTGTTCTACCCATTCCGTACTTGGAAAGCCAGATTTGGCTTCCAAAGCTAGAAGAAATGAGTAACGAGCCAAACTAATATTTTTTCTTACCAGCTCTCAAGTGATGGCTTTTCAGCATTTTAAAATGCAATTCTGCTACTAGAATTTGAAACAACAGATTAAATGTATGAGGTCAAGGTGAAGCGAGCAAATATTACAAGGAAAGAAACGTTCATAAATAAAGATGCAGTCATTTATCAGAGACCTAAATAAGAAACAGGACAGAAGTGCTGGTGAGATAAACTAGTAATGTGAGGGTCGTGTAGCCTAATGTTCACGTTTATATGCAGGAGCTCGAGTTTGCAGCGCAGGCTGTGCTGGCTGCTGGGCTGGCAGCTGAGGCCGGCGCACTGTGGGGTGCCTGCCATTCCCACCTGCTCTGCACCCCACAGGTCTGTGTGTCCGTTGACTTCCTGACTCCCCTGCCTTCTGGCCCTGGTCTCTTGGCCTGCTCTGGCAGAGGGGAGGGAGCGCAGCTTCAGTGCAGTTCTTCCCTGTTCTGAGGCAGGAGAATGGCAGAGGGAGCTGGAGGCGGGACAGAGACTCTGGAGGGACTGCACTTCCTCCCTGGAGACGGCCTCCGCTGGCCTGTCCTTGGCCTGCAGCTCACTGCTCCGTAACAGCCGACTCTAGTGCATGGCCCTGCTTCCTCATGTGGGCCTTGGGTGCTAACAGTGACATTGCTGCTGACCTGGAGAGCCTGTTCCTGTGTTTCCTCATGCCTGACCCTTGCCCTCGTAAGCCATTTCTCTCCAATTATCCTAAAATTGTAGTTAGCTCTGGATGCTATAACAAATATGCTGCAGCCTGGGGCTTAAACGACAGATGTTTATCTCTCACAGTTCTGGAGGCTAGAAATCTGGCAGACTTGGTGTCTGTCCGCTCCTGGTTTGCAGAGGTCTGTCTTCTCACTGGGACCTCACAGAGGCGAGCACAGGGCAGGCTTCTGCGTCTCTTCCTGTAAGGGCCCTAATCCCATCCTAAGGCTCCACCCTGACAGCCCAGTGGCCTCCTAGAGGCCCCTCCTAACACCATCACGTAGGAGTTTTGGGAGGACACACACATTCAGTCTAGGGCACCGTCTGTTTCCACCTGTGTCCTACTCACAGGTGTTTGCTCAGTTGTCTTCCTGAGTCCTGTCTTGGCGATGGCAGGCTGGGAAGGCCCTTGTGTCCTGAGTTCCGTCCTGCTGATGGCTGAGTCTTGTCTTGGTGATAGTGGGCTGGGAAGGCCCTTGTGTCTTCATGTATGCCTGGTGCACAGTAGATAAGGCAGGGTGGCACTTACTTCTTATTGTTTATTTTCCTGAAAACATCATCAAGTTTATGAAACCAGCCGAAGTTTCAAATCTAAGATCTTAGTCTCATTAGGCAAGCCTCTGTCCAGCTCTGTCTGAACCCACAGGAGGAGGTAACGATTTTCAGCAAAATTTAAAGGGCATTTTAGATCTTCTTCATTTTAGTTTTCATGTTTTATCTTTTTGAATTTTAATTTATTGGCTTAAAGAGATTTGGGACATTGCATTGCCAACATCTACAACTAAACCGAACAGAAGATATTGACTGCAGTTGTGGTTGCTTTGTGTGGTTTTGTGTGTTTCGTGTGGTTATGTTTGGGGTTGTGGCTGGGAAGGTTCCCACCTTTTGGATGTGAACTGAAATTTTATTTTTCATCTTATCTATTATGGAACCAAACTTTTAGATTACTCATTTCAGAAGTACTTTTTCTGATTTTAAAAATAAAATGGATGGAAAACTTAGACATTTCGTGGAAAATGAAAGAAAGAATCCCAAGTAGCATCAAGTATAGCTACTATATTAAAATTTACTGTATTCCTTCCAGTTTTTTTTAATACATGATGTAAAAACAGTCATGGTTGAGGGCACACACACACACACACACACACACACACACACTGTGTATTCTGCTTTGCGTTGTATAAGCAATTGACCAGCTAACTGAAAAAACTTTATTGCCTAATTTCTAATGGTTGCCTAATAATTGCTTTGGTATGTTTTCAATAACCAGCCGCCTGAACACTACAAGAAGTCCTCAGTGCCATGGTCTGACCCCAGAGAAAGCCTTAGTCACTCCCCAGGAGCTCTCTAAGGGGCGGTTGATAAGCAGTCCAGCTGCAGAAGGCAGGATTCTAACACAGTTCCATATCAGGAGAAGGACAGCCGCACCGATTAAATGCAGGTGTCCTCCCAATGCAGGTTCTCAGCACGACCCAGTGAGGTGGGAATTTTAAATCCCCAATTTACAGAAAGGAAAACCAAGGCTCAGCTCATGGAAGCAACTTGCCTGAGTTTATGTAGCTGAACGGGGAGGGAGTGAGCCTTGACATTAGGTATGCTTGGCTCAAAGCCCACAACTTCCCTTGGTACTAAGTAGTTAAGAGTATCCGCGATCGAAGCTGCTGTTTTCTTCCATCAGATTGTGGAAGGAACAAGATATGTCTTTGCTGCAGGCTAGCTCGGAGCTTCAACACTTCCTTTGATTACATGAGTAAGAGCCGCAGAAAAGAATACCCTGTGGAATCTGAGAATCTGACATTCCCAGGCTGGGCGATCATTTGGGGGGCAATGTAGGAGGAACAGAGGCTTCAGAGGCAGCTGGTCAGACTCTTGGCTCTCTAAAGATGTTGTGTGCAGTGCCCCCTTCTGCGAAGGCACACTGAGGTGTAGTTCTGGGGAACACTGAGACGCCTGCCTACTAACGAGACTTCAAGCAGGACTTCCTGACACCCACTTCATTGTCTCCTCCCACGTTTCCCACCCCCCCACCCCCGGCTGTGCAGGATGCCCAATGCGCACGTGTCATCTCTGCTGATCTAGCAGGATGTATCTGTTGATGAGCTTCCTGGAACCAAGAAGCATATGGAGAATGTCTTGTCTTCAGAGGGTCTGCACAGCTGAGGTGAAACGTGCCCGGGCAGGTGGCCACCATGTGATACGGTGGGCTGGCTTTGGCTGGGGCGGTGGGGGGAGCTTCACAGAGATGTGTCTTTGGGAGGGACTGTGGTGGACAAGCTGGGCAGCAGCTCCGCTGCACTGTGGATGGAGGCTCTTGGGGGATGGGAATGAGGGCAGCGGGTGGGGCAGAGCCGCAGTTCAGACATCCAGCCGGGCCTGATCCCACTGTGCGTTTGGAAAATGAAGAGCAGCACACAGCCGTCCCTGACGAAGCCTGGGGCACGGGTGGTTGTAACCTGCACCCACAGCAGTCCCTGACGGAGCCCGTGGGGCAGGTAGTCACAACCTGCACCCACAGCCATCCCTG
>NW_022436996.1:730921-738341 GCF_009761245.1 Sapajus apella
GAGCCCGTGGGGCAGGTAGTCACAACCTGCACCCACAGCCATCCCTGATGGAGCCTGGGGCATGGGTGGTCACAATCTGCACCCACAGCTGGCCCTGATGGAGCCCAGGGGTCAGGCAACCACAGCCTGCACTGGCCATTGGAGGCCCAGGGAAGGTAGAAACTGCCCCTGCGTCTTCAGGGAAGATGCCCCCAGCAAGGGCAGGGGCGGTGAGGGAGAGAGCAGCTGTGACAGCTGCATGGAGGGCCTGACGTGTGACTCTGTGATGTTCACAGACTGGGAGGTGTGTTCTGACTGCTGTGTTTTCATGGTGTGTGCTCTGTGTCCACATCTTCAGAGGAAATCCCCAAGGTATAGTGAGCACTCCCATCAGGGCACCCTGGAAAGCTTCGTATATGCTGTGGGGTGAATGGATGTCCATTCTAGTCAAGAGCTTCATCGATTGATGGGTGACTGATGGCTTGGCGCCTCAGGCTAGAGCCACTGTGGTGTCCACCTGGTGCGATGCAGAGGGCCGGGGTCAGGACGGTCTCTGTGGGACATCCCTCCGGCCCCTGGGATAGAGACTCCTTGGGTGTGTTGCCGGGTGACCCATCACGTAGGACAGGACCCTGGCAGTGCCTCTGGGGTGGACACAGGCCTGTCTGGCTCCTGAATCTTCCCAGCGCTCAACATTGGGCCACTCAGTGGAAGCAAAGGGGTGCTCTCCTTGGATGGTTTGTGTCTGGGATTTGTAGCCAGATGTGGAGGGCCCTGGAAATTTCCATTTCTGAGCTTCTTGCTCAGTGAGTAAGTTTGACAAAGTTTTGTTGGAACTTAAAGTTTGCACAGATTGCATCTGTGAGAGGCTCACTTTGGCGAGTGCCAATCTTGGGTGCTGCCCTGTGAGATGAAGTCACTGTCATTAGGACCAATGCACTAAGCCCAGTATCTCTGGGGATTCACGAATCACTTTATTCTGCAACTAACAACATTAGGGAAGGAAGTGTTTCTCAAGCTCCTGTGGTGGTTGGAGGTGAGTTAACTCTGTGAATTATAATTGCTGGTCTCTCGGAGTGGCGCAGGAGCACAAAATGACAGGAACCCGTCATTTCCGTTCTGTTTGCTTGTGTTTGTTTGCTTTAAGTTAATGCTTTGGTGGCTCTGGGGACAAGACCTGGTCCCCGGCTGGGTGGAGAGAGGCCGGTCAGGAGAGAGCAGGTGTGGTGGAGCCCAGCCATCTCTGAGCCATTGAGACAGTCTGCGCATCGGAGAGCAGCATGGGCCACGTTCTCTCTGCCGTGTGTAGAGGCCTCCCACACGGAAGCCTGCGTGCATTTAACACCAGCACATTCAATGCCATGTTGTAAGGAACACTGAAATGTGCCGTGGTGTCTGGAGGAAGGGCCTGTTGCTGGTGTTTGTTTTTTCGTTATGTATTTTTTGCTGTGTTCCATGCTGTTCCTCTAATCACATCATGTCCTGGGTTTTTGAGGTTGTGACTCTCTTTGGGTCTTTTCTTACTTTTTACTCATGTTTTCTCCTCTTTGTAGGATCAAAGCCACATACATTAGTAACCTTATTATGACGCATGGTCCACCTCGCTCCAGCTTCCAGTGTGGAGGCATCGGTGAGGTTTTCTGAATGCCTGAGCGAATCTCGTGGCCGTCTCTCCTGTCTTCGTGATGGCTCTGTGGAACCTGACCCGAATGCTCTGATGCCTGTTTGGCATCTGGGGCTTCTCGGGAGCCACAGGAGCCGTACTGGGGGCGGACAGTTTCCTCTCCCGATATCCCTTGGGCATCTAAGGGCTGGCAGTGGAGATTCGAGTGGCTTGAGAATGGACAGGGGCCAAGAGCAGATAAAAAAGCAAGGTCAGAAAATCAAACACCGCATGTTCTCACTCACAAGTGGGTGTTGAACAGTGAGAACACATGGACACAGGGAGGGGAACATCAGGCGCTGGAGTCTGTTGGGGGCCGGGGGGCTAGGGGAGCGATAGCAGGGAGTGGGGAGGTTGGGGAAGGATAACATTAGGAGAAATACCTAATGTAGGTGAAGGGGGGATGGAGCCAGCAAACCACCATGGCACATGTATACCTATATAACAGTCCTGCAAGATCTGCACATGTATGCCAAAACTTAAAGTATAATAATAAAAGAAAAAAAGCAAGGTTGTGCCAATGAACTGGGGATCCTTTTATACTGGGGGTGTGGGCACCACTCAGGTGCTGGGCCGACCCTGAAGTGGTCTGTACCTCCTTCCAGCACCCCCTTCTGTGGAGCCTCTGTTAACATGGTATTAAAGTCTGTGGATGGACACGCTCCTTTTCTGACTTTGTTGTTTATTCAGTTTTCAGTGTGACAAAAACCCCTTCTAAGAATAAAATAAGCATGTTTATCTGACCCGTGAGAGGAAAGGACCCAAGTTGCTTTGGGGTTTTTGCGTTCCATGTCCTTGTCAGTGAAAACCCCGAATGCTTGGCTCCTCAGCTCAGGTAAGGGTTGAGGTAGCAGGTGTGCAGTGATGCGTTCAGCTTCCAGGTACCTGGTGGGTTGGCAGCCGCCGTGGCTGGGAGGAGGCGTGTGTTTGTGTGAAATGTGTTCGTGTTCACTGCATTCCTTCTTAGGATCCACACACGGAAGCGAGTGTGTGGAAATGAGGACTTGGGCTGTTAGGAGGAAGAACTCGTGATGGTGGCTGTACTCAAGACAAGGAAAGCCAATGTCCACGTGAGAGCTGGGAAGACGCTGAGCCGTGCGGGCCATGCTGACCTCCAGGCTGGCTCCAGTGGGTCCGAGTGCCTCTCGGACTCCAGACCATGCTGATGCCCTCACATCACCTGGTTCTGTGTCCACAAACTGCATCTAGCCGCAGCGAGGCACATGGTGTAAGCGCGCCTGGTCATGAGGGGCCAGGTTACAGAGAGTGATTTGCTGTGCACACACGGCAGTGCCAGAACACACCTTGCACACACACCGACCTGGACAGTCAGCCATTCCGAGGCAGACCTTCCTCCTAAGCTGTTACGCAGCATGCTGCTCCTGACAAATCATTTGTAAACTGGTTTTGGAATTATTATTGCTTCAGTATCTTGTGGGTTACTAATAGATTTCCTCATTGTTAAATTTAGATGCAGGGAAGAAAAACAATTTCCAGAAACAATTTACCCAGTTGGGAAGCTCGACACCTACTTCTGTCTCTAGCTCAGCAACTAACTGTGGTCTTGGGTGCATTGCACAGCCCTGTGAGTTGATTCACGTTTCCTCAGTCCCTTAGGGCAAGAAGACAGGCAGCCCTGCATGCCCTCAGGGTCTGCCTCTGAGGGGTCAACCAACAGAGGATTGAAAGTATTGGCGAAAAACAATATAAAATAACAATACAACAATAAAATAATACAAATAAAGCTATAGTATGACAACGGGGACAGAAATTATATTGTGTCTGGTAAGTCACCGAGAGAGGATTCGAAGCATCCTGGAAGGTGTGCATGGCCATCTGCAGACACAGTGCCATTCACATCAGGGACTCGAGTGTCCTCGGAGTTTGGTACCCAGGGGTTTCCTGGACGATACTCTGTGGATACCAAGGATGACTGCTCACGGATGGTATTTATTGGTACTCTAGTGATGATAGCACATGCATGTTGTTTGTCAAAATTGCCTTGCATTTAGTTCACAGGAATGTGTGCTTTGTGAGGATGGGGGTCTTGCCTGCCTTGCTCACTGTCAACTCCTGTGCTGTGCCCGTGCCTGGGATGGAGCAGACACCGAATAAGTAAATAAATATCTGTTTATGAATGAATGAGTCAATTTCTGTAATCCCTCTTTGAAGGAAGTAGATGACAAATGTTATTAGCTCGTGTCTCACTGAGGACAATGCAGCTGAGCCCAGGAGGGTAACCTTTGGCCTCTGTACCACAGAGAGGACGTGCCAGTGGCTCCGACTCATGGGGTGGCCCCCAATAGCACAGGACCAATGTGCAGCTTCCTCTGCAGAGGAGGAGCAGAACAAAGGCTCCTCTGGCTCCGTATCAGACCTCCCCCTTGGAAGGGGATGCGAAGGACCTGCTTAGCAGCCAGAAAATGCTCTCCTTTCTTGGTGCACGTGTGTCTGAAACTGCATCTGAACTTGGAGTCCAGATCATGTGTGACAGCCAGTGGGGTCCTGACCATCCAATGGAGGAGCACAGTGGAGGCATGTGGGGCTGGACATTCCCGTGGCTGTTCTCACTTCAGCCCTGTCTCACAGCCTTCAGCCTCATGAGGCTCCTTTCATTGTAGACGCCAACATAGGTGCCATGGAGGGCATGTGGGGTTTGCACAGATGTCATTTGGCCTTGAGAGGCTAGCGCCCCACAGAATTTTATAACTAGATATTTCAGGAGTCATGTGCCATTTCACACATGAGAAATCCAGAGCCCAGGAAGGCCAGTGCCTGGTCTGTGTCATGCAGCTGGTCGGGCACCCGCCGGGATCAGAGCCTGACTCCTGGCTCGCTGCTCTGCGTGTGCCGGCCAGGGCAGGAAGTCTCTGCATCTGCAGTGCCGAGTGCCTCACATGGAGGGAAGTCATGGAATAGGGTTCCAGCTGCAGCACTTGGAATCCTGCTGGGAGAGTCAGGAGGATGGTGGCTGGGTGAGACCTCGGACAGGCCCTCCTAGCTTGCGGGTGCCTATGGTTTGCCCAGCTCATCTGCGTGTATCCTCCTGCTGAATCCTTGCTTCACCCTCCTGAGAGTGAAAAGGCCGGTCGTGCTCAGACCAGGATGTGCTCACTCTGACCTGGCCGGGCATGGCTGAGGCCAGGATTAGGATTTTCTGAGAAGCAGCATCCCAATCATTCTTTGTATATTTGTTTCTACTGGTGATACATATGAAAAAATCCAGGAGCTATAGGCTTTTCTAAAAAACCACATAAGAACCACTTTAGATGGCATTATCGCCACCCCAAAACAGTGGAAGGCCGCCCAGAGCTTGGAAGTCAGGATTGGAGCCGCTGCTGCTCCTGATGTAAGGGAGGCTTCCCTGGAGATCCTGCTCCAGCAGGTGTTTCTCCAGGGGGCTCAAGCTGAGCTGAAGGTGGAGAACCTGCTTCAAGCATCAAGGAGACTCATCTAGAAACTATCTACTGAAGAGCATGAACTGTTTTAAATTTTAATGGCAGTGAACATAGAAACACCATCTAGATAGACATAAATAATAATTTCCAGGAAAAATAAGCTCCGACATCCGTTTCGTTACTGAAGGGGAATTTCCTGATAGCGGCATTTTACTCTCCTTTCCACACCTTCCCACTCCAGAAGGGACTGGGTGAGACCCGGGCTGCTGACGCGCCTTGTTCAAGATCCCAAACTGAGTTTTAATGAGGCGATGGAAGTTCTTCTGGCTCCGTGTCAGGCCTCCCCCTTGGAAGGGGACGTGAAGGGCCCACTCTGCGGCTGGAAAATGCTTTCTTTTCTTGGTATCGCTGTTGTTTTGCTAAAAGAAATGACAAGTTTGAGTGGGGAACATCCCTGGACTGAAAATCATTCTGCGTCGCTTTGGAAAAGCTCATGAAGTCCCAGTGTTTCACGTGGTATGTGTCCTGTTCAGAACTTGTGTGTTTGGCAGGGTAGTCATTGCACTGAACAGGAAAACGGGTTTCCAATGATAGTAACATTGGAAAATGCAAGGAGAGCAGATGGGTGTCGCTTGCAGAGTGTGGCCGGACTGGCATCATGGGGAAACTGGAGAATTTCTATGCCATGGGGGAGGCATTGGGTAACCTTCTTCCCTTTTTCTCCTTTCTGAGGTGAGTCACTTCTTTCCCTTGGGAGCTTGGGATGGGAGAAAGTCCTTACATGATGGGAAACAGTATCAGCAGCATTGGAGAAAAAGGGCCCCCTTTCTCCCTTGGGGACAGTGTGTGACCACTAGATTCTCGAGCGTCTTTAGAATGAAGGTCCAGAGTTGCCCAGCGGAGAGTGCTAGAGCATGCCGGCCTATCCCACCACCTTCAGAGCCACCCATACAAAGCAAAGGCTCAAACACAGCTTGGTCCCCACGCCCTGTGAGCCACCTGCAGTCGGGCAGGGAAGGAGCCTGAGCTGGAATCGGCACTTCTGACTCAGCCCTCGCACCTCTTTAGTTATTTATAGACTAATTCTGTTCTCGGCATGAAAAAGTAATTTAATTGTCATGGCCAACTGAGTGTCTCACCCAGGTCGCTGGGACGACTCCAAATTCATAAAACAAGGAGATGTGCTGGCTGGCAGGACGGTGTCAGCAGTAAGGGACTTCTTTTAATGTTTTCTCCCTCTTCCCACTTAAAAGCCAAAATAGCCTTAAAGTTTGAAATGACTTTTCAGCCAAGGAAGTTCTTGGAAACAGTGACGACACCTGTGTACTGTGTGGCCTGAGATGCTGCGTGGCTGTTCTCTGCTGTGGTGCTTGGGAACGCTGAGCCTGCTGGCATAAAGGGAGCACCTCCCAGACTGCTGCAGGATGGTGGGCATCCTGGAGCCCAAGTAATGGTGTTTTGTTTTTTTTGAGATGGAGTCTTGCCCTGTCACCAGGCTGGAGTGCAGTGGCACGATCTTGGCTCACTGCAACCCCCGCCTCCCAGGTTCATGGGATTCTCCTGCCTCAGCCTCCCGAGTAGCTGGGACTATAGGCACCCACCACCACGCCCAGCTAATTTTTGTGTTTTTAGTAGAGACGGGATTTTACCATGTTGGCCAGAATGGTCTTGATCTTTTGACTTCGTGATCCTCCCCCTAGGCCTCCCAAAGTGCTGGGATTACAGGCGTGAGCCTCTGCACTGGCCTGTTTTTTTCCTTTTTCTTTTTTTTGAGACAGAATTTTGCTTTGTCACCCAGGCTGGAGTGCAGTGGTGTGATCTTGGCTCACTGCAACCTCCACCCCCTGGGTTCAAGCGATTCTCCTGCCTCAGCCTCCTTAGTAGCTGGGATTACAGGTGCCTGCCACCATGCTCAGCTAATTTTTATACTTTTTGTAGAGACCAGGTTTTGCCATGTTGCCTACGCTCGTCTTGAGCTCCTGAGCTCAAACAGTTCTCCTGTCTCAGAATCCCAAACTGCTGAGACTATAGGTGTGAGCCACTGTGCCTGGTCCCAGTAATGTTTTTGATCAGCTTGAATATTTGACCCTGAGCCCTGGGGAAGGTGCGTCCTTCCCTCGTCCTGTTGCAATCTCAGGTGAGTCCTTCCTCTGTGGTCAAGCTGTCCTGGTAATCTGGAGTTTTACCTCCCCTGTGGTCACGCCGTCCCGGTGATCTGAAGTTTTACCTCCCCTGTGGTCACGCCGTTGCGGTGATCTGAAGTTTTACCTCCCCTGTGGTCACGCCGTCCCGGTGATCTGATGTTTTACCTCCCCTGTGGTCACGCCGTCCTGGTGATCTGACATTTTACATCCTCTGTGGTCACGCCGTCCCAGTGATC
>NW_022436996.1:738351-747831 GCF_009761245.1 Sapajus apella
GTGATCTGACATTTTACATCCTCTGTGGTCACGCCGTCCCAGTGATCTGAAGTTTTACTTCCTCTGTGGTCACGCCATCCCAGTGATCTGGAGTTTTACCTCCCCTGTGGTCATGTCATCCCAGTGATCTGGAGTTTTATCTCCTCTGTGGTCACGCTGCCCGGTGATCTGATGTTTTACTTCCTCTGTGGTCACACCATCCCAGTGATCTGAAGTTTTACTTCCTCTGTGGTCACGCCGTCCCGGTGATCTAGAGTTTTGCTTCCTCTGTTGATCACAGTCCTACCCTCTTTTAAAGGTGGAGCTTGAGCCATATCCTTCAGCCTCTGGGGATGTCCTGGCCCAGCTTGGCTGTGTGTATTCTTCACTTCTGGCTTACTTGGCACCTAAGCTATGGAGCGTGGCCTTTGCTAAGCCCAGAAAGGATGCATGCTGATGTCCCTGTGTGTTCATTCATATCCTTCTCCCACACCATGAAATCCGTATCATCTCTACTAATTAGCTGATAGATTCATTCAGTAAGATCTGTAGGGCTCTGTTTTACAGAAACCATGGCAGTAACTGAGATAAACCCACCTTTGCCCTCTTGGAGTCTATTTTCTTGTAAGGGAGAAGCAAATTCTTAAGTAATCACAATGCAGTTGGAGAGACCTGGGCCAGGGAGAGTCCAGGGGGTGGGGGGAACATTGCAGGCGTGCCCCGCCTGGTCAGGAATTAGGGAACCCTCTTAGAGGAAGCAAAGTGCAACTTGGTACCTGAAAAATGAGTGGACTCTGGCCAGTCTGGGTGGAGATGAAAGGTTTTTGTGCAGTGGCACGTTAGTGAAATCCTGGTAGGAGCAAACCTGGATGCGTGGGATGTGTGAGGAGGGGATGGAGGCCTGCCTGGCTGCGGTGATGGGTCTGGAGGTGCTGTCCATGAGGCCAGCTTGGACTCCACCCTGAAGGCTGGGCACTGCGTGAGTGCACTGCAGCTCAGGAGCAATATGGCCTGTGCATTTTGTGAAGATGATCCTGGCGGCTGGCAGAGGAGATTGCAGAGGGGCAGGGTTGGGGGCAGTGAGGCCAGTGGAGGTGGAACACGGCCCAGGCAGGGGATGGTGGGGCTGAGGCAGAGTCAGACCCTCTTAAGATATGTCCAGGAAGGAACTGAGTGAGACTTGCGAGCTGCAGGGAGTTAGGTACCGGGTCACGTTCCGGAATTCCCCGTGTGTGGCCCCTCCTGTCAGCCCGCAGTGCAGCTGTGGTGGGCGGTGACAGGTGCCTTGCTTGGGTGCTGCCTGCACTCTGCCTCCTCCAAGGCTGTGGGCTGCTTGGCCTTGGGGGTGCGCACCCCCAAAGTGAGGAGGCAAAGCTGTGGGGCAGGAATGGGGTGAAATGCCACCACCTGTCTTCAGCTAGGACCACATTATGGAACCAAGGTTGTACATCCTTTCTGCCCTGCTGGCTTTGTAAAGTGGTGTGTGGATGAATCACGTGTGGCCCATTCAAAATCAGTCAGGCACTGTGCTGGGGCCCAGGGCACCAGGTCTGCTGGTTTGGAAGGAATCATAGGACTCATGAGTGGGTCTGCTTGGCTTCGGTTTACTAGAGACGCCTTTCCATGGTGCGGTGGGGAGGAGAGCCTTGCTACTTGTGGGAATAGCAGGGAGGAAGCCTCATGAAGGTGGCTGCCCACTTGTCAGGAGGTTTTGGCTTCATATGGAAGAGGCTGGCAGGTTGTTGGAGTGGCGTGTTATTGGAGGGTTTTCATTAATTTTTAAAAATTTAAATTATGTGTTTCTTTTAGAGACAGGGTCTCACTTTGTTGCCCAGGCTGGTCTCTACCTCCTGGGCTCAAGTGGTCCTTCTGCCTTAGCCTTCCAAAGCCCTGGGATTACAGGTGTGAGCCACTGCGCTGGCTGGAATGATTCACTTTTGATTGTAGGAGAGAGGAGAATGAATTAGAAGGGAAATGGCTTAAAGCTATGGAGACTCCTCAGGAGGCCTTTGAGGCAAGAGATGGACAGGCAGCCAGGGCTGGGGGGAGAGGGCCAGAGGGGCTTCTAGGAGGTGGCATCACCAGTGGTCCGTGGATATCATGGTAGGTGGGGAGGGGGGCAGTGAAATGGGCTCAGCCTTGGAGTATCGAGTATGAAATGTTTCTGTGATAGAGGTTACAACGTCCAGGAAGACTGGAGTATGCATGTTGGAACTCTTGGAAAAGGTTTGGAAATGTATTTAGGAATCATTCCTGACTAAAGTCATGGCTATGGAGAGATGACCCAAGACAGAAGATGAAATGTGGGAGGCGTTGAGAGTGAAAGTTTGGTAGACGCTGGTATTTCAGTGGTATGTGGGTGAAAACAGGCAGCGGAAAGGAACTGGGAGAGGAGGTTGGAAAGTGGTTAGGGAGACGGGAGGAGAGCCAGGAGCAAGGGATCGCCGAGGCCGAGGGTGAGGCCTGCTGTGCATAACAGGCGATCGAGAAAGGCGAATAGGAAATGAAGTGGAAGAAGCCCCTTGGACCTACACCCGTCGGGAGCAGTGGGTGATGCAGCCGAGTTGAGCGGCGGGGAAACTGCTCTGTAAGGTTCTTCCTGATGTCGAGATGCTGGGTTTAAACATTACACTGAGGCCGGGCGCGGTGGCTCACGCCTGTAATCCCAGCACTTTGGGAGGCCGTGGCGGGTGGATCACAAGGTCAAGAGATCGAGACCATCCTGGTCAACACGGTGAAACCCCGTCTCTACTAAAACTACAAAACATTAGCTGGGCATGGTGGCGCGTGCCTGTAATCCCAGCTACTCAGGAGGCTGAGGCAGGAGAATTGCCTGAACCCGGGAGGCGGAGGTTGCGGTGAGCCGAGATCGCACCATTGCACTCCAGCCTGGGTAACAAGAGCGAAACTCTGTCTCAAAAACAAAAAAACAAAAAAACATTACACTGGCTGGGAGGGAAGCGCCAGCCGGGGTGTGTGGTCACTGTGTGCTCAGGGCTGCCGCTTTCTCTCCGTGTCTTTTCTTGCCACATTGCCATCTGCTGCTCTTTCCTGATCACCGTCTTTCACAAATTATTTAGTCAAGAAACAGTACTGTGGAAATAAAATGAGAGTGGTCATGGAATCCTTTTCTTCAGATGATTTTGTCTCCTGTGGCTCAGCAGAGGCCTCATGATGACGCACCTGAGAGACAGCAGGTCCGGGGCACCAAACCAGACACATGCCAGTGACTTTGAGGCAGGCGGGTGGTGATTGTTCTGGGGGAAGTCAGCCATGGCTGTTACACCTGCGAGGTGTTTTCCTGCTCCGGTTTTACCGTTAACCAAATGGATGGGGCGGGTTCATCCTCTTATGTTTTCTTCACGTAAGTGTTTTCTGAATGATCTCTTTAGCTTTAAGTAAGGAAAAAGCTAAGTCAAGTAAACGTGCATGTTGATGGGTGATGTGTCTGGAAAGTACCCTTCTTTCTTTTGTTTCTCTCTCTTTGACCCACCCGTGAGCCTTTGGGGCACTGAGGAGGAGGTGGGGTTGCTGCACACATGGATTCTTTGTGCCAGTGGGAGGGATTGTCGTAACCTGGGATTTGGGGATGTGTCGTGTCTCGTGGGGACACCTAAGTGGATACAGCTGAGATAGTTCTCTTTTGTGGACCACAGAGTTTTAACTAAATCACAGACACCTGAGGAACACCCCTGCCAGGCCCACACTTGTTCAGGGACTGGGCAGCCCACTTCCTCCTGAGGAATGCCCCTTGCTACCATCCTGGGGTCACCTCTATACAGCCGTGCATTCTCCTTCCCTCCCTCCCTCCAGCCTTTCCCCTTTGTGGCCGTCTCTCCTCATTGAAAGACGAGGAGAATGTACTGCTGTGTTTTCAAGAGCTATCCACAAATAGCCAGAGGCACACCAGGTATACCTGCAATGAGGTATGAACACCCTCAGTGGACAAAGGAGAAATATTAGGGCCACCTGAATAACGCTTCTGGGTCAGTCCTGGGCGAAACAGCGAGCTGTTAATGATCGCAGCTTGTAGGTTTCTGTCCCCATCGGTCCATGCAAGTGGTGTTGATGCGGAGTGCTGGGCGCTTTAAAGCTGAGACAGACCTGTGCAGTCACTGTGGGTGGATAAAGCCTGTCGTGAGAGCGCATCTAAATTACACCCTTTACAATCTCAACCTAGTATATCAGTGGCTTTTTACTGAGCTTTGAATAACCAAAACTTGTACAATTTTTCATAATGGGTTAAAAAGATGTTAACACATTCCTTGAAGAAAATTTGAAACATGGATAAGCAGAAAGGGAAGAAAATCAAAGGCCAATACATTCCCACTGCCCGGCACAAATGACCACGGGTAAGGTTCGGGGCTGCCTTTTCCATATGCCATACTTACATCTTGTTTTTTAAAACGTAATGTAGCATAAACCTATTACTATGTTAAGAAATATTAACCTATAGCATTCTGATGGCTTTATATATTCTATCACATGGCTCTCTCTCTCTCTCTCTCTCTGTCTGTAATAAACTATTTTTCAGAAGAGTTTTAGATTTACAGAACAACTGAAAGTAGAACAGAGAGTTCTCATATCTTCACATCCACTTTCCCAATTAACTTCCTACATTAGTACAGAGTTTGTTATAATTAAGGAACCAATAATGGATATGTGACTGTTAACTAAATTCCACACTTTATTTAGATTTCCTTAGTTTTTACCTAATGAAGTAAGTTCCTCTGTCCTAGGATCTCATCCAGGATACGACCATACATTCATGGTCATTTCTCCTGGGGCTCCTCTTGGCTGTGATATTTTCTCAGGCTTTCCTTGATTTTGATGACCCTGACTGTTGTAAGGAGGCCTGGTCAGGTCTGTAGAATGTCCCTTGGCTTGGATTTATCTGATGCTTTTGAGTTCTGGGGAGGAAGACGGGGGTGAAGCGCCTTCTCATCACATCGGATCACGGTAGCTGCTGGCCGACCGTGTAAACCCACACTTGTGAGTGAGGCATCATGCTCTGCTTCCTTAAGGGCAGAGAATAGACAGAAATTGTTTGAATTCTGCACAGGAGATTTGCCTCTTTCTTCTCGTTTATTCAACCGTTTATGTTATATTTTGGGCTATAACACAACACTTTTCATTTTGTTTGCTCACATTGTTCCAGCTTTGGCCACTGGGAGCCCATTCCCTGGTCTCAAACAAACTGACCCTTTGAATATGTCCATCATTATAGCTTTTTGGAAACACTTTCTTCCTTTCTGATATGACAAGAGGCTTTAGGCTCATCTTGTGTGTTTCCTGTCTCAGTCTTAGAATTAGCCATTTTTCCAGGCAGCTGTAGTCCCTTTTATCTGAGAATAGTTTTGGAAATCAAGTTCTGGGCATGGCGTGTGCTCACTACTGTGGGGATGTCCTTGCCTGTAGGACATGTCAGCTGACAGAGCAAGAAGATGCATGTGTGTGTGCATGTGTGTGTGACTGTGTGCATGTGTGTGTGTGTGTGTGACTGCATGTGAGAGCTCGGAATATATACATATTTATAAATACTTCTATCTGTTACCATCTGTACCTATCCTAAGCTAGCCATGAGCTCTTATTAACGTCTCCAACTCTGGGCTCTCACCATGTGGATCATTCCAACCACTGCCTCCTGCTTATCTGTAACCTCCACTCCAACAGGGAGAACCTGCTCCCACCACCTGCCGGCCACTAGCCTCACTGTTCAGTTGGCATGCATGTGTGGCAGAGTCAGTTGGTACCTAGCTGGTACCTCTTGGGAAACAGCTTTATTAGCTAGAGCACGGTGCTTACAGATAGGGTCTTTTGCTTTCAGTTTTACAGGCTCTGCTCATTTCCAGAGCTAGATAGGTCAGCAGTTCTGCCCTGTCAGTGTCAGTGAGGGGGCTTCACACGTTAGTGATGCCACAGGATTCTGTCATCACTGTCTGTGTGGCATTCCATCCTGGGATCTGCGGCCTCCTTCATTTTTTTCGTTAAACTTGCATACATTAAGGTTCCTCTTTGTGCTGTAAAGTTCAATGGGCTTTGATAAATGCATGTCATTTGTCCACAGTTACAATAACATATAGAATGGCCTCACTGCCCTAAAAAATGCTGTTTCACGTCCTCACATCTCCCTTTCCTCCCTGAATCCTTGGCAGCTGCTGATCTTTTCACTGACTCTAGAGGTTTGCCTTTTCCAGGATTTTCAGACTGGCTGCTTTCACTTAGCAGTGTGCATGTGGGAACCCCTGCTTCTTTCTGGGGTTCTGTGAGAACAGCCCATTTGTATCCAAGGAGCTGTGAACACGCTCCTCCCACCGTGCCTCTCACTGATGCCCAGGTGTGTGCTGGGACATGACGCTTAGCTGGAAACATGGGTGAGGCTGATGTGTGCGATTGCGTGAGAGGCAAAGCTGTGTGGCCAGGGTTGCCAGGAGAAGTTTGCATTTTCCAAGGCACAGGGCACGTCTACAGAGGCAGGTCCGAGAGAGATGGCGCCAGGCCCAGGCCTGTGCGGACGGCCTCCTTTCTTGTGTTGCGTTCTTCATTCTTTATCCTGCAAGTTGTGCATGGTTCAGGAGAACTAGAAGGGAAAAGCCCCTCTGTGAATCGCAGGTTCTCTCTTCCAGTTTCTGCACAGGCTGATGTGATGTGTGCATTCGTATTTTAAGAGACAGTCTCTGTCCTATCCACTTAAATAACATCACAGACCACACGGTGCTCTTGAGGTCTTGACCCAGGACCCAGGATGGGGGTAAGGCTTGAAGTGCAAATGGCATTGCGTAGCCACCCTGACCACACCAGCACATCCAGCTGCCTCTCGGTGTTGTGAGGTGAGGAGGGAAAGGAAAAGGAAAGAACATCCAGAGGACGTTTCGCCACCATCTTATCTCAGAGGTGCAGGGTCAAATGTGCCAGAAAATTCCGCTTGGTGTTTCTTGTTGTCAACTCCTGACCAACTTTCAACATGTTGACTTGAGAAAAATAAATTCGAAATCACCTATGGATAGTAGTTCTATTACTCAAGGAAGGTTCTTTGCTAACCCCGTGTGATCCCAAGTGGGTGGAGGGAATCTTTGGGAGGTCAGGAAGTAGGTACATTTCTCTGGCTTCCCAGGCAACAGCCCTCCCTCTGCTAGGGACACGGCACATGTAATTTCTCAGCAAGTGGCTCTGAGAAGAATCCGACTTTATCTTGTTTGGCTATTTTTTATATTCAAATCTGACCTACTCACAATTTTTCTCTTTCTCCACAGTTTTTAAAGACCATAGCTATTTCTCTTACATGGAATTATAGTATTTTTTTTTATCAAATGGGAGAATTTCTGATATCTGTGAATTATTTTGTGATTACAATATGAAAATAGATTAGGGATTAGGAATAGAAGAGGGAGTTAAAAAGGATGCAAAGAAGGGCAGAATCCTTTTAAGAAGTGAAATTGTGGAAAAGATAAAACTGAAGAGAGTGAGATAGCCTTAGCCTGGACCTGTGGGGGGGAGGGAGAGAAAGAGAGACAGATGGACAGAGCGAGTGAGTGAACACCCGTACTTAGCACAAATGAGGTTTTCATGGGGTGGGAATTTGAGAAAGCAGTCATTAATTCACTCATTTCTTCAGCGGTGCTCTATTGAGCAGCTGCCGTGGGCGCCATGGGCTGAGTTGCTGAAATCAAGTTTCCTCAGAGCATCCTGGACTTCTGAGTTGCTCTGTCGCTGAGGCTCCCCCAGGACCCAAGAGGGAGAAGCCGAGGATGCTGAGTCATAAAGTTGAAATGATGCTAAACAGTCCCTGATAGAACCAGGCCCAGGGAAATGTGCCCTTGCATAGCAGGAAACACGTTTACAGGCGTGGCCTTGAGATCTGGGAAGTGCGGGCTCTGAGGTGTCTCTCTCAGCGTCCCCACTGATCAAAGATCTGCAACGCTGGCTCCTTGGCAGCTCTGGAAACGGGCAGCTGCGGTTCCGTGCGCCTGTCCTTCTCTGCCGAGAATGGCTTTTTAAGGTTGACTTATCTCTCGCCCTCTATCACCATGCTCTCCTCAGAGCCTGGACTCAAGTGCACATTTGAGGGCTGTGAGCACCCTTGAGTTGGTGCTTGCTGGGTGGAATGACTATCCAAGATGCACGGAATTGCTGACAGCCCCTCAGGTGTGGACAGAGCACTGCAGGTCACCATCCTTCTGTGTGCACGCCAGCCCTCTGTGTGGCCTCAGGCCAGCCCCTTGTGTGGGCAGAGGACAGGCCCCACTCCCCTGATCTGCCTGCCTGTGGGCGCTGGCGGACGTGTGCTTTCTTCCCCAGTGTGTTGGCAGGGCCCATGACAGAGATGGAAATGAGGCCAGGGGCCGCCAAGCAGAGGAGACGGGCTTTGAGGTAACTCCATGCATCTGTGCTATTCCAATCCTGGCTCCTAAGCTCTGGCTGTGTGCCATCTTGATCTTTAACTTGGGTTTCCGGAAAGAAGAAATGGGGACTGCACACCAAGTCCAGTGTGGCCTCCACGGCAGACTCGCCGCCAGGATGCTGAGCCCTTTCCCGTGGGGCGGGCGAATGGCTTGGTGAAGCCTCAGGAGATGTGCTGCCTGAGACGCCCCACCAGTCCCGTCTGCAGGGGTAGAGGGGTCTCCGGCCCCAGCTTCGGACTGCACAGCAGGGAGCAGGGAGCACTCTTGTGATGCTGAGACTGATGGGCCAGCAAGGAAAGGAAGCGAAGGGTGCATTTGGTGCCACCTTTCACCGAGGACCCTGTGAGCCACAGCCCCGTCTGCTGGTCCCAGCTGGGTGGAGGCTGCATGTGGAGCCTCTCTCTTCAACAGCCGCTCATCCTCCTGCTCACTCTCTCCCTCCCTGGCCCTCCTTCTTCCCCCCTTCTTATCTTTAGAAACCACCCACCTCCACCCGCATCAGCTTCCACCTCCGAAGAGATCTTGCAATCTGACCCCGTGAGCTCAGCTTCCTTCGTGTTGAGGCCCCCTCCTGAGCGTACCACATTGCCCCGACACCCACAGGGACAGAGCTGCTTCTGCACCTGCTGCTCACCAGCTCCCTGCAGGCCGCCTTCACCACACCCCTGGAGCCGGGCAGATCCTTCATTGTCTCAGTTGCTGAGTCACAGCCACACCCTTGCCCTGACCCTGACTTCCCCTGTTCCTCCTCCGTCATCCTGGCCCTGATGACCCATCCACCCTCCTCACTCCTGACTCCCTTTGTTCTGATCAGCTCTGACAGGTGTATTGCCAGATACACCTTCTCAGATGTCCCCTCACTGCTCGACAGCCTGCGGAAGCGCTTGCTGACTGCTTCAGTTCACGGTCCTGTCCACCATTGAAAACCTTCAGATGACCCCAGTGTCGTCTCCTGCTGTCTACCCATGGTGGGACTTTCCCCTGGACGGTCCTCACTGACCTGTGTGTGTGTGTGTGTATGGTTTCCTGCCTGCTGTGGGGCTGTCCCCTAGACGGTGCTCACTGACCTCTGTGTGTGTGTGTGTGTGTGTGTGTGTGT
>NW_022436996.1:748231-748528 GCF_009761245.1 Sapajus apella
GTGTGTGTGTGTGTGTGTGTGTGTGTGTGTGTGTGGTTGGTTTCCTGCCTGCTGTGGGGCTGTCCCCTGGACGGTCCTCACTGACCTCCATGTGTGTGTGTGTGTGTGTGTGTCTGTGTGTGTGTGGTTTCCTGCCTGCTGTGGGGCTGTCCCCTGAACGGTGCTCACTGACCTCCGTGTGTGTGTGTGTGTGTGTGTGTGTGTGTGTGTGGTTTCCTGCCTGCTGTGGGGCTGTCCCCTGGACGGTGCTCACTGACCTCCTCCGTGTGTGTGTGTGTGTGTGTGTGTGTGTGTGTG
>NW_022436996.1:748538-751547 GCF_009761245.1 Sapajus apella
TAATGTGCAGCCAGGTTAGGGAAACATGAGACTAATGATCTTTAAGACTCAAGCTCCAATAGCTTGTGGCTCTGAGTTCAAATCACTGCTAAAATAAGCACATGAAGTAGAACCAGTCATCTGTGCTGGATAAAATAAATGTTACACCAAGTTGTTGCACTGCTATTTGAAATAATTTATATTATTGGTTTTCTTCAATTATACTGAGCTGTGTGTGGATTTTCCTGAAGGGGTCTGTGTCCCAACCTTCAACTCATCCTCCATTTTCCTGGATCCCCAGGTAATCAAGGAAGCTCAGCTTGTGGTGTTGCAGCCTGTGAGCTGGACGTCCTTCCTGTGTTTGCAAATGATCCTGTCATCAGCACAGGTTTTACTTGAGAAAAACAGGGCCTGCGGCAGCTACAGGATAAGTCTCAGGGTGGAAGGAGGGGAGGGGAGTTCATGGAGGAGCCACTCCTTTTTCTCTTAGTTTTAAGGCAGCAAATGACTTGTCATCCTCAGGAAAGCTAACAGGCAGGTATTCCCTCTTTCTCCACCACCATTTTCACAGCTGAGACAGGACCAGCACCCCTTCATTTTCACATAATTCTCTAGGGCTCCACATGCTTCCTGTCAAATGCAAGTGCAATATCGCCTCATGTGAGAGCAGGTATGGCAGAGGTCAGGGGTGTGGTATAGACGATGCCAACACACCCAACAAATGCCAGATAGTAGAAGCCATGGGGGTCTCCAGGGCATGGTGTCTGAGGGTCTTTATGGGCCTGCTGGGAGGGAGGTGGTGAGGAGCATCAGCCTGCTCTATGAGGATCTGCACTGCATTTGAGAAGTGACATTCCGGACAGACAAGCTCACCCAAACTCCTCCGGAAAGAGCCCAACAATTTACTTTTATGTGGAGAAAGAGGACGAGTGTTGGGGTCAAAGCTTGGGGCAAGGTGGTCCCAGAGAGGGGCCCTGGCATGTGCACCTAGAAAGGAGAGCAGCACAGGGCATGGGCGGGTCATGCAGGAGGAAGCTCAGAGGGTCCGAAAGCCTGGAAGGAGAAGTGTGGAGGTGTGGACTGACGCAGCCACGCTATTCCATCCAAGGACGGGAGGTGTTCACGCAAGCGCCAGATCCGGCAGCAGGCAGAGATCCTCTGCCTGGAGGTGAGTATGGGTTGTTTCCTTGGAAGTCACAAATACGCCAATATCTTTAGACTCCGTAACTCAGACTGTAGGAAGCCATCCTAAAGATGTGTTTTTAAATGGGGGTGAAAAATAATTTAGAAAGCATGTTTGTTACAGCTTTATTTATAATGTTGAAAACGTTAAAACAACGCCTATGACCAAGTGTTGTAGCCGGGAACAGTCCAGTCAGCCTCTACAGCGGGTGGCCAAGAGGCACTTTCCGTGGTTCGGGACATGCTCGTGTGTGATACCCAATGGGAATGGCAGGAGACGGCCCCCAGGCTGTAGAATGAATTCGAGTGCTTTGGAAAAAATACGTAATTATGCTTTGGAAAATGCTGGATGAAAATGCACCTAGAATGATTTTTTTTCCACTATTTTCTGTATGTTTCAGTGTTTATGCTGTAAGATTTTATTGCTCATATAACCAAGAAGAAAATGACCAAAGACTGGGAATTTGCGAATTTGAGGTTTCTTCTGTGCTTCTTGACCAAGTCACTTCTGATCTTAAGTGAAGCCACATGACCTTCGGGCAGAATCCTTGAGTAACAAGGAAGGGCTGCTGTATCTTTGCAGTGTGTCTTGGGTGTGAGGATGTTGTAGTTTGTGAGATGATGGTTTGTGTCTCTAGAAGGAGATTTTTCCTAACCAACTTCATGCGGATCAGCTGGCTTTTCAGCTAGCTGCCAGCATGCACATTTTTCTCTCAGTAATGTCTTCTATTTTGAGGTACTCTGTGCTTTACTGGAACTACTATCTGTTCTTGTGTATTTCTAGGCAGGCTTTACCAGCTGAAGGTGGGTGGAACATTTCTTGCACCAACATCAGAATAAACTCGATCAAGAACGATGGTTAGGGAAGGGAGCTGGGGCCGTGCCTTCACTTTCCCATGAGATGTGCAGGGTAGAGCAGACAGATTCTCAGCAGATGGCACTGCTTATGGTGGTGAGCTTTCCTTTCCGGACAGCTGGATGACCCTCCCATGTTCACGGGCAGACAGGCCCTGTAGGAGGAACCTGTAGACAGTAGTCCCATCCCAGAGCCTATGGATGTTGCCATGCTCCTGGGGTCTCGGTTGCCTCTTGGTGGTTCTATGATGGAGAAACGGCTGGGCCCAGCACCATGATGTGGGCAGCCACAGTGGCTGGACGGGGCAACTGGGCAGCTTGGACTTCATTTAGCGAGCTCCCGTGACCTGTAGGCTGTGGCTTTTCTCCAAGTCTTGTGTGTGTGGCCCTTAGGGTAGTGGGAGAAAGAGAATCTACCACATTTGGACTGAGGAGTGGGTGGGTTTGCGGCTCGGTGTAGAGTAACAGGCAGGGGCGGTGGAGAGCCGATGTCCTTTCCTGGGGCCCCTGGGGCCCATTTGTCCCAGGTGGTGGGGGCTCTGGATTCTCCTCCGGGTGCCTGTGGTGCAGCACGTGTGTGTGCTTGTGCAATTGTGTGCACCTGGTCAAGTTCCACCTCTCTCAAGCCTTGATGTCCCCTCTGGAAAGTGGGGACACCAGCACGCACGGTCCCAAAGTCCCTGTAGCCCCGTGTGTGCGGTGAGTGTAGCCCAGGGCAGCCACACCAAGGCCCCAGTGTCACCGCGTGATGGCTATGGCCCCGTCCGCTTGCTCTCTCCTGTGCCCCCACGGACATTGCTCTCTCCTGCCCCTCCTGTCTTCCCCATGTGTGTCCTCTGCTGACGCTCCCTGCGGTTTCCCTCATCCTGCCTGTGCTGTGTAGAGGGTGCACCTCTGAACATCACGTAGTCCTCGGGGTGGCCCTGGGAGTCGGGGTGGTGTCCATGGTTAGCATGCTGAGGCTTCACTCTGTGCTGTGTGGAGGGTGCACCT
>NW_022436996.1:751557-754901 GCF_009761245.1 Sapajus apella
AACATCACGTAGCCCTTGGAGTGGCCCTGGGAGTCGGGGTGGTGTCCGCGGTTAGTGCGTTGAGGCTTCACTCTGTGCTGGTTGCTGGGACTAGAGGGAAAAGTGAGGTAGGGTCTCTGCTCTTAGGCAGCATAGAGCCCGCACAGCCTGGTGTGATGGGGGTACTGGCTTCAAAGTAGGATCTGGATTTGAATCCCAAATCTACCCGGTAAATAACTGCACAACCCTCAGCTCTCTGAGGTGTGAAGTGGGGGTGATCATGGTCCTGGCTTTGTTGGGAGACCTCATGAGAGTGTGATGCTGGTGCCCGGGGCTCCAGGGCTTGACCTTGTGGGACATTGTGGGGGCAGTTGTGTGTGGGCGTGCTTTTGCATTTTGCTATTAGAGCTTTTAAAAATCAGGGGAGCTTTAAAAGATCCTGATGGTCAGGCCACACCTCTTGTCAAATCAGAATTCAGGGGCTGAGGCCAGTGTCAGTATTTCTAAGACATGGCAGCTTCCCCCCCATGCAGCTGTGGTGAGCCTCAGGAGCTGGGGGCCAAGCTTCTCAGCCTGTGTCAGCATCACCTGGAGGTCCCAATGGGCCACAGATCGCTTGTCCAGCCCAGCTTCTGGTGCACAGTCTGAGCATCATCCTTTGAAAACCACTGGACATCAGGGGAAGGAGTGTTTGCTGTGACGTCTGGGGTGAGAAAGGAGGAAGCAGAGAACAGGCTGAGCTCGGAGGACGGTGGGATTTTGCTGGAAGGAAATTTAATAAGGTTTACTTTATTTCATATTGAGGTATGCATAATGAAACTCTGGGCATTGCAGAATGTGAAATGCCCTGGAGACACTAAGCTAACTTTCACTTAAAGCTCTTTCCCCTCAGTTTTCAACCATGTCTTCACACTCCCCGTTTCTAACTCCCAGGAGAACTGGAGCACTTCTAAATGGATGAAAATTCAGTCACAGAGGTGTGAAGTTTTGACCCTACTGAGAACATTCAGGGTGTGAATAATGAACTTGGTAGGAGTTTTGATTGTGGTTTTACTGTGATTCCCTGGAGACCAGGCTGGCCCTGGAGAGGGGAGGTTTGGTGCCAATGCCCCTCACTGTGCTGGCTGTGGGCCATGCATCCACTGTGATCCTGCAGGCGGAGGCAGCACTTTGCATTCAGGGCTAGTGGCATCTGCTTATCAAGGCCAGGGTGGACACCTGCCTGCAGGAACTGTCCAGAGACATTGTGCCCCAGATGCTGAGGAGCCCTGGGGGGACAAGGTTTCTTCTCGTGGGGGATTCTGGAAATGATCTGTTGGAGTTAGTGGAATGCACAGTTAGGAGAAATGCAGAGCATGGATACTGTGCAGACAGGTGAGTACGCTTCCAGGAAATAAGCATCAGGGAGAGGTCAGAAGACTCAGCCTGGATTCTCAGTGGCTCCTTGGGTTCACAACAAACAACAAACACTGAATCCACCCAGTGCGCGCCACTGCTATGTAGATGTGTGGACCCTACTTGGATATTGATTCAAGCAAATTAACTATAACATGACTTTTTTTAATCAGTGGCGAAAATTTAGCACTGATTGGATGTAGAACATTATTAAAGAGCAGTTGCTGTTAAATAATTTTGCTGATGCGATACTGGGTTTGTGATGGTATTTTTTAAAGCCCTCATGTGGGCTCAGTTGCAGTGATCCTGTTGCTATGTGAGATGGAGAAGGGGGGATTGCTTGAGCCCAGGAGGTCGGGCTCTGTACAGTAGCCTCTCCCGCGTTGAGGTCCCGCCGTGGCTGCTGCTTCTCTGTCGGCTTCCACCCCGTCTCATCAGGAGTGGACTCAGTCCTCCTCTGTGCAGCCCCTGTGGTACTCCCTGCACTGTGGTGCTCCCTGCACTGTAAGGTGAGGACGCTCCTCTTTCAATTCCCCTATGTCCTAGGCTGTGTGAGCCAACATTTTGTTTTCACACTGTCAAGTTAAAAGCATCATACTGAGACCTGCAGCTTGCAGTGACCAGCAGATCCTCGGGGTGCTCCAGTGTTGCAGCTGTGCTAGCGACGATTGCAGACAAGACAGGTGGGGCCCTCTGTGCCCTGAGCCACTCAGAGAAGAAGGCTCTTTGTGCAGTTCCAAGAGCTGCTCCTGCTTCATTCTGCAGCAGCTGCCCCAGATGTGCCACTTCCAGCTGTGGTGTTGGGACCTTTTCTTCTTGCATAGTTTTTCCTTGTATTTCCCAAAGGGTCACTTCCTTTCCTTATTGTCTCCCTCCTCATCCACTTCTGATCTCACTCACACCTCCTGTCTCATCGAGCCCCCCAGACCTAGAGGTGTCTGCTGGAATCCTGGCTCTCCAGCCCAAGGTCACCTCAAGATGCCACAGCCTGTGAGTGGAAGGGGAGGCTGCCTGGGACGAGGCTGCAGGGGCAGGTGCATGGCGTGCCGAGAGCTCCTTGCTGGACCAGGGAGAATGATGAAGGCCTTGAGGGGCCTGGTGAAGGTGAACCTGGCAGGTCCGTGGCCTCGATTGGGAGATGGGGAGGACCCACTGGATGGGGGAGAGAGTGCTTCTGGATGGGAAGGTTTAATTCTCTAAAGATATCAATTCTCTCTGAATAAACCGACACATGTAAGTTATCACAACACATTTTTTTTTTTAATTAAGCAAACTAGCTTTAGTCCAGGTTCGGACACAAATATCAGACTAAACAGAAAAGTTGTGAAAAAGAGAAGTTGTGTGTGGGGCGTTGACTCTTGCACACTCAGTGATGGGACATTTAAGCCAGAATGGGGAACAGACAGGCAGATTGAAGGGAAAGAATAGAAAGCCTAGAAATAGAACCAAATGCGTATGGGTATTTGGTATATGATAATGATGACATTTGAAATCAGTGGGGAAAAGATGTATTATTCAGTAATGATTTGGGGACAACTGGCCAGACATTTGGAAAATATATAGCTGGGTCCCTCCCAAACTCCTTACCCCAAAATAAAATCCAGATGGCACAGAGACTTAAAAATATAATGGAATTTTACAAGTACTGGAAGAAAATGTGGGGGAATTTTTAATAATTTTGAGAGGGAATTAATTTTTTAAAGGAAGACAGCCCAATATTTAAGAAAATTAAAATTGACATAACTTTAACTCACTAGCCTGACTTCTCGGAAGTTATGTGATGAATGTGTTCAGGCATGGATGTAAAGAACCAGAGCCACAATGATTCTGTGAAACATTATAACAGGAAGACCCACAGGGATTCTAAACACCCTTCAAACATCGTGACAGGAAGACCCACAGGGATTCCAAACACCCTTCAAACATCATGACAGGAAGACCCACAGGGATTCTAAACACCCTTCAAACAT
>NW_022436996.1:754911-801893 GCF_009761245.1 Sapajus apella
CTTGAAACATCATGACAGGAGGACCCACAGGGATTCTAAACACCCTTCATGCTGTGGTTCAGCGCCAAGACAGAGTTACATAGATGTGCTGACACAGAAAGACCTCAAGACACTTTGAAAGAAAAAAGGAAGATGAGAACAGCTGGAATCCACATTAGAAGAAAATGAACCTGGACCAAGTTTCTTTCAGAGACACCAACTCCTGTACTCGTGAGTGTGTAAAGGCAAGACTGTAAAGGTTTTCAGCAGAGAAGGTAATGTTTTCATGACTTCAGGGTAGAGAGGAAGATTTTGAGACAAGACTCAAAAAGTACTAATCACAAAGGAAATGACTGATAATTTCAACCATATTAAAATCAAGAATAACTCTTAGTAAAAGTTAATTAAAAGACAAGTCACAGAATGGGAGACAATGTTTTCAACACATGTAACCATCAAAGTTCTCATGTTCAAAAGAGAGAGAACCCTGACAAATCACTGAGAAAAAGACAACCAAGGAAACGTTTGCAAAACATTTAAGCAAGAAATTCTAAGATGAGAATTCAAATGACTGAGAAATCTGTAAAACCGTCTTCAACTTAATTATTAAATTGGAGCAATGAAGATGGAAGCCGTATGAGCTTCAGCGGCTCACCTACCAGACTGGAAAAAACCTGAAGTGCCAACTCCAGGTGCGGCTGTGATGAGGGCTGGGAGTTCCTGCGCCTGGCAGTGACACACAACATCTGAGCTCCTCGGGGGTGTGGACCGTGGTGGGTGGCTGTTGTCTTGCAATGCCGCAGAGGGGTGTTTGCTGCGGCTGAGAGTTCGCTTCTGGGCCTCCACGCAGCAGAAGCACATGCATGCATCATTAGGGACCCGTGCAAGAAAGCATGCAGGTGGCATCGTTCACAGTCTTCCCAGGCAGGGCGTGACCCACAGGCTCTTCCGTGGTAGAGGAGAGGAAGTAGATTATATTATTTTCATACAGTGGAACAATGGAATTTAGCCATGACAGGGCAACTCAGATAGTCTCACAGACATGAAGCTGAGTTAAAGAAGTAAGGTGTGAAAGACGACAGCCCCCGTGAATCCAGGGCAGAGGCAGGCGCGGCTGTGAGGACACTTCCACCAAGTCAGGGTGGCTCCCCATGAAGGGGCAGCAGGGGTGGGGGTTCTGGCTGCTGGTGGGATGATTTCTTGAGTGGGGATTGGATGAATATTCACTTAATATTGTTTGCTATACTATACGTTTTTGCGCAGTTTTCTTTGTCTACTTACGAAGTTAAAAACAAGAATGTATCTCTGTTGTGTTTCACCTGTGTGTGTGTGTCCTTGTGTGTGGGATGACATTCTCTGAGGCAGCTGTTATGGACTGAAGGCATCTCCTTGAAATCAGAGTGTAGAAGGCCAAACCCTCAGTAGATGGTGCCGGGAGAGGCCTTTGGGGAGTGATTAGGTTAGATGGGTATTGAGGGGGTGGCTCCTGTGATGGCATCAGTGCTCTCGTAAGAAGAGGGAGAGTCCCCTTTCTCCTCCATGTGAAGACGCAGTGATTAGCCAGGCAGAGGCCTCACCAGAGCTGACTGTGTTGGCACCACATCCCAGACTTGCAGCCTCCAGGCCGTGGGGACGTTTCCACGTGAGTCACCCAGCCTGTGGCACTGCAGCACCCTCACCAGGTTCGTCTGTGCTGAGGCCACCTTTGTTTTGCTGTAGTACAGCGACGTTTGGGGTCATTCTAGCTTTGCCATTCACTTAACTTTGGAAACCAAATATTTGAGGAAGAAAAGGCGGTTTAGCGTTCCTGTTTGCCAGGAAAATTGCACAGGAGGACGTGATTGTGAATGAACTAAGGGTCCCCAGTGCAGGGGCTACGGGAAACTGACGTGTGACGTGGGGGCCTGCTGGAGTGTCAAGCTCTCTGCTCCTCCTGGCTCCATTACCACTCTGAAGTGGCGTCGGTGAGTTTGGAAATAACTAAAGCAAAGAAGCAAGAGCTGAACTCTAAACGTTCTTGACTGAGTTAAGACCCCATGTGTTCTCTTCTGCCTGTAGTGTCTGGACTTGGCCTGCGCCGTGTGTCTTGCTGTCATGGGGACCTGGGCATCATCTTCTCTTGGTGGCTCCTGAGCCAATGCTGACATTCCACTCTCTTCAAGCAAACTGAACTGTAGCGTGTTGTGTCTGCAGCTGCTCCAGGGAGGGCCCCTTGGGCTAGCCCTTGCTTCTTCTGGAAGGTTCCTGAGCTTGAGTTGTGGGCTTGACATGCACCTGGAATGGTTGGTTTTGGTGTCTCTCATTGGAGACATCATCGCTACCCCACGCATGACCTGGGAGAAAACGGACGTTGTTTTCTGTGTTCGTTGGGAGGGAAGAGAAGTCTCCTCTGGTGTGAAAGCTCCTGGACCCTAAACATACCCTATTGTCCACAGCTGGTGCTGAAGCCCACAGAGGAGCCTGGAATCCAGCTGATTGGGCATGTGCTGCCCATCACAGCCCTTCATGTGCTGAACATCTGTTGAGGGGAGGCAGGGGGGTGTCACCTTAATTCCATCCTGGACATCTCACAGTGACACAAAGTACAAAGTGCCATGCCCCTCCTCCCCACAGATACATGGTGTCCCACTGGTCTCCTCACCTCCCAACGCCGTACCTCCTGATTGTTGGAAGTGCTGGTGGGGCAGGAGTGCCTGGACGGTCCAGTCTTGTTCTAGTGGCTGGACTTGAGGGGGGTTGCCTTGAACCCATCTTAGGCTGGAAATGCCCCCAGCATCAGTACCAGGGGAACTTCCTGGGGCCTGCCCTGGGAGTCCCGGGAAATACTTCTTGAGTCAGCTCTGACCTCAAGGTGGGACTGCCCCATGCCCTTGGCCCAGGAGTGGGGGCTGCAGGAGAAACCCCGCCTGCTGCAGCCCTTCCATCTGAGGGGCTCCCCTGGGAGCCTCAAATCCAGCATCAGGCTCCAGTGAAGATTCAGCTTCTCTGGAGGGGGACCCCCACCCCACCCCACCCCCTGCACTGTGGTGCTGCCCAGGCCTGGGTCTGTGGAGACTCCTGTTTACCTCTGGCCTGATGAAAGCAGTGTGGACACCAACCCTCCTCCTCCTCCTCAGATCTCTTCTCTTTGTGAGGAGTTTTCATGGTAACTTACTGTTTTCTCTAATTAAGAATAATACATGGCTATTATCAAACATTTAGGAAATGTAAAACATAATAAAATAATGTTACCGTTCTGATGTGTATCCTCCTAAGTAGGCTTCTTGCTCTGTGTTCTAAGGACGATTCTCAGACACCTGGCCTGCTCCTGTGCCTGGGCCACTCTGCTGGGGGAGTGTGATCGCCGATGCCCGGCGTGGCTTCCCTGTGAGCTGCATTCTGGGAGCGGTCCCAGAAAGCGGCCCTGGGCATGGAGCAGCCTGAGTGAGAGGGGCACGCCGCGCTGGGCTTGCCTTCACCCTCGCCAGTGAGGCCCCTTGCTGCCCTCCTGAGCCGGTGCATGGCCTGGCCCAGCGTCCTCGGGTGGACGATGATGCTGGGCTGAGGGCCCCTGTCCTGCTGGCATTTGTCCTGTGCCGTATGGCTGGGCAGCATGGCTGGGAGCTGGGTGGGGCAAGACCCCCTCTGAGGTGCCTTTGTGGATGGTAGCAGGGCCTCCAGCACTGCCCCCGCTCTCAGCTCTGCTGGTACCATGCCCCCACACCCCCACAAAGAGGCCAGCTCCCCAGCCACGGGGCAGTTCGTCTTCACTACTCGCAGCTTGACGCACCCCACCACTGGCCCGGGCCTCAGAGGGGTGTCTGTTTTCCTGGGGACTGGCAGGATGCGAGGCAGGCCGGGCACCTGGGCAGGTGGCTTTGTTTCCTGGAGCGGTGGGGGAGAAGCTGCTGGTGGCGGGAGCAAGCCGGGCGGGTTGGCCTCATCTGGCTGCTTGGGCTGTATCTGTGTGGCTAAGCCTTGGAGTTCCCTGGGGCCCTGCCGCTTTGGGGCGGCCCAACTGGGCAGGTGGTGCTGCCCTGGGCTGAGTCTGTCAGGGCTTAATTACAGAGATGGGTCTTGTGTGCTACGGTAGTTATTAGCTGCCTTCCTCTTTTTTTTGGTGCCAAAGAATTCCACTTGGGGAATTTATACAGCCAATTAGGTATTTAGCTCAAGGCAATTAATGGCTGGAATGCAAGCATTAGCTAAAACCTAAATTGGAATTCACACATCCATGCGTTAGCTTCTCGGTGGAGGATGCACTAAGTGTTGTCTGGGGAGCCAGGAGAGGCCGCCCGGGCTGAACCCCAGATTGGCTGTGGATTCCTGGTTCTGTCCTTGCAAGGGAAGGAGTGTCTCGGTGTTTGAGGGCAATGTTTTACAATCGGTTTGACGATGAGAGGCCATCATTGTCCCCCTGGAGCTGCTGTCGGCCTGCCCCACCTGGTGTCCCAGCTATGTCCTTACTGGGCATACACGTCACTGCCTCCATCTCTTTCGAAGCCCCCCGTGGGCTTCTGGTCATATTGGGATGCCCCTCGAAAGTGACAGGAGCCATGATGCTGTGAGATGGCAGGCCGGCCCTGTCTTCAGTCCACAGAAGCCAGAATTGAGATGGATTCCAGATGTCGTGGGTGTCCTGGACAGGCAGCCGTGCGACTGTCCAGCTTGCCCGATGGTGGAAAGAGGCTGGGGCTGCCATGGGACTGGCTTCCCCCAGACAGGGAGCAGTGGGGAATCCTCACCAAAAAACCAGACGGATGAAACCAGACAATAAAACCCAATGAATTTTTCATGGCCAACCAAATAATCTCTGAGGAAATTAGCCCAGGCACCATTTGGATTTTCAAGCTGCTCCGTGTGTCCATGGCAGGCCAGGCAGAGCCCGGGTGGGGACTGCCTGCCCGGGGTGGCTTGCAGGTGGCTCAGGTGGGGCTCATGGCAGATCTTCATCGTGAATGGGCCCAGCACAGGCCGACCCTGGCAACACCTCATACTCGCCTAGGAATTTCCACATTAAAATAGAATTGAAAATATTCAATTTAATGTAAAATTAAAATGTAGCTTTTTCTTACCTATAGCTTATAGATCGGGGGTAATTTTTTCTCTGCCTCTTACACATTCAGGCACACATCCTCCACATGAACAGTCCCTCAGCCCCTAAATGGTTTGCAAGGACAGACTGCCTGGGAAGACCCGGGGCGAGCTGGGAATGTGGACTCTGGGTGACTGTGTGGTGGTGGGCTGGGTGGGACAGGAGCCTGGAGTGCTGGGGCACCGGGGTTTACCTGCCCTCGCTGAGGCTCCTGGCTTCTTGTGTGGGGTGGACCGAGGGCTGACCCAGAGGCTTCTGAATGCTGACGTGGTCTTGCCAGTGCCCGCTGCCAAGATGATGTGTCTGCTGCTCTGTGGCTCACAGGAACAGGAGAAGGTGGGAGGGGCAGCCGTCAGGGCAGAGGAGGGACAGGCTAACTCTGGGCAGAGCCACCTCTCAGGATCCCCTGACCCCACCAGGCAGCACAGACCCCAAGATGGGGCAGGAGGCTGTTCCCTCAATGAGCAGTGGGCAGCCGTCTGCGTTCACCCTGTACCCGCTGTGTCCACTCATTCTTGGAGGACAGCTCTGTTGTGGGCAGGGGCAGAGGCAAGGGGCAGGTGGAGATTAGGGCCAGAGGAACTGGAAGGCCCTCCAGAGTCTCTGATTTGTTCCCCAGAGGCCGCAGGGTCCTTGTCTGGTTCAGGCTCTGTCAAGGAGCCTCCTTGGGTTTTGCTGCCTGTACCCAGGGATGCACCGCTTGTGATGGAGACGGCGGTGCGGTGAAGAGTGTGGTGGAAGCTGCCGCCTGGGATGCAGGCGGGGGATTTAATGTGTGGGGGGCTCAGTGTGAGGACAGCCAGGTTAGAGGTGAGTGGGTGGGAGTGCTTGGCTCTTCCTTTGGTGATGAGAGCAACCTCAGGGCTGAGCTGTCACACAAGGCTCAGGCTCTGTAGAGGAGGAAGGGCTGGACAGCCTCAGGACAGGGCAGTGGGACTGAGGAGCTGTGTCCCCCAGGGCCTGTCCCCTCTGGAGACAAAGCCCTGAGGTTGGGGGATGCCTGGGAGAAGTCTCTTGCACAATGAGGGTGAAGGGCATCCGGCTCTCCCTAGCCCTCCCGGCCAAGCCCAACTCAGTCCCTTTGGAAAAGTCACAGTGGCAGGTCTCATGGTCCACCTGCTGTGGTGGGCTTGTGGCTGTGCAGAGGGCTGTGGTCTGGCCTGGGCTTGTGGCTGTGCAGAGGGCTGTGGTCTGGCCTGGGCTTGTGGCTGTGCAGAGGGCTGTGGTCTGGCCTGGGCTTGTGGCTGTGCAGAGGGCTGTGGTCTGGCCTGGGCTTGTGGCTGTGCAGAGAGAGGGCTATGGTCTGGCGTGGGCTTGTGGCTGTACAGAGGGCTGTGGTCTGGCTGGTGCACCCCTGGGCATGGCTGCATTTTAGAGAGGATGTGGGGGAGGGGGGCGTGTGTTGGAACTGCCATTGAAAGGATGCATACCCTGAGCAATGAACTTGGGTGTAAGCTGCACAGCACTGAGGGAATGCTGGGGGCTTTCTTGGGATCCCAAAAATGGCAATAGTAGAGGACCTGGCTTTTGTGCACGTGACGCAGGCCCCATGGGTCCTGGGGTCTGTGAGGAGCTCTGAAGACCAGGAAAGGGGTGCAGGCTGGGGGACATGACAGTTAGATTCCACAGGAAAGGCCCAGCAGCTAGGTTTCCTGAGACATTCTCCTGGAGAGCAGTTGCATGGTCTGAGGCTGTCAGAGGCTTTTATTTTAGGTTCACCCTGGGTCTAGGTGGCTCCTGGTGCTGTGTTTCAGCTGCTGTAATGGGGCTTTGGCCTGGGACTCTGAGGCCTGGCCTCTTCTCACACCGGTGGCAAAGAGATTTCTGCCCGCAGCCGGGAGGGCAGCGTCAGGTTTACCAAACTGACGTTTGCAGCAGGTTTTGAGTGAAGTCAAATCAGGTTTCCAGGGAGAAACAAACACTGGCTGCAGGTGGGAACTTCGGGGCAGCACAGCTGCAGCAGGGAGGGGGCGCCTGGGCTCACCTCAGCTTCCCAAGTGCCATCCGCGGCCCAGCATGGCTGCCACAGGGGAGGAGGCGGCTGGGGCTCACTTCAGCTTTCTGAGCCCCATCTGCGACGGCACCAGTGTGGCTCTGCCTCTCCAGGGCCTGGATGAGCCTGTTAGGAGGTGATGGAGGACAGGCCTATGGACACTCTGGTCTTGCTGGAGCCTGGGCGAGGCTGCTGGGTGGGTGCTGGGCTGCAGTGACCCGGGGGAAAGTGTCTCTCTCCCTGCCTGGTAGGGAGGGTGGGTGTCAGTGCCCACAGGTCCCCTCATTTCTCTGGCACCCCCCACCGTGCAGTGGGAGAGGGCAGGGACCCTGAACGGGGTGCTCCTGAGAGGAGGAGCAGGTGCACTGGATTAGCACCCAGAACTCAGGATAGGGTACCACATGGAAGCAGCTCTGCTGCTGGCTGTCCCAGGCAGCCCCGTTGCTGGTGGTCCACTCTGACCCCAGTCACCTGGACAAGGACTCCTAGAGCCTCGCATGGTAGAGGAAGCTCCTGTGTGATTCGCCTGCTGGCTGCAGGCCTTGGCACCCTGTCTGCTGAGTCTTACTCTTAGGAAGGGGTCTTGTGGGTGCCCTTAGTAGGAAGGAGAGGCTTGCCCACGCAGGGACAAGTAGCTCACATGCTTGGTGGGAAGATTCACCCCACACCGCCCCCCCTGTTGGGAAGATTCGCCCCATGCCGCTCCTTCTGCTTCCTCTCCACCCTGAGGCCTTCTGGCAGCTGGGGAAGCCCAGGATTCAGCCTGAGAGCTGCATAGTGTGACTGACCAGGCCGGGGCAGCCCCAGCGCATAATTACAGACCTGTCAGTGGGAAAATGGTCTTGTCAATTCTCTGTTGATTCATTTCAGCCTTTCCCCAGAAATCAAGTTTTTCTATTGATTTGATATAAACCAGCCCCTTGGATTGCTGGCAACTCAGGTGAGAGGTGGCCACTTTGCAGCCTTCTGCGCCTTCGGGGAGAAGCTGTGCTTGGCATTGCCCTGGAGCCGCAGGAACCCCTGGGCCGAGCCGTGGAAGATGGGGTCACACGTCCTCTGCAGCCTCTGCTCCTGCCTCTGCCCACAAAGACCAACTCCCCCAGTGACCTGTGGCCACCTAGTGGGGACAGGGTGTTTGCAGTGTTCTTGTTGACCAGCTGAAGAGGCATTCTGCTTTAAAGGGAACCAAAAAGTTTTATTTTTTTAAAGATACTTATTTATGTTCCTGAAAAGGCTTCTGTCTGTTTTAGTACTGTCTTTCTAGGCCAAAGACTATGCTCTAGATTTATAAATATTTCTTTTAACTCACTATTGCGCCCATTTGCTGGGAGGCCCTGTCCTCCTCTTGTCTTCCATAAGGCAAGAATGGTGGAAGGAGATAAAATCTGTCCTAACTTTTCCTAAAATGGAAATGTGTCATTTTATTTTCTGACAAAAAAGGAAACATACATTCCCTCCCGAGCCTTTTTCATATGCATGTTTCCTGTAACTAGAATCAAAGCACCCCGAAAGAGAGGAAGCAGGCTGAGCACTGCACGGCTGCGGAGCGCACAAAGGTACAAGCCACAAATCAAAATCACCTCCTGAGGGTCCTGAAGCCCCAAGATAATCATTGTGAAGATGATTCGGCTAAACGTCTTTTTAGACGCTTTTCTGGGCACACACACTCACACCAAAAATAGAATCCTGTAGTTCTGCAAATTTTTCTTATCACTTGCCAAATATAGACTGTCTTACTCCTGAATGTGGAGTGGTATTCCACGGCTGAATACTGATGTGTAGTATCCGCTGCGTGCAGGTGCCGTCATCTGCTGAAACAGCCCTCTAGTGGAGAAGATGTAGGCTGCAGTGTTTCTCCACGATGCAGATGATAAACAGGAATAGATAACCGGTCGCTTTGAGCCCTCGCATGTGTGCATATGGAGAATGCAGGCATTCCAGGGTTCTCAGGCTCGGCCTCCTTAGACATCATATGATGACATTCTCTGCTCATCTTTTTAATCATGTCAGGTGATCAGAGAATGATTTCCTTGCCACCATCACCACCACTGCCATCACCATTGCCACCATCACCACCACCATCACGACTGCCACCACCATCACCATCACCACCACTGCCATCACCATCACCACCACCACCATTGCCATGACTACCATCATAACCATCACCACTGCCACCACCACTGTCATCACCACCACCTTCACCACCATCACCATCACCACTAATATCCACCCGTCACCATTGCCACTACCACCTCTACCACCACCCCATCACTACCATCACCATCATCACCATGACCACCCCATCACAAGTATTACCACCGTCAGCACTACCACCATTGCACCACTATCATCACCACCAACACCATTGCCACTGCCACCACCACCATCACCACTACTGTCCACCCCATCACCATCACCATCATCATCATCACCACCACTACCACCAGCCTGTCACTACTATCACCACCACCATCACTGCTACCACCATCATCACCATGACCACTCCCATCACCAGTATGCCACCATCATCACCACCACCACTGTCACCACTGTCACCACATCACCACTAACACCATCGCCACTGCCACTGCCATCACCATTACTATCACCCCTTCACCATCACTCCCATCACCACCATACCCATAGCTACTAATGCTACCGCCGTCACCACCACTGTCACCACCACCCCATCACCATCACGCTGGTCGCTGTTGTTGAGGAAGTCTGCCTGGAGCTAGTCTAGAACCCTATGGCACCAGTCCTGGGATACCACAGGCACCACAGCCTCTGATTTGAGGCCTGAACAGACAGTCCATCTAGCTTTTGGGAGCTGAGCCTGGAGCATTTGGTGTCTGAACATCAGGTCTTTGGAGGATGTTTGAGGAGGTGACTTTGCTCACAAGAAGGCAGTTTTGAGCCTAAGTCCCTACCTTCATGGGCTGTGGCTACACACCATCTGTTGTTGCAACTGAGTTTGGGAGAAATGTCTACTCAGAAATGAAGACTCATTAGGGTAAGAGGTCAGGAGGTTGTCAGGACCCAGTAAGACTCATGTGAGCATAGAGAAATGGAGATATTTTCTAAATGACTTGGTAGAGCGTGACAGGAAATGCAGATGGAGCCTCAGCATGGCGTCACGGAACCCCAAACCAGAAGACGGAGCCTCAGCATGGCATCACGGAACCCCAAACCAGCTCCTCCCTGGGTTTCTCATCAATAAATCAGTCAATATTTCCACATTGTAAAATTATTTCCAAAAGATCTACCTTCCTTGTGGGCACTACAAGGTGCACCCTGTAAATAAGCCTGGGGCTCCACAGACTGGGCCGTCTTGCTGATCTTTCAGAGGCTTGTCTTGCAATGAATACAAACTGATTTCCATATCTTTACTTTCTGTGTCTATTAAAGCTGCATTTACTATGCAATCTTTATATTAATATACACCATGACTTGATATTTAAAAGAATTAGAGATGGTCGTGAACTGGGGTTGGCAAGCTTTCTCTGCAAAGACCAGTTGATAAATATCTTGGCTCTGAAAGCCACATATGGTAACTGTTTTCTCCTCCTCCTTACTCCTCTTCTCACTGCCCCCACTCCTCCTCCTCTTCTCCTCCTTTCTTATCCCTTCCCCACTTCTTCTTCTCCTTCTCTTTCTCCTGTTTCCTACAACCCTTTAAAAATGTAAAAACCATTCTTAGCTCCAAGGCCCGTGAGACAGGTCTCAGTGAATTTAGAAAGTTAATTTTGCCAGGTTAAGGACACGCCCGTGACACGGCCTCCGCAAGGCCTGAGACATGTGCCTGAGGTGGTCCGGTGTACAGTCTGCTTTTATACATTTTAGGGAGCCATGAGACGTCAATCAGTATGTGTGAGATGTGCTTTGGTTTGGTGCAGTAAGGTGGGACGACTGGAAGTGGGGGCTTCCAGGTTAGAAGTAGGGAAGAGACAAAAAGTTGCATTCTCCTGAGTCCTTGACCAGCCTTCCACAGAAAACACTATTGAGCCTGGCTCAGTGAATCTGCATTTTTACATAAACAGTAGGGGGGCGGGAACAAGGAGATATGCATTTGTCTCAGGGGAGCCTCAGAGGGATGACTTTGCACAGAGTGAGAGGCAGGGGTGCCCTGAGCAGTGCCCAGCTTGACTTTTCCCTTTAGCCTAGTGGTTTTGGGGTCCCAAGGTTTATTTTGCTTTCCCAGGCCCTATATGAAAGACAGGTGGGGTAGGTCCAATGGCTGCAGTTTGCTGGCCTCTGGTCAAAGAGGGTCTTTGAGGAAGTGCCTAGCTGTGGAAGTGCTGCTAAACCCTATACGCTAATCAGCTAGGTGTCAGCTTAAAGTGTATTTTCACAGAGCACAATTCATCTTTAGCAAATTCCAAGAAAATCAATGGTCAGAACTGACCTTCTCTTGGCTATAATGATCTGTTTGCATCAGATCAGATTTCCTGCGGAGAACAACTAGCAGTGTTGGATAAAATATATGGAACATCAGCTTTGGGAGCTATGGAGGCAGCTGGGATTTCAGAGGCCAAGATTCTGTTAATGAGCCTGATTCAATCATTCCACTGTGTATATGTGTATTGAAATATCACGTTGCACCCCTCACATATGTACAATTATTTGTCAATTAAAAATAAAATACAACTTTTTGTTTGTTTTGAGTTTTTTTGAGATAGAGTCTTGCTCTGTTGCCCAGGCTGGAGTGCAGTTGCACGATCTCGGCTCACTGCAACTTTGCCTCCTGGGTTCAAGCAATTCTCCTTTCTCAGCCTCCCAAGTAGCCGGGACTACAGGCACCTGCCACCACACCCGGCTAATTTTTGTATTTTTAGTAGATACAGGGTTTCACCATATTGGTCAGGCTGGTCTTGAACTCCTGACCTCAGGTGATCTGCCTGCCTCGGCCTCTCAAAGTGCTGGGATTACAGGCATGAGCCACTGTGCCCAGCCAATAAAACTTTTAAGACAGACCCATTGGAGGGCACTGTTGGGGAGCTGATCCCTGTGGGCTGCCTGTCTCCTGGGGGCACTTGTGATTCCTGTCCAAAGAGGCTAGAAATGAGGTAAGGGTTGTGGAGAAGAGGCAGTGAATCCCACAGAGCACTTGGCTACCTCACAGGGTGAGCTACCCACAAATTGATGTTTGAGCTGCAAAGGTTACCAGGTCTTGAGGATCCCAAGAATGGATCCCAAAGAGAAAGTAGGCAGAGGCAATCAGCACCTGTGGCTTTCACCTTTGACACACTGGCCAAATTCTTGAGTTGAGGAAGAGGCTGATCAGAAAGCTATGGAAAGGCAGGGCAGAATTTTTGGCAGTCTCATAATGCTGAAGAGATACAACTGGAATTCAGGAACTTCTAAGAAAAGGGGCCATAGCACACACCCCACCGCCCGGCCCCAGATGAGTCATGCCATAGGTGTGAGGATAAACCACGAGTAGACTGATCCTTCCAAGAATGACAGGTCTGAACTGTTGGCTCAGGCTTCACTTGAGTTAAGGGGACCTACCCTCCATCTGGCTGTCTAGCGAGCAGGAAGATGAGAAGATAGAATCGGCCAGAGTCTCTGCAGTTTCATATGTAATGTCTGAATTTCAGTTGTCAAGAAGCAAGACCAAGACACAAAAACAGATGACAATAGTATACCTACTTGTCACAGTCAAATTTTAAAAGAACTCTGATTGATATGTTCAAGAAAATAAGAGGTAAGTGGACAATTTCACCAGAAAAGTTGATTCTGTGAACAAAGTAATCAAATGGAAATTCTAGACCTGAAATTAAGAACTCAATAGATGGGTATCACAAAAGATTGGGTGTGAAGGAAGAGTGGATGAGGGAGCTGGATGAAGGTCCATGGGAATAACCAGGCCGAGTAACAGATCAAAACTGAGAAACGGCATAGGAGAGAGTATATGAGGCACGTGAGATCTGTTGGAAAGGCCTGTACGTGTAAGTGGAGTCCCAGAATAGGAGAAAGAAAAGAAAGAAGCAATATTCAAGGCAATGATAGCCAAGATGTCTTTTCAAACCTGAAGAAAGATACCAAACCCTGGATTTTAAAAGATCTATTATGTAGCTATTTTTAAGATAAATAACAGTTGAATATTGGCAGTTTTGTATAGTTAGTGCAACCTCACAGAATGAATACAAAGAAAACTCTATGTCTCAACATCATCCTAAAATTAGCAAAAACCAAAGTTTAAGAGAAAATCTGGAACGCAAGCAGAGAAAAAGCATATGACATTCATCTCTACTGATGAATTGTTTCGCCAGAAACCATGGAGACCAGAAGGCAGTGTGGTGAACCTCCCATGTGATGGAAGAAAACACCCATCAGCTCAAGTTCTGTACTCACTGGAAATGTTTCTCAGTATAAAGATGAAATCAAGACATGTCCAGACAAACAGGACTTGAGAGACTCCATCAGAAGATGACTCTTAGGAAAATACTGCGGGGACTTCTGGCAGAAGGAAAATAATCCCATGTGGAAACAAGGAAGTAAGGAAGGCAGGGACAGCAGTGGGAGGTGTCAGTGGTTTGGTGAATCAACATGAATATTGACTGCACAGAAGGTAAAGGAGTGAGTGTTCTCAGGTTTTGGCATTTTCCAGGATGTGATAATGCGTGTTACACTGTAATAAGTCAGGGATCCATGTTCTTTTTTGTGGAAAGAATGTGTAACATGATCTACCCTTTTAACATTTTAAGTGCATGGCACAGTATTGTTGACCATAGCTGTGATGTTGTACCACAGATCTCTACCCCTCGTTCATCCTGCAGAACTAAAACTTTATACCCATTGATTAGCAACTCCCCACCCTTGCCCCCACCCAGCCCCTGGAAACCATCATCTTCTCTCAGTTTCTAGGAATTGACTATTTTAGAAGCCTTGTCTAAGTGCAATCATGCAGTGTTTTCTTTCTGTGCCTGGATGATTTCACTCAGCTCATGTCTTCTGGGTTCATCTATGTTGTCACTTACGGCAGGATTTTCTTTTTTAAGGCCGAGTAATGTTTCATTGCATAGATACACCACATTTTAAAAACCTGTCCAACTCTTGATGGACATTTGGGTTGTTTCCACCTCTTGGATATTGCAAATGATGCCACAGTGAGTGTGGGAATGCAAGTATCTCTTTGGAGATCTTGATTTTGACTCTTTTGGGTAAAAGCCCAGCTGTGGGATTGCTGGATCAAATCGTAGCTCCATTTTTAATTTTTTGAGGAACCTATGTACTGTTTCCCATAGTACATAGGTTCTTTCTGTATCTCCACAGCAGTTTACAATCTTCACCAAGACTCTTCTTTTTTTTTTTTTTTTTTTGATAATAGCTATCCTACAAGTGTGATATGATAGCTCATTGTAGTGTTGATTTTGATTTTGCCGATGATTAGTGATGTTGTATATCTGTAGTCCATTTGTATTTCTTCTTGTGAGAAGTGTATATTCTGGTCCTTTTGCCCATTAAGCAAAAAATCAGGATATTTTGTTTTTGGTTATTGAGTTTTAGCAGTTCCTTATACATTTTGGATATTAACTTTAAAAAAGTTATATGATATGCAAGTATTTTATTCTATTCTGTAGGCTGCCTTTTCACTCTGTGGATTGTTCCTTTTGCTGTGCAAAAACTTTAGTTTGATGTAGTCTTACTTGTCTATTTCTGCTTTTGTTGCTTGAGTTTTTGGTGTCAGATCCGAAAAATAATTGCCAAGACCAATGTCATGAAGGTTTTTTCTGTGTTTTCTTCTAGGAGGTTTACCATGTCAGGAGTTACATTTAAGGCAGCAATCCATTTTTAGTTGATGTGCGTGTGTGTGTAAGATGACAGTCCAGTTTTGTTCTTTGCATGTGGATATCCAGTCTTTCTGACGCCATTTGGGATGCAGTTACGTGTGTTGCACCATAATAAGTCAAGGACTCATGTTGTTATTTCTAGAATAACTGCAAAAAGAATAGCTAACAAGCTAAGAAAGGGAATAAAAATAACAATAAAAACAATCCAAAAGAAAGCAATAAAAAAGAGTAAAGGGGGAAATAAAACAGATAAGACAAATAAAAAACCAAGATAAGATAGTAGATATAAATTCTAATATATTAGTAATTTCATTGCAAATAAATGAGATAAATATTCCAATCAAAAATTAAAGAGTGCCACTAAAAATCAAAACCAAAACCATGCCGTTTACAAGGCACTACCTTCAATGTTGAGCTATAAAAGGTTGAAAGGCTGGAAGAGAACACAATGAAAACATTAATCTAAAGAAAGCTGGTATATCTAAACTAATACACAAAGTAGATCTTAAGGCAGGAAGCATTTTTTGAGATAAAAAGGGTCATACAAAATAAGGATTAGTCTATCAGGAACACATGATAATTATAAATTTGATGCACCTGATATAATTTTAAAATATATAAAGCAAATATTGTGATAATTAAAGGAAAGAATAATGCACAATCCCAAATGCATTTTATGCATGTTTGCTTTTATTATTGGTATGTATGTTCCATCACGTATTTAGAGATGCCAAAGAAGTCTGAAGAACGAGGTTAGCAATCTCGGCCTAACCGGAACACTGCACCTATCAAATAGAACCTGTGTTCTGTTCAAGTGCACATGGCATGCCTATTGAAAATGACCATCTCAGAGTGTTTCTTTGGTGAAAGAAATTAAGCTAAAAACAATGGGGAAAAAAAACCCCTAGAAATACCTAAAGGTTTGGAAATGAAGCAGTACTCTTCTAAATGCCCCATGTGTCAAAGAAGAAATGTCGATAGAAATCTGAAGACACTTTAAACTGAACTAAAATAAAAATACAATATTAAACAATTGTGGGAGTTTTGGGATCAAGCTAAAGCTATGGTTAGAAATAAATTATAATCTCAAATGCTTTTAATAGAAAAGAAGAAAAGGTAAATAAACATGTGTCTAAAGAATTTAGAAAAAGAACAGAAAATTGAAGTTAAAGACATATAAGAATATGATAAAAAGAAGAGCAAAAACAATGTTAATAGAAAACAAATGTACAACACAAAGAGAATGAACAACACCAATTGTTGATTGTTTAAAAGATTTGAATATAAATTTCTGGCAAGCCTGATCAAGGAAAACAGAAGGAAGGGCCAGCTTGCCCGTGCCAGGGATAAAAAGTGGACGTTGCTATAGATCCACATCACGAGCAACTTTTGCCTGTAGACTTCGAAATAAAGTGGCAAATGTAGCCATATATTTTTTTATACCCTGTGATCGAATAATTTCACCCTTAGATACACGTATTCCCAGCAGAAATGCAGATTGAGGTTTGCAAAGGACATGTACAAGAATGTGTCTAGCAGCTTGGTTCGTATCTGTGGAAGCTGAACACATTCGTCTTTTGTGGTCTGGTAATTCCACTCCTGTGAGTACATACCCGGTAGGAATGCAAACTTAAATATACAAAAATGCCCAAGAATGTTCCCAGCAGCTTGATTTATAAGAGTTTACAACTGAAATAACTTATACGTCTATCCACAGTAGAATGTATAAATAACTGTGGGATGTTACATACAATTAAATACTATAGAGCAATAAAAAACCACCAGCTACCGTGGCACAGAGCAGCACAGATGACTCTCATGAATGTGATGTTGTGCAAAGAAGCCAGATTCAAAAGAGCACAGAGTGTGATTCCATTGACCTGAAGTTTCAACAGGCAAAGCTCATGTTCAGCCTGGAATTTAGAATGATGGTGACTGAGAGGATGGGTAGGGGCTTGTCGGTGACGAATCTGTGTCTGGGTGGGTGTGTTCGTTTTGTAAAAATTCATAAGGTTGTGGGGGCTCTTCCCCCTTCCCTGTTTTCACCCCAGGTTAGTCACCAGGTGTTTCTTCTGTAGCAAGAGTGTAAGCAGTTCTAGTGCAGGCGAGGCTTGTCTTAAACTCTGTTTTATGGGACTTGCGTCTGTTCTGAGCTGGCCTTGCTTCCTGGAAATCCTGGGCCAGGCTGTGTGTTCAGGCAGCATCGAGTGTGTCCTCATCGGTGCATTCTTTGGAATGCACAATATTTCAATAAAAAGTTTATAAAGTGATATTTCTAATAGCTGTTGTTTGTTTGCATAATACTTTAAACGTATTCCAGGGGCTTTAAAACATTTTATCTTTGCTGATAGTCTCAGAAAACTTTGCAGGAGGCTGCAGGCATTTAAGTGATGCTTGCCTTCCCTGGTAGAGGTGGGGCCTGGGCCAGAGCTTGCACCCTGCCCCTCCCAACACTGTCCCAGGACGACTCAGAGGTTAGCTTTTCATGACCGAAGCGTTTGAAACCTGTGACCTGAGCTCTGTGTGTACAGGACTTTGTCATTTGTAGTTAGCTTTAGCTTGACAGGTTTGGATGCTTGTTCAGGGAACAGGCCTGGAATTCTGGAGTGCCCAATGCTTTCGCCCTGGTGCAAGGCCCTCCCATGCCCACCCTGCTGCTCCTCATGAGTCACTGTGTGGTCCCCCTGAGGATATGCGGAGCACCTGTGGCATCTCCCTGACCGTGTCGTGTTTCTCTTTTCCCTCACACTTCACTAAAGGTCCTCCCCTCCCTGCCCTGGACAAGGCCTCCTGCGAGTCGGCCAGAATATTCCATGGTCATGGCTGCAGTGATTGGCTCAGGAGGGGTCATGTGACCAAAGTGGATCCTGTTAGAGTGGACTAGACTCTGAGGATGCTGGACAGGGCTCTGCATTTCTGCTCAGGTGGGCAGGACAGCAGGTAGGCTTGTCACTGCTGGCACTTGAGGGCTGGTGCTGATGTCCAGCAGGCAGGTCAGAGAGAGGGACGAGCAGGTCCTGGATAACATGGTGGAGCACTCGGACACAGCTTCTTGAGCACCAGCCTGTCCCTCGGGTTTGTGGCTGTGAGCCAGTGTGTGCCTGGTGTGTGCCCAGTGTGAGCCATTGTGAGCCTGGTGTGTGCTCAGTGTGTGCCCACTGTGAGCCAGTGTGTGCCCACTGTGAGCCAGTGTGTGCCCAATGTGTGCCTGGTGTAAACCAGAGTATGCTCAGTGTGTGCCCGGTGTGAGCCATTGTGTGCCCAGTGTGAGTTGATGTGTGCCCAGTATGTGCCCAGTGTGAGTTGATGTGTCTAGTGTGTGCCCAGTGTGAGTCGGTGTGTGCCCAGAGTGAGTCACTGTGTGCCCAATATGTGCCCAGTGTGAGCTGATGTGTGCCCAGTGTGTGCCCAGTGAGTCAGTGTGTGCCCAGTGTGAGTCAGTGTGTGCCCAGTGTCAGTGTGTGACCAGTGTGTGCCCAGTGGTCGACCTGAGCCCAGTATGTGCCCAGTGTGAGTCTTGTGCGCCCAGTATGTGCCCAGTGTGTGCTCAGTGTGTATCCAGTGTGTGCCCGGTGTGAACGAGTGAGTACCCAGTGTTCAAACTGGCCCTGATCTGTCACTGAAAACATTCTCATTGAGACAAAGACAAGAATTTGGTTCTGATTTGCTTGAAATCACAGTGATGAATTTGAGCTTGTTTTCCTCAGCCCAAGCTCTTTGCATTTGCCATGTTCTGGGGTCTTGGGTGGTCCTCATTAGCCAGCTCCCCCAGGGCGACTTCACCCCTTCGGTCTGATTGGAGTCAAACATGTCTGCTCTGGTGCCACGGCCAGACACAGCCAGGGTCAGATGGCCACTGCCTGGCGGTCTCCGTGCAGGGACCATTCTGAGAGGGTGGGGGCTCCTCCCCGCTTCTCCTGCTTTCACTCCAGGGCAGTCACCAGGTGTTTCTTTCATAGCGGGAGTGTGAGCTGGGTTCCATGCTCTCATGGTAGCTTCGTCTGTGCTGAGCTGGCCTTGTTTCCTGGAAATCCCAGGGCAGGCTCCAGCTCCCTGCAGAGACACAGAATCGGCCCCACAAGGGGCTGAGTGGGCCTGAGGGCTTCATTGATCCCGCAGCCCTGCCATATCTCTCGTGGTAGCGACACCACCAAACGGTTCCCTGTCCATTAGGACAAGAAGCACGCACTCCCATGCAGTGATCTTGGCTCTTGGAGTGGGAGTCCAGCAGAGCCAGGGCTGCACTGAGCCGTGTGAAGCCCCACAAACCACGGAGCACTTCTGGAAGCATGCCTGGGGCCACACACCCTGAAGCATTTCCATGAAGGTGACTGGGGTGGTTTTCACCTTCACCAGAGACCTCCACGTGTGGCACTGGCTTCTGGGTCTAAGAGGCCCCTCTGCCTGTGATGCTGGCAGGCTGCTCTCCCTCATCCCATCCCATGCTGAGCTTGCTGCATTCTTTAGCCCACTTTCAATTCAGGTGGATTCTCCTGCTCCTTGGAATATTTACAAAGCATTGTTGTTTAAGAAATCTTCTGGTCCCATGAGTGTGGCTATGCTGTGTGGTCTCCACGCCAGTTGGTTGGGTTTGGGGAATCTCACATGTCTTTGGGCTTCATATTCACCCCCTTTCACATCTTCCTTTTAAATGATCACTTTTGTTTGGAGATTTGGACTTGACATTTCAGACCCCATTAGCTCACCATCAATGGCGTATTATGGAAACCCACTCCTGCATCCAATTGAATTCAGATTGCATTTAATAAAAAAACTGTAAATTAGTGAAAAACCAGAAACTGAGTTGAGCCCATCTTCCTGAACGTTTGCCTGCTGGCGGTCTGGAGCTGAATTCTTTCCTCCTGGACGGGCTCTGCTGTGGGGATGGCTATGTGCTTGAGCAGAGGGTGGCAGGAGGTACGTGCAATCAGGCCAGGCTCTCCCAGGCCGGGAATGAGGGAGACGGCACATCACCAGCGGGTCTAAGGGTGTGTGGAAGCCGCAGCGGGGACCCAGCTTTGGGCTGACGGTCAGCGGGAAGGAGGCAGAGATGGTGGCGGAGTGGGCGGTGCAGAGAGTGCCTGGTGGCAGGACGTCCCGGAGGAGGGATGCTGAGCTCCGGGCTGTGGGAGGAGCAACTGCGAAGGGCCAGCGTCGAGAGCCTAGCAGGACCTCCTCAAGGCTTCCCTCATGCGGGAAGGAATGTGGATCTGTCGGAACGTGCTTCAGTTCCGATTGAACGTGTTCTTCCCTGGAGACGCAGGGCAGCTTCTGCTGCAGAGCAGGGTCTCGGATGCTGCCTCGCCATGCTCTTGGCTTCAGGAAAGCCCCTTGGCTGGGCAAGTGCTGGGGACGCAGGAACAGTCTGCCCTGCCCTGGCATGGGTACGGTACCTCTGAAACACGTTGGTTGGATCAGGAAGGATATTCTTAGTACAGAGCAGTTAGATGAGAATATTATATCTTAGCAAGCAAGACGGTCAGTGCTAGGAATCTGAAGCCTTGGTCTCAGGTCAGGCTTGGCCACCAACTTGCCATGTGCCCACAGGTTGATTTGGCCGGGTCAGTTAGAATCTGCAAATCCTCCCACACCCTGTTTTTCTTGCAATGAGGCTGTCCTGGCACCAGGGTGCAGTTGGGATGCCCTCGGGACGCTCTGCATGAGGGCAGCTGCTTTTATAATTTCCACTGCCATGGAAAAGCTCTGTCTTTATTGGAAAAGACCTGAAAGAAGTGAGTAAGTGACACAAAGACATAGTGACTGAATTCCCCGTAAGAATGAGGAAGGAACTCTGCCTCTGAACTGTAACTGCCCCCCTTAGATCACTGCTCGGCCCCCTTTGAGCACTGACTGAAAGTGACCTGTGAGACAGAGGCCTGGTCGGGTGACGGCGACTCTGTGACGGATACCATCTGGCTGCTAGAATTATGCTTAGCAGTGTCTTAAGAACGTAAGAAAATCCTGGTGGAATCATGTTAAAGGACAAAGGAAGCTATGAAGCATACCAGTGCTGTGATCTCAACGATGGAGACATCATAAGTAATATAATAAATAGACCAATATCAGTACCAATGCTGTGATCTCAACTACGGAGAGAAATAGACGTTGTAGCAGCCGTTTCCTCAGATTGCTGGGCCACAGATAATGTTCGTTTTTTCCTGTGCAGTTTCTGTCCAGGGGCACACGTGGTTTAAAAGAACGGCCCAGTGGCTTTCCCCGAAGGCTTTCCCGAGGGTCTCACTGCCACCCTCGTCTTCGCAGCCCCCTTGCCCGGATGCGCTGGGAGCCATGTCTGACACCGCTGTGCCTTCACCACCTCGTGTTTTCTTATTGTTAAAAGTGAATGTTTTTCCATTTCAGGATGAAACAAAGTGCTCCAGCTCCCCTGCCCTCTTGTAGGAGCGAGTTTCATTTGTGAGTTTCATTTCATTTCAAACTCCTAGTTTGGAGTTGCTCAGACTGGCTTGTTGGGTTTCATCGCTCTCTTTTAACACTTGGTGACAGGTTAAGAGAACTCCTGACATTTGGAAGCCAGGCAGAATGGAAGTCCTGGGCAGAGTCAGGTGTGAAGGCATCAGTGAGGATGGACTAGGTAGGACTCTTCCGTCTTTCTTGACAGCGCATCAGGACTTTTCAGCCTATCGTTTTGGGTTCTTAGCAGCAATGAACATGGTTGTTTTGTCTTAAGGCCTCAAGTGATGTCTACATGATGGAGGGGCCCCTCCTTTACTCACAGAAACCTGATGGTGGATGGTAGGTATACCTACAGGGTGCCTTCTTCAAAACACCTGGGCACCAGACCCTGGCAGCTGGCATGGGAGATGAGGCTGATGGTTAGCGCCCCTGGGCCCCGAGGTCTGAGGCCTCAGACCTTCTCGAGGGCACCGCACACGCCTGGCCACCGGCGCCAAGCAGCAGCATTGTGCTTGACTCTGCTCTCAGGGCTGTGCTTTGCGGCCGTCTCAGTCCCTGGTAGAAGAGCATTTCCTGACCACCGGGCATGACGCGTGCTGGCGTGTGTGTGTGTGAGACCGTTCCGCACGCACATACGGTCTGTTTGACTGTAGCTAGAGACATGTTAATAATGGAGGCAGCAGGAGGGTCAGTTCTTTAATCTTCATCTCCAGAGGTCACAGACGTTGTCCCTGTTTTTGCATGAAGCGACGTTCACTCAGCCACCCGGAGCTAGTGTGTTATAATCACAGACTTTGGGAGCAATAAACATTAACTGGCAGAGTTTCTGAAAACAATGCTTCGCTTTGCTCCTTGACACAATCCCATTACAGCTGGGGGAGTCGATATGATGCCTTGTTTCATGATTGCTTTTCTTCCACTTGGGCGGTTGCTCAATAAAGCCCAGAGAAGAACGGACCACTCGTAAACAGAACAGATGGTGCCATGTGCCTGCCCTCTTTGGCCTCTCTGCGTCCACGTGTGCACGTTACGGAGCACTTCCGTGCCCTGTGTAAGCCTGTGTTCCCCGCAGAGAAACCACTGGGCACCTGGAGGGTGGTGCAGCAGGTGCCAGAATCCGACAGGTGCCTCTCCGCTCGGGACCTTGGAGCTCTTTAGCCTCATCTAAAAAGTGAAAATAAGGTAATTACCACCTTAGAGGAGGAATTGTGAGGATAAAAGGAAATAATACCTGCAAACTACAGAGCACAGCAGAACTCCATGCAAAGCAATTTTCGTGATTCAATTCCAGTGCAGGCCATAAAGGGACTGTCATGTCCCAGTTTCTCTCTTTCCTCATCTAGAAAATGAGGGGCCAGTTGTGGCAGCTCACGCCTGTAATCCCAGCACTTTGGGAGGCCAAGGTAGGCGTAACACTACAGGTCAAGGGTTCGAGACCAGCCTGGCCAACATGGTGAAACCTCGTCTCTACTAAAAATACAAAAACTAGTAATCTCAGCTTCTCAGGAGGCTGAGGCAGGATAATCTTTTGAACCCAAGAAGTGGAGGTTGCAGTGAGCTGAGATCGTGCCATTGTACTTCAGCCTGGGTGGTAGAGTGAGACTTCGTCTCAAAAAAAAAAAAAAATGAGGGACAAGAGGGGCTAATCTCTGAGACCTCTTCCCCTCTAGGGACATTTTCATTGAGACAGTTTGGGAGTGCCCTGGATAGGACAGGCAGGGGCACTGGAAAGGAAGCTTGGGCAGGACCATTGCATGTCCTGAGGTTCACCGTTTCCCCATGAGGTCATGGGTGCTCCCAGGAAAGGTCAGGCTTGCATCACTTAGCAAGGGAAGGCTGCCATGGGTGGAGGGAAGCTCCCAAATCTACTTCCTTTTCTCCCGTGTGGCTTAAGTCTGGGCCAGCAGTAGGGGAGAGAGGGGAACATGGATCCTGGTGTCTTCCCCGTGGTTTCTCTTGGGTCTCTTGCTTGTTTCCCAAAGGAGTCGATGTATACAGTTTGTTCATGGCTCAAGGCTCTTTTCTTTGCTGTCTTAACAAGTGACAGTGTTGAAGGTAAATTTGCATTTTGTGGCGTCACCTCAGGCTCCCTTTTTCTTGTTGCTTCGGGCTGAGGAGCAGGGAAAGAACACCTGTGGTCTCTGGTTTAGTGGCCATGGTTCCTATTTGGGAAACTGGCCTGGACCCCGACTTGCCATCGTCATCCTCTGCCCACTTTGTCTCTGGAGAGCAGCAGGAGTGGGCAGTGGCCTTAAAGCCTTTCTTCGTCTCTACTGACCGTGCAGATTAACCACCAACTGCTTGTAAGCTTGAGCTCCTGTGAGCTGGCCAAGCTCGGGAAGATTATTGAGACCAGGTCCGAATGGTGGTCCCAGAAGCTGGCAGTTCCAGTCCAGGTATCACGTCAGTGCAGCTTCCGAGACCTTCAGATGGCGTTTGCCGTTTCATGTGGAGTAGAGGGCTCCTTTTCCTTCTTTTTCCTTCAATCTTCCTTTTATTTTACTTCCTTTAGACATGCAAGAGTGTGTGTGTGCATCTGAAATGAGAATCTGGCAGCGTTCAGAGTTTTCCGGCTCAATTCCACGTCCAGATTTGTAATTCAGAAAATCAGATGGTATTGGAAGCTGCCGTGGATGGGGCCTGCTGGTACTTCTCACAGTCCGACTCTCCCCAGCCAGGCTGGCCAGAGAGCCCGAGGCTTTTTCAGAGACATGGATGCTGTCTTTTGCAGTTTAAGAACCTACCTCGGATTTGCATTCTGATCTGCCTTTCCTTTTTTTTTCTCAAGTGAATGAATTGAACCACACGATCTGCATTTCTTAAAAGGTTGACTGCAATTCAGTTCCTTATAGGCCAGCTCCTTCGTAGTTTTCAATCTCTTAGGAAGATTCAGTCAGCTTGAAAAATTGATGTATTCTAGCAAAATTGCATTTTAGTGATACTTTTCAGTAGATAATTCTATGAAAAGTGGATTTAAGTGTTTCTGTGATGAGGCTTGATTATTAATGCAGAACTTGACTGCCAAGAACCAAACTACCTCCCTCATCAGTAACTTGGTCTCCAGTTCCAGCATACGTTGCTTGAGAATATTTCACAGATCTGAAAATGAAGGTGTCCCCAAGTTGTTCAGCATTAAGACAAACTTTATTTATTTTAACCCTAAACCTTAGGGCTAATAATAATTATTTATTTTCCCAAAGGCATTCATAAATAGGTTTGGTCACTACTTTTAAATGTAAAAATTTTTAATTTCAGTTCTATCTCATTTACATCAAACAGAGCACGTGGCTCCCAAAGAAGCCCAGAGCATGCTGGGGAGAAAGCTAGCAATTTACCCCACTATTCAGCCTCGTTTTTCTTTCATTTTCATGGAAACCGTAAGATTGTTTTTGTGTTTCAGATCAAACATGTTTTTGAGCAAAGAGTACATTACCCAGCTGTCCTAAAAGCAGAACTTATCACTGTTCGGATTTAATCCAAGCCATCTGCTGCGTTTCTCTTTCCATTTATTTTGAGGTGCATCACAGGAAAGCTGCTTCTTGACATATCTCACTTGGAGAAACTACAAAGAGGAAAATATGGCAAAAGCTTTCAACGTCACTTTGTCGATGCACTTTGCATAAATAATGAAACGTTGCCCTTCACTCAGTGCGCAAAAACCGAGCGCTTATCACCCCAACTTTAAAATAAATTTGAAAACTACAAGGAACAAAAGCAGCCTTACATTTGCATTTCCTACCAGGGCGGGTGTCACTGGTATCCACAGGCTGAGCTCTTTTTTCAAGTGTGAGTTCAGTCAGCTTTTCACCAGAAGGCCCAAGAGCTGTTCAGGACTTGATGTATAGACCTGCAGCTGTAAAGGGACCCGGCGGACCTCCAGCCATAAAGGATCCAGTGGGCCTTCAACCGCAGTGGGACCTGGCAGACCTCCAGCCACAGTGGGACCCAGCGGACCTCCAGCCGCAGTGGGACCCAGTGGACCTCCAGCCATAATGGGACCCAGCGGACCTCCAGCCATAAAGGGATGTGGCGGACCACCAGCCGTAAGGGGACCCAGTGGATCTCCAGCTGTAAGGGGACCCAGCAGCCCTCCATCCACAATGGGACCTCCAGCCATAATGGGACTGACAATGGGTGCAGCTGGCCCTTGTTTCCCAAGCCTGAAGTAAATATCTGAGCCACACAGGTCTAATGAGATGTGGGAATCCTCAGTTCAGAAATGACCTTGAACTCAGATACTTGACCAGAGGATGACGGGGGCAGAACTGGGTGTGTTGTGCTTTCTAAGCTGTTATGGGTCTGATCAAGTATGGGGAGGTGATCCTGGATTTGGACATCTCTGTTAGGCCCTGTTGGAACCCAGAGCGCCTGTGAGCCAGAACCGCCTGTGACCTGCCCCTTGTGCAACTGCTGCATCTCATTAACAGGGACACAGAGGAGACTGACTCAGAGCCATCCTTTCATCCCTGCTTCCACAGCAGACGCCGCTGCTTGCACATTTCACAAATGTGGCTGGAGGAGGGAGGCAAGAACCACTCATCACTGGGATTATCTTCTGGGAAGCCCACTTGGATGACTCACAGCCATGACAGCTTGGGGCTCGGAGGGAAGGGAACTCGGGTAACGTGCAGTGGTGTGAATTGCTTTGCACGGTACTTGTCAAACGGCCTCTTTTTGTAAATAACTCTTCTCATTAAAAACATAAGGGAGCTTTGCAACTATGCTGATCTCATTGGCTTTTGATGAAGAAGGAGGAATATATGCTGGACCCTGTGCCTGAAGCCAGAGTCCCAGGGACCCCAAGCCCAGGAAAAGACAGAGCCAAGATTCTGTGTTCTGAAAAGAGCCACATGTGGCTCAGATACCCTCAAAGGAGAGAAGAGCTGAGGTAACCCGTGGTCAGCAAGAGTCAGGAGGCTGAGGCCGTGCCCGTCGTCTTGGCTGAAGACCTAGGGGCGTTGTGGTCAGCAAGAGTCAGGAGGCTGAGGCTGTGCCCATCATCTTGGCTGAAGACCTAGGGGCGTTTTCCCAGGTGGGCAGTCTCCTCCTCACCACTGCAGCTTTGGGGTGCTGGCTCTCTGAGTTCAGGCCAAGGCCAGCTCGCTGTAAGACAATGCGTCCTGCCTGCCTTGGGAAGGAAAACAGACAGGAGAACTTGGGAGGGAGAACATGTTCCCAGTTCTTGACTCAGTCACTCTAGGAGACAGGAGGACTTGGCAGAGAACACGTTCCCTTTTCTTTAGGAGATAGGAGGGCCTGGGAGGGAGAACACTTTCCCAGTCCTTTACTCACCGTTGTGCTGGACACAAATGTGGCAGGAACTGCTCACAAAATGCCCCAAAGCTCTGGGGATCTTGGGGGTCAGGTCCTTGATGCACAAGAACGTAACTGTGGGCAATGTGGCAGAGTTTCAGCAGATGCCTGTTGAGTAAAGAATAGAGGCACTGAGGATTTGGCACAGCTCAGGGTCTGACACTAACACAGGTGGATTCGGTACCCAGCACTGGTGTCGATGAGCCTTTTCCTTCAGGAGTGGGCTTTGAAATAATGACTGCCCCTTCTTTTAGATTTGAAGATAATAAAATAATGAAGTGCTGAGCTTCTGAGTCCAGTCTGACATGATGTGTGATCTTGGAAATCCCTGGGTGGTGAACACTGGCCATGCAGAGTGCTGGAGGCTTGTGAATTGGACTCTCCTCTCCAAGTGCTCAGCAGGTGTTTCACTCACTCCGGCTGCAGTGCTGTGTGGCAGGTCTCCTGGTGTGATGTGGAAGGAGGGCTGTGTGAGTCAGGGCCGACCCTCCCAGAGCAGGGACTCGGAGAGAGATCAGTCGCTCTGCTGGGCACCTCCGAGAGTTCTGACGCCCTGTGCTCTTGACCGAGACTTCCTCAGTCTCTGATTAGTGATTACGGTAGCGAAGGAATTCTTGCTGGTGACAGCTTATATAATGTTTGCAAAACAGCCATTTTCTAAAAGGGAGCTTTCGAGGCCAAAAGTGCTTGATGTCAAGAAAATGTTTTTTTGACATCAAGGTTTGAGATAGCATCTGGGTCTAATTTCAGAAAGGTGGGTCCACACACAGGTCACTGCCAAGGACACAGGTCTTCAGGCTCCAGATCCCTCCTCAAAGTTGGAAACACTACAGCTGCCTGAAATGCAATATTTAAACACAGGACCTTACAAAAGATGGCAAGAGCGTCAGAGTCAAGCACGAAACCAATACCAGGCTGTATCTCACTGCACAGTGAAGGAGAAGTGGCAAGGACTGTGTGAACCATTGGAATAACTTATAGGCAAGTGAGATTATTCCATGACCTGTAACATTGTTATGAAAACATTACAAACTCTTATAATCAGTTATAAGTGTGTAGGGAAATGAAAGCAGTGACACTGACAATGATGTAGTACACCGTGACTTAACAAAGTGGGACCCAGAGAGCTAGAGTATCCCAATATAGTATACCATGACATGCGGGACAGTGAGAGCTAGAGCATCTTGATGTAGTACACCATGACAACACAGTGGGGAAACTGAGAGCTACAGCATCTCCATGTAGCACACTGTCACTTAACACAGTGGGACACTGAGAGTTAGGGCATCTCAATGTAGTACACCACGATTTAAAACATGGAGTCAGTAAGAGCTAGAACATCTCGATGTAGTACACTGTGACTTACAAGGGAACACTGAGAACTACAGCATCTCAGTGTAGCACACAGTGACTTAACAAAGCAGGACACTGAGGGCTACAGGATCTTGATATAGTACACTGTGACTTAATATAGCAGGACACTGAGGGCTACAGGATCTTGATATAGTACACTGTGACTTAACACAGCGGGATGCTGAGAGCTAGAACATCTTGATATAGTACACTGTGACTTAACAGAATGGAACACTGAGAACTACAGCATCTTGAGGTAGTACACCATGACAACACAGCAGGACACAGAACTAGAGCATCTCAATATAGTACACTGTGACTTAACACAGCAGAACACTGAGAACTAGAGCATCTTGAGGCAGTACACTGTGACTTAACAGCAGAACACTGACAGCTACAGCATCTCAATGTAGCACACTGTGGCTTAACACAGCAGAACACTGAGAACTAGAGCATCTTGAGGTAGTACACTGTGACTTAGCACAGCAGGGACACTGAGCTACAGCATCTCAATGTAGCACACTGTGACTTAACACAGCAGAACACTGAGAACTAGAGCATCTTTTGATGTAGTACACCATGACTTAATACAGTGGGACATTGAGAGCTACAGCATCTTGATGTAGCACATCATGATTTAACACAGCAGAACGCTGAGCTAGAACATCACCATGTAGTACACCATGACTTGTCATAGTGGGACAGTGAGAGCTAGAATATCTCGATGTTATATACCATGACAACACAGTGGGACACTGAGAACTAGAACATCTTGATGTAGTACACTGTGACTTATCACAGCAGGACAGTGAGAGCTAGAACATCTTGACATAATACACCGTGATAACACAGTGGGACACTGAGAGCTATGGCATCTCGATGTAGTACATTGTCACGGCGGCACAGTGAGAGCTACAGCATTTTGATGTAGTACACTGTGCCAATACAGTGGGGAAACTGAGAGCTACAGCATTGCAACATAGTACACCATGACTTAACACAGCAGGACACAGAGCTAGAACATCTTGAATGTAGTATACTGTGACTTACAACTTGATATATTACATTGTGACTTAACACAGCAGGGAAACTGAAAGCTACAGCATCTTGATATAGTACACTGTGACTTAACAGTGGGAAAACTGAGAGCTAGGACATCTTGATGTAGTACACCAGGATTTAACACAGTAGGACAGTAAGAGCTACAGCATCTTGATGTAGTACACCATGACTTAACATAGTGGGATACAGCATCTCAACATAGTACACTGTGACTTAACACAGTGGGATACTGCGAGCTATAGTATCTCAATGTAGTACACCATGACAATACAGCAGGACACTGAGGGCTACAGCATATTGATATAGTACTCCATGTCTTAACATAGTGGGACACCGAGAGCTACAGCATCTCAATGTAATACTACACTGTGATTTAACACAGTGGGACATTGAAAGCTACAGCATCTTGATGTAGTACACCATGACAACACAGGGGGACAGTAAGAGCTACAGCATCTCAATGTAGCACACCATGACTTGACACAGCAGGATACAGAGTTAGAGCATCTCATTGTAATACATCATGACTTAACACAGTGGGGAAACTGAGAGCTAGAGCACTGCAATGTAGTACAGTGTGACAACACACCAGGACACTGAGAGCTACAGCATCTTGATGTAGTACACCATGACAACACAGGGAGACAGTGAGAGCTACAGCATCTCAATATAGTGTAAGTGGCACTTGCATGCTTGTCTGGGCTGTGATAGGTGTGAGCATTCTCCCTATGGCTTGCTGAATGTCAACCCCTTTCTGAGTCTGGATTGCCCTCCAATATTTTGCACTTTGCCATTTCATGGTGATGAAGTGCCTCTGAGTATCCCTTTACTGTGAAGGTCTTCTCGTCCCATTTCCTCCAGACAACGTGATTATTTCCCGCACTGCCACTTCCCTGCTGTGTGCGGATGAGTCGCCTTCCTTGGGTTCCTGCGGCCACGTACCTTGAGTGCCCCACATGGTAGCCGGTCCATGTTCCCCAGCAAGCTGTCTTTTCACTGCCCCCTGGCTTTTCTTTGGAATTTCACCTCTAGCACCATCCCTTTTCATTCTTTGGTGCTCTTTTATCTTTGTTGGTCTGTTCTTTCTTCTGATAATCCACTTCTGTGAAATGTGTGGTTTCTCCCTGGGAGATGATGCAGCCACACAGCTCCATTCTTTGCTGTCTGTGCTGAGCTGAGTGACAGGCACCCTGGCCGATCCCCACACGGCTGCCTGTCCCACATGGCTGTTAGCGTGTGGTCGTTTGTGGACTAGAGCTGGCAGCACGCATTGTACTTTATGCAGTTACTCAGTTAATATGCCATGTAATTGAAATCTGGACTGTGTGGTTCACGGTTGGGGGTGCATATCTAAACTCTGGCCATGTATCCCTGCAGGTTGGACCTGCAAATGAAGGCTGCCTGATGCAATCACATCATCCACCACAGTTGTCCCAAGCCTGGCTGACTATGGAGTGAAGCTAGATTATCATTCCTGGGCGCCAAGGTGGAACTTTATAGGCTTTCTCCAGTGCATGGGGCCCAGGGACAGGCACCTGTATGGAAAATATCTAGGGATGGTTCTGATGTGTGGTCAGGCTTGTGAACCATGGATTATAGGATTTGCTGTTTCTGAAACTAACCCCAAAGGTGAATGTGAAGGAGAAGAAACCAGAACCCAACACTTAGATTTCTGGATGAGACAGGACTGTGGTAGCTGCCACCAGACATGTCGTGGGGACATGGAGCCCCAGCCACGGCAGACATGGGGATTGTAGCTCTTACAGAGGCAGAGTCTTTTAGGGGACCACCCAGCCCTCCGGTGAATGCTCTCCTATTGAAAATCCTTAGAGACAATTGGTGAACTACTCTGAAGTCCCTTCTTAGTAACTAAAACTAGGCTAAATCACCTGATTTGTTTAATTTTCCCTTAAGAATCTTTTTCATTAATCAATTGAATGAGTAGGAGGCATGGGTGGCCTGCGTACTTTGTTGAGGGTTTTTGAGGAGATTTGCATGCGTGGGATATTAATAAGCCACTGTAGGGTGAGGTAGGGGAATAAGTCCTCAGTGGTAACTCTAAGGTGGGGCCTGTGGCATGCAGTTTGTGTTGGCAGAATGGACCTGTGGTTTTAAACCCTTTCTGTACATCCACAGAGTGCTCAAGTAAGTCTGGTGAGCAGGCTGCACACCAGAGCAGCGATGTTCAAATCTGGTGGAGGTGGGGTCCAGGTGGTGTCCAGTGTCAGCCCGGCCGAAGAGGCTGGTGGACACTTAGAGAGGATGGCGTGTAGGGCCTAGGGTAACCCTTCCAAACCCAGCCAGCAAGGCCGCTGGTTCTCTCCCCTGAGGAGGGAAAGCAGGAGGGTTTCTTGAAGTCACCTGCTACAGGTCGTTTTTGTTTGTTTGATGTCATTCATCAGCTTTCTGTTTGTTCACCAATGCCATCATGGGGTCCCTGAGTACTGACTGCAGAGCAAAGGTGAACTGGGAAGCAGGGAGCAGAGGTGTGGTTTCTGCCCTCTCGGTAGGTCAGGAAGGTAGCTGGTTGTATTATCAGGAAAGCAGCTGGTTGTGTCATCAGGAGAGCAGCTGGTTGTGTCATCAGGAGAGCAGCTGGTTGTGTCATCAGGAGAGCAGCTGGCTGTGTCATCAGGAAAGCAGCTGGTTGTGTCATCAGGAAAGTAGATGGTTGCGTCATCAGGAGAGTAGCCAGTTGCATTAGGAGAGTAGCTGGTTGTGTCATCAGGAGAGTAGCTGGTTGTGTCATCAGGAGAGTAGCTGGTTGTGTCATCAGGACAGTAGCTGGTTGTGTCATCAGGACAGTAGCTGGTTGTGTCATCAGGAGAGTAGCTTGTTATGTCATCAGGAGAGTAGCTGGTTGTGTCATCAGGAGAGTAGCTGGTTGTGTCATCAGGAGAGCAGCTGGCTGTGTCATCAGGAGAGCAGCTGGCTGTGTCATCAGGACAGTAGCTGGTTGTGTCATCAGGAAAGCAGCTGGTTGTGTCAGGAGAGTAGCCAGTTGTGTCATCAGGAAAGCAGCCGGTTGTGTCATCAGGAAAGCAGCCGGTTGTGTCATCAGGAGAGTAGCTGGTTGGGTCATCAGGAGAGTAGCTGGTTGGGTCATCAGGAGAGTAGCTGGTTGTGTCATCAGGAAAGCAGCTGGTTGTGTCAGGAGAGTAGCTGGTTGGGTCATCAGGAGAATAGCTGGTTGTGTCATCAGGAAAGCAGCTGGTTGTGTCAGGAGAGTAGCTGGTTGTGTCATCAGGAGAGTAGCTGGTTGTGTCATCAGGAGAGTAGCTTGTATGTCATCAGGAGAGTAGCTGGTTGTGTCATCAGGACAGTAGCTGGTTGTGTCATCAGGAGAGTAGCTGGTTGGGTCATCAGGAGAGTAGCTGGTTGTGTCATCAGGAAAGCAGCTGGTTGTGTCAGGAGAGTAGCTGGTTGTGTCATCAGGACAGTAGCTGGTTGTGTCATCAGGAGAGTAGCTTGTTATGTCATCAGGAGAGTAGCCGGTTGTGTCAGGAGAGTAGCCGGTTGTATCAGGAGAGTAGCTGGTTGTGTCATCAGGAGAGCAGCTGGTTGTGTCATCAGGAGAGTAGCTGGTTGTATCAGGACAGTAGCTTGTTATGTCATCAGGAGAGTAGCCGGTTGTGTCAGGAGAGTAGCCGGTTGTATCAGGAGAGTAGCTGGTTGTGTCATCAGGAGAGCAGCCGGTTGTGTCATCCGGAGAGTAGCCGGTTGTGTCATCAGGACAGTAGCCGGTTGTGTCATCAGGACAGTAGCCGGTTGTGTCATCAGGAAAGCAGCCGGTTGTGTCATCAGGAGAGTAGCCGGTTGTGTCATCAGGAGAGTAGCCGGTTGTGTCATCAGGACAGTAGCCGGTTGTGTCATCAGGACAGTAGCCGGTTGTGTCATCAGGAGAGTGGCTGGTTGTGTCATCAGGACAGTGGCTGGTTGTGTCATCAGGAGAGTAGCTGGTTGTGTCAGGAGAGTAGCCGGTTGTGTCATCAGGACAGTAGCCGGTTGTGTCATCAGGACAGTAGCCGGTTGTGTCATCAGGAGAGTGGCTGGTTGTGTAGCCAGTTGTGTCATCAGGAGAGTGGCTGGTTGTGTCATCAGGACAGTGGCTGGTTGTGTCATCAGGAGAGTAGCTGGTTGTGTCAGGAGAGTAGCTGGTTGTGTCATCAGGAGAGTAGCTGGTTGTATCAGGAGAGTAGCTGGTTGTGTCATCAGGACAGTAGCTGGTTGTGTCATCAGGACAGTAGCTGGTTGTATCAGGAGAGTAGCTGGTTGTGTCATCAGGACAGTAGCTGGTTGGGTCATCAGGAGAGTAGCTGGTTGGGTCACCAGGAGAGTAGCTTGTTGTGTCAGGAGAGTAGCTGGTTGTGTCATCAGGAGAGTAGCTGGTTGTGTCAGGAGAGTAGCTGGTTGTGTCATCAGGAGGGTAGCTGGTTGTGTCAGGAGAGTAGCTGGTTGTGTCAGGAGAGTAGCTGGTTGCGTCATCAGGAGAGTAGCTGGTTGTGTCAGGAGAGTAGCTGGTTGTGTCATCAGGAGAGTAGCTGGTTGTGTCATCAGGAGAGTAGCTTGTATGTCATCAGGAGAGTAGCTGGTTGTGTCATCAGGAGAGTAGCTTGTATGTCATCAGGAGAGTAGCTGCTTGTGTCAGGAGAGTAGCTGGTTGTATCAGGAGAGTAGCTGGTTGTGTCATCAGGAGAGTAGCTGCTTGTGTCAGGAGAGTAGCTGGTTGTATCAGGAGAGTAGCTCGTTGTGTCATCAGGAGAGGAGCTGATTGTGTCATTGCTGGAATGCTCAGCTCTTGTTTTCCTCACAGGCTTCGTGCTGGGCAGGGGTGCCTTCTCCCTTCTGTCCTCTCACGTGGATCATTGGTAGCGTTTTCCTGCAGCAGTCTGGCTCATTTAGCTGGTGTGAGGGAGTTGGCTGGTTGGAGATGCCTTAGAAGCTTCATCACTGGATGCCCCTCCCGATTTGTAATGCAGCTCCCAGTGTTTAGTGGAGCCTGGAAGGATGAGCTGCACTGATGTGGCTGGGGCGGAGGCATGGCACAATGCTGGCAATTACGCTGGATGGAGGACCTTGGTGAGGATGGCTCTGTGGGCCGTAGAAGTGGGGGTGGCCTCTAGCCCGCAGGCGAGCTCCTGCCAGCTTCTTCCTCATGGGAATTCTCAGTGGGTGGCGCTGATGTATGACCTACAGCTGTGCCCAGAGAACACCTAATTTCCTTTGCAGCTCTCTTCCTCACAGATACAATTACTGTAGGTAAATCTGGTCCAGGAGGATGGGATGAGATTCTATTTTAGGGTGATTTCTTTCCTCCTTACCGTTAATTCTGCTCTTGAAATTCTCACAGGTGCCTGCTCCCCGTCAGCCGCTTTGTCTTAACCTCATGGTTTAGTGCTGCCGTCCTTTCTCCTGGTGTGCCCTGCGCTGCGTCAGGGGAGCTCTGCTGTGGGCTGTTTGGGTTGGCACGTGATTCCCATCCTCTGAGAGCGCATGGTATTCTGTTCTGTACAGGATTTGCCAGAACCACGGTTCTCCCCATGCTGGAACACTAGGAATCTCCTTGTGTTTTTTTTTTTTTTTTAATTTTTTGAAACAGAGTCTCTCTCTGTCACCCAGTCTGCAGTGCAGTGGCATGATCTCGGCTCACTGCAATATCTGCCTCCTGGGTTGAAGCTATTTAGTAGAGACAGGGTTTTGCCATGTTGGCCAGCCTGGTCTCGGATTCCTGACCTCAGGTGATCCACCCACCTTGGCCTCCCAAAGTGCTGGGATTACAGGCATGAGCCACCGTGCCCGGCCCTTGCCTCCATGGTTAAGGGCGGCCTGTGTTGAGCTGAAATTGCTAGGACAGGACCGCTGAGTCTGGACGCACCAAGTGCTTTCCCGTGCAATCAGCATCCGCAGGATGGGCCTGTTCTCCCAGTTTTACAGACACCAGGCTCAGAGACTGGGGTCCTCTTCTCCAACCCACAGAAGTCTCACCACTGTGCGTCCTCCTGGGAGGGGGTGGGCTCGCCTGCCGAGGTCACCATGGAGCCCACCCTGGGCTTTCCCGTGCAGACCCCCTGAGCCCTGCGGTCTTCTGGGAGGGGAGTCAGAAAAGGTCAAGGACGGATCCTCACCCCTGTGTTAGTCATAGGTGCGAAGGGGCCAGTGGCCAGTTTTCTAGTTGGGAAGAGGACTTGGCCAGTTGGGTGCCATGTTAGGCCTATAGCGTTTTATTTCCTTAAAGACGATTTGTGTGTGTGTGTGTGTGTGTGTGTGTATGCGTGTGTGTGTGTATTTGCGTTCGGATGCTAAGTGAGCCATATAGGAAATGTAAGCATACACTGAAAATTGAATGATCTTTCCTTTTTCTTGTGAGCCTCTACAACTTATTACAAATGAGATACAAAGGATTGTTTTTGATCTTGAACCCAACTTTGGCACAAACTTTGTCCTTGCTGTGTATTTTCTTGTGGGTCTGGAACGAGCTTGCATCTGTTAGGAAATCAAGTCCGCTCAGCAGCGGGAGGGAAGGGAGCTGTGCTGAGGAGGGTGGTGCAATGGGCCCTGGCAGGAGCTGTGAGTGGCCACGTGTGTTCTCTGGCCACGTGTGTTCTCCACCACAGCCTTGTGCGCACAGCCGCATTTCACCCTCATAGCAGCCTAACGAGAGGGGCCTGTTGTCCAAAGAGCCATAGAGGAGCCGTCCGGGGAGGAAGGCCAGTGACTGGCCTGGGTCACAGAGCGAGCTGAGTCTGGACAAGACCTAGGTCCTGGCCCCCCAGGGGCTGCCCTGGCCCCCGAGGCTGTGTTCCCACCTGAGGCACGTGTGACTACCACGGGGTGGCGTCTTCTACCCCGTTGGCTTTGGTGGGCTGCATGGTACCAGGTTCCCCAACTTGAAGTCAAGCACTCAGATCAGACAAGGAGAGAGAGTTCTGATGCTGTCCTCTGACTGGCCGTGTTACCCAAGGGCTCATGTCTCCCACAGGAAGGTCACCTCTGTTCCCGGGATGACAGCGGGGCTTGCAGGTGCCTTGGTTCCCAGGTGGTGAGCTGTGAGCGCTGGGCAGACCTGGACGCTGCCTCTGTGTGCCTCTCTCCACCTGTCTCGGGCTGGGACACGCTGCTTCCACGGTGGCTGTGAGCACATCCCGTCTGGGATGTGGAGCTGACGGCTGAGTCTCATTTATGCTTCCCCGATTCTGTGATCCTTTAAAGGAGAATACCTGACATCTGCCAGGCTAGTGTAAGAGATAGACCCTTTATTTTTTAAAATAGTGAGCTTTCTACTAGTGAGTATGGGAAATTTTATTTTATTTTTTTCCATTTATTTATTTTATTGCATTTTAGGTTTTGGGGTACATGTGAAGAACATGCAAGATTGTTGCATAGGTACACACGTGGCAGTGTGATTTGCTGCCTTCCTCCCCATCACCTACATCTGGCATCTCTCCCCTTGCTATCTCTCCCCAATTCCCCACCCCCACCGTCCCGCCCCTATTTCCCCCCAACTGACCCCAGTGTGTAGTTTTATTAAGTGGCAATACTTTATTAACTGAAAGCTGGCCTCTAGGCTCCATAACTGCAGTTAAAGAGTATGTGGGTACTTGGAGATCACGACACTTGGAGGTCTGGATGCCTGTGGACCGTGCAGTGCCTGGATGGAGAGACGGCCCGGGTTACACTTTCCTGTCTGTAGCCCCAAACCTTGTGAACCTCTCGGCTTCTCACTCCTAGCCCAGGAGAACTATAAGATGTCTGTTGCCTGTGTGAAAATCATTACTAATTTCAGGTGAGAAATTAAGTGAATTGAATGAGAAACCTGTTTGATTTAGATCCCAGTACTGTTAGTGTTGTGTATGGGAAATGGGTGTTTCTTAATGACTGAAGAGGGGATGCCCCTTCCAGGGGAAAATGCCATGCTGAGGCATGTGGGGGATTTCACAGTGTGACCCAGGAAGACATTTTTATCCTTTCGAGGAAAAATTGCCTTAGAAAATGGCTCCTCATGCTCCCACGGCCCCTGTGGCCTCCTCCACACTGGGGCTCTGTCCCAAGGAGCAAGGTGGGGGCTGACCCCAGGCAAGGAGAGATGCCTGTGCTGGCACTGGGTCCTCTGTGGCTGTGTTGGCTCGGCAGGTCTGGGGGCTCGTGGCCTCCCTGCCTCCTCAAGTTATTTGTTCAACAGCCCCAGACTTTGAGCACTTGCTGGGGCGGGGCACCATGCCGGATGCCAGAAAGTAAACAGCTCACTTGGATGAACATGGTGAGAGTCTCCCTGGGCTCAACTGACCCCAGGAACTGCATGGGGGGCCAGGGTACCCCTCGGTGGAGGGAGGCCTCCTGGACACAAGTGGATGAGGGTGCCCACCCGACGGCCTTGAATTCCACGTATCTGGACCCGGTCACAGATGCCCACGGGCCCGGCATGTGGGGCGAGGTCTGGGCTGCGGTCACCTTGGAGAGGCCCCTGTGGTGCTGCACCTCCCTGCCTTGGAGGCAGATGGGGACTGAGCCTTCCAGCAGAAGCCTGGTGGGGGCGTAGGGAACCCTTGGCAGGGCTGAAGCACAAACCTTTCAGAGTCCAGGTCTGATGCCCACCGGGATCTGGACAAGCCTGGCTGGCTGCTGGGGGTGGGTGTGAGCAGCCGTCCGATGGGCCTGACACCACAGTTGGTCACTAGCATCTACGGGCCAAGCATGGCCGGGCAGAGGGAGTGGTGACCATGTGCAAGGGCCCAGGGGACCAGGCAGGGATACCCCAGAGGCTGCTGAAGGAGCCGTGAGGACCCAGCAGGGGCAGCACTGTCCAGCGCCAGGCCCTGCGCTTCATCACGGGAGCAACTGGAGATGCCACATTTCAGGGTGGCCAGAAAGCCGTGACTGCGCACATCTTCATGTGGTGAAGGGAGAATGAACCCCACTGGAAAGAGTGTGGAGAAGCCATGGGAAGCAGAAATGGAGCTGTATTTTGGTCGTGAGGGTGTGGGGCTGCCGTGGGTTGTGAGTGAGTGTGGGCTGCCATGGGTTTTGAGTGAGGCGTGGGGCTGCTGTGGGTTGTGAGTGAGTGTGGGGCTGCCGTGGGTTTTGAGTTAGGCGTGGGGCTGCTGTGGGTTTTGAGTGAGGTGTGGGGCTCTGCCGTGGGTTGTGAGTGAGTGTGGGGCTGCCGTGGGTTGTGAGTGAGGTGTGGGGCTGCCGTGGGTTGTGAGTGAGTGTGGGGCTGCCGTGGCTTTTGAGTGAGGTGTGGGGCTGCCGTGGGTTGTGAGTGAGTGTGGGGCTGCTCATATGTTTTGAGCGCCCAGTCTGTGAAGGGTCCCGTGACATAGGGAGAAACAGGTGGAAAAACGAGGCCTCGTCGGGAGCTGCAGGAGTGAGAATGAGGCTCTGCCCAGGAGGAGCAGGCCCCAGGTTTGCTGGGGCAGCCTGGCCGTCCAGGTCTCTATGGCCTAACACCACAAAGTGAATTTCCTACTCACGTTCCATGTCTGGGGCCACCTGGGCACTTGTGTACCCTGTCCCTCGGGCCTCCCACCCCACGGGCACACTGCCCTATGGCCCCTTCCCTGTGTCTCCCTGTCTGGGGCCACCTGGGCGCCTGTCTGCACGGTCACTCCCATCCACGACGCCACTGTTGCCTCTTCCCGTGTCACCGTGTCCTCTCCTTTTCCTACAGGGGTGTCAGTCATTGCACTTAGGGCCCACCCTGGATCCAGGATGATCACACCTCGAGGTCCTTCACTCATGAGGTCTGCAAGGACCCTGTTCCACGTAGGCACATTCCGAGGCTCCAGCTGGACATTCCCAAAGACGTTAACACGCACTTAGGATTTTGTTCTTTCACTTTACAGTTGGCGAAGCCGAAGCTTAGGGAGGCTCACCTTGCTCAAAGCCTCTAGTTTGAGACAGGCTGGGGGCCTCTGCCCTTGGCTACCCCACATGCCTCAGCATCATAGACCTTCAGGGCCAGAGGAAACCCTAATCAGAGCTGGAAGTCAGCTCACAGATGTCTACTCCGTCACTTCACGAGAAGGAGATGAATTCTCCCGTCTGGAGTCACCTGGGTACTCAGGGATGAGCAAGGGTGACTCTGGCATTGAGACAGCATTCTGTGCCCTTTCCTCCCCACCTCCTGCCTTCGGGGTGACAGCTGTGTCCCGAGCGTCTTGTTAGGTTGGTGTTTTGGTGTTGGGAAAGGTGCTCCAGAGAGGCAGCAGGCCTTGTGCGGAGAGGGTACCTTGTCAGATGCGTGAAGGCAGAGAGGGTTTGGGGAGGTGGCTCAGAAATGGACGGTTTTTCTTTATCGTAAATGGAGGGAAGGTGGTCGGAGACTGTGGAGTCACCTGGATGGCTCCAGCTCTGCATGCAGGCCTTGGAGGAACCTGAAGGAGTGACCAGGCATGACCCCGAGGGACGCCTCCGAGCCGCCCAGCTGTTGAGTGAAACTCAGGCAGCCGGGGCTGTGTCGGCCATGGGGGCATGCCCCATTTTCTCAAGTTTTCAGAAAACTTTGGAAAGCAAGTGCACGAAAGCTGCTCAAAAGGACACCAGCTTTATTTTTTTTTAAAGCCAGATTTTTTGACAGGCAATGTCAACACATTTTTCTCAGCTCTTTATTTCAGTTCTTAAAATGCTTGCCGGATTCTGCAGGCTGGTTCTGGATGTCTGGGTGAGTGAGGAGGACACCTCTTCTTCCAAGCGAGGGTCCGAGGGGACCCGCGCAATCCCGGCCCCGCCCCTCCCCTGGCGGGTGAGGCTGAAAGCCAGCAGATGTTTCTGTTCTTAGAGACCCTGGGACCCTCACAACCATCCCTTGGTTCACGTGGAGGAGGGGCCCTCACAACCATCCCTTGGTTCACGTGGAGGAGGGGCTTGGACGCTTTGTAAATTCTCCCTCCAGAGTTTCAGCTGCTCTAAACATGATCCTCTTCAGGCATTTTCAGGATATGGAAACCAGCTGCGTGTGGGAGGAGTGGACTCAGACAGCAGGCGAGGGGCTGATGGGAGAGTCTGGGGAAGACAGCACTGCCAGCCCCAGGCCACGCCAGCAAGCCCGGGGAACCGAAAACTTCCTTCAGCATGTAGAAGCTCACCACCTCCTGGAGACACCATTGATCCACCCGTGAAATAAGAATCATGGATGAAAATATAACTTTCAGGGTGCTACGAAAATGAAATGATTGTATGTAAAGCACTTAGCTTGGGATCTGGTCTGGGGTGACTACCTTTTGATTTTTTTTAAATTAAGAAGAGCAGCTTCATTACTAGAATGTATAGCAAATATGGGGGTTAACTTTGCATCTTTTAAGAAATGTTTGTGGTAACAGAGTTTCAGGTTGTGTTTGGCATCAATGTTAATACGACTGGGCCTAATTCCAGCGTTGATGTTTTGTATCAAGCGTTGTGACTTTGATCACAGTGTGAACTTTCGATCCCGTTCTCCTTCATGCCCGGCTGGCTTAGTTATTGCTGCGTGCGGTCACAAGGGGGGTCACGCGTTTGGTGTATTAATGCAAACGCGGAGGAAACACCTTATTTGTATTATGCAATTTACCTTTTCTTATCATTTGGACCTGAGCCCACTGGATTGTTTCATTATTTTAATTTTGCAACACAGTAATGAATATCATTTTTGGAGATAGCGAACATCTATCTGTGTCCAGCTGCCTGCAGTTCTCACAGGCGGGGACCCGCCTCCTGGCCGATACCCGGTGGTGACTGTTTTCTTTCTTCCTCTTCTCCTACAAATCTATTTGAAAAATTCCACTCTAGAGAAAGCTACTGTAATCTGCTCCTTAAGAAGATTTGGCCTAGGAAGAGGAAAATCATGCTGTGTACTTTCGGCTTATTAAATTGAAAAATATGCATAATGGTATTCTTAATTTATTCATTATTCTATTAACATTTAATGCTGCCTCTGGCGGTGTCTGCTTTCAATACCAAAGAAAATGCAAAGGCATGTTTGATGGGACGTGTTTCTCTTCTGACGCAGAAGACCACCAGATGTCAGTGTAACCTCACAAGTCACATCCTGCACGGCACTGACTTCATCGTTTGGTCTCTTCCTTTCCTATTTTGGCTTCTGAAGATGACGAGGGACTTTAAGGGAATTTGCACAAAAGGTCTGTGAAGACTTGAATCATCAGATACTGTGGGAGATGCCTTTTCGCTTTTGCCCTTTCCACACCTCCCAGATAATCACGCCCTGAACTCACAGTCCCTGCCCTGAGCCCGTGATGGTTCTGTGTCGGGACTTTGTTATAAGGATGGATTCCAGGTGGGGCTGCAGCGAGGCTCTGCTTGGGCAGCCCAGGGTCTTCTGTCTCAATCCTGGGCCCAGGACCCAGGGCTGGGCTTGTCCACAGCCCGACCTCCTCACAGGCAGATGTTGGTGTCCCCCTGGAGGGTCCATTGCTGGCATCGTGAGCACGCTCAGCCTCGTTCATTGCTCAGGGCCGGCAGCTGAGGGCGAGGCTACCGTGCAGGACAGACCCTGTCCAATATTTATAGCATCTTCCCGATTCTGTGTTGAGAGGTAAAGCAATTTGCCTGGAGTGCCTGTGTGATCCTGGAGCTCTGTCACCCAGGGTGTGTGTGATAACAGCAGAGGGACGAAATGAGCCGAAACATAAATCTAATGCAAAAAACCAAACTCAGGAGCATTTTCCAAGTTCAGCCCGGTATCCAGGAGGCAGTCAGCTACGTATCCAGGGGCACGGGAATGGGGTAGTTTTCTAGACGTACATGGACGGGGCAGGACTCTGGGCACTGTCAGCATCGCACGCCAGCAAGTGGCTGCGGCTGGACTCAGGTTTGCAGGAGAGACTGGGGAGAGGTGGACCTGCCCTGGGGAAGGGGCGGTTGATGATGCAGGGGCTCCAGGTGTGACCAGCATTTCCTTCCTGACATGAGTGGTGCTGCGGGTCTCAGTGTGTAGCCAGATGTCTCACGGACAAGCCGCTTGTGGCTGTGGTATGCAGCATTTCACTTTGCTGCTGGGAAGATTTTCCGAGTTTTCCACGTGGAGGCTCCACACACAGATGAGCTTCACTGTATTAAGAGTATAAAGGGCACAATCTTGGTTGGATTCAAAAAAATACTGATTAAAAATATCTGATAGCACATAACTGGATAAATCGTATCTTGCAGCAGGAAAGCGCTGTGCACGCCCGTTGCTTAGCAAGCCTGCGGAAGCTTTGTTTGTTGTTACCTGCCAACGCGGAGAGGGAAGGTTGCACACTGCGGCTGTTTTGTATGCGTGTTAGGCATTATGCTAAAAAAGTTTCCTCCAGAGGGCTGTTCATGAAAGGCGAGCTTTTCAGAGGTTTTCAGTGGGAGGACCTGAGCCCTCCTGGACCAAGCCTCTGCCTGGAGCTAATGACAAAGCTTTCATTGAGTTTTCCTATAGGTAGGGCAGCCTCTGTGGCCAGGCCTGACTTTAATCTGGGTGTTGGCATTGCTAGGACCCCAAAATCTTAAGGGGGACGTGACACCCAGCAATCCTATTAGTCTCCCAGGCACCCCGGGAGGGTGTGGGTTCCAGGCGTCCTAGAGGGTGTGGATGTTCGTGACGCTGTCTTTGTGGATGGGGAAACCTGTAACTACCTAGCTCCTCCTGGGGCCGGGGAGCTGGAGGCCATGGGACATGGGCCTTGCCTTGTGTTTGTGGCACAAGACTCCTGAGTGGCTGGTGTGGTAGGGGTGGGTGGAACCAAACGGATTTGAGGAAAGCAGCCAGCAGTTGCCCAAAGCTGCATTCCCTTGGGGAGCCCCTGTCCTCGCAGGTCCTGAGGTCTTCATCCCATGGACCGGCTCAGCCTAGCCCAGTGCCTGCCCTGGGACAGCAAGTTGGGGGCCCCACAGCCCCTGCAGCAGGAGGGTTTCATGCCGGAAGTGGGGAGACCTCAGAGGCACACACAGAACCCATCTCCTCAGCCAACAGGCAAGCTCCTCCTGTCAAAGTCCGCCCACCTGCGTTCCTGGCTAGTGGCTCAGGCAAGGTCTAATATCTTCCTGTGTGGGTCACAGCAGCACAAACCTGCAGCACGGGTCCCCACCCCACACCCGGTGTTCCGGGTCACGCACAAGCCTTGGGCCCACAGTGTGCTCTGAAGAAGCGATGTTTACAGAGTGGGTCTTCCCTGCTGTCGTGGCGTTACCTTTTATTACAGCAAGTCCAGAGGCCTCAATCACCAGAAGAGGCAGCACGTGCAGGACCCCCACCCCGGCGTCTTGGCGTCATTTTTGTGTACATCCTAATCGACCTCCTTTTCTTTGGTAAGTGCGTGAGTAATTATAAAAATGGAATTGTAGTATTCTTCGTGACTTTTACCCTGCATTTTAAACTCCATTACCTTGACTGGGTGACTTTCTGTGCTAGCTAAAGGCGTAAAGCAAATATGCGCTTCCCTCTTTCCAACCATCACGGTTTTTTCTAAAGGGTGTCATCCCAGCATCAGAATTTCAGAACTCCGGGGAAATTAAGATTCAGCCTCGTGGGACTTTGGGAGTTTTTGGAGTGGGGGTGCAGGACCCCTCCCCAGGGGGTCTTGGTGGGCGACCCTCAGAACCCAGGTGGTCGCAGTCCTGGCCTCCCGCACCCCCGCCCCCCGCCTGCCCGCTGCCCACCTGAGTCCACTTCCCGTCCAACAGGCAGCATGAACAGCAGTGATACCTCCGGGCACGATTCTCAAACCTGGAGCTCCAGAGGATTACCTGGGAGCTGTTATAGAACGAGGGCAGCTGGACCCGTGCCAGAACCTGTCCAGGGCTACTGGGCGGGGCCTGCCCGTCAGGGCGGAATCCTCGCAGCCACTGTGTGCAGCTTGGTGGAGGTGTGCTCTTCAGGTCAGCTCTGGAGCTGTTTACATTTTACCATCAGTACAGTGGGGGGGCCTGTGATGGGTGTGTGTGTCTCATTCACTTGCCTTCCTGCTGATGGGGGATCTCCTGGCAGAGGCACTCACGTGTGCTCCCTGGCCTGATGGGGCAGGTTTTCCCCTGGCCACGTGCCCACGTGCATTCCATCTGCTCGGCCTCCCGAGTGCACAGCTGAAGGTGGTCCAGACCTTAATGAGGAAATTTCACTAAAACCTGCTGTGTCCAAACACGGACTTTCTGGAAAGGGGCAGGCGTCTCTCCCAGCTGCCACAGGAGGGTGGCCTGTGCAGAACATTCAGGAATGCAGAGAGCGTGTAGGATGGAGCCAGAGGTCCTGAGGGTCCTGGGGGCAGACGCAGCAGTGTGGCCTGAAAGTGGCGCCAGGTACATGGCTGGCGGCTACACCTTGGCTTTTCTGAGGTGTCTGTGCTGTGGGCTGACTCACCTCCACCCTGCCCCTCTCAGAAGTCACAGGTGAAGCCCTGACCTTAGAACCTCAGACCACGGACCAATCTGGATACGGCTATGCAGATGCAGCTAGTTCAGGTGAAGCCGTGATGTGGCCCTGATCCAGTCTGCCTGTGCCCTCACAAGGAGAAATGTGGACACAGCCGGGAAGCGCTGCGGGGAGATGTGGTGGCGATGGCGTCCACGAGTAGGGGGCCTGGACGGAGCCCTTGCAGCCTCGGGAGGCACCGGCCCTGCCCACCCTGGGTCTGGGCTTCCAGCCTCCAGCCTGAAAGACAACGTGTTTCTGTGGTGCATGGTTGAGGCCCTGCAAACTCACACAGAGAGCCCCCCGCCTTCTGCTTGTCCTCTTTGGGTTGCTTCCGGATTCACGAGGCTGCCTTGCACCCCGACCCCAGCTCCTTTCCTTCTCCCTCACCGGCTCTCTGCCTCCCGGCCTCAGCAACCAGGAAAACCCACGTTTCCATGTAAGTGTCTGAAAAAAATTCTCATTTAGCCTCAGAAACTAAAGTCTTTGCCTAGAGCAGTCTCTCTCTCTCTCAAGTCTTTTCAGTCACTCTTGAATGACAAGAACAGGCAAAACCTGTGAGCTTCCCTGGAGCAGAAATCACGTCCTCATGAGGCTGCCCTTGCGTCCTGCTCTGATGGGAACTCCGCCTTCAGAGTCTAATCCCTTAAAGTGTTTTCTTCAGAAAGGTGCACACAGAGCCAGCCGGGTATTGAGGGAAGAAGCTTCTGGTGAGCCTCCCTGCCCAGCCTCCTTCGATGACGGGTGCCAGGGTGGAGCCATCAGGGAAAGCCTCCCGTTTGACCTGGAATGTGCAGTGGTTGATGAAAAGCCCCGGCAGCTTCTGTTCCTGACGGAAATGGAAAAGAAGCACATCCCTCTGCACCCTTCCCTTCCATGTGCACCGTGTGCATTGCGCCTGGTCCTTGCCACGCTCCACGGTGTTGGGGCGCTAGGACTCGGTGTCCACACATCTGCCGGGTCGACGGAGATGGTGGTGGCACGGGTAGGCTTCTTCCCACCTGGAATTCCCGTCCTGCTTCCGGGGGTCCCCGCTGGCATTTTGTGTGCTGCATGCGTTTGCAGGGCTGGGTTCGATGGAGGTGAACAAGGCACCCCGGAGGTCACGGCCACCTGGAGGGAAGTCTCACAGGATGCTTAGTGCAGTGGATAGCTGGGCCCGAGGCAGCAGCATGCCTGTCTGCCTGTGGAAGTGGCCACATGGGAGAGTTTAGAGGTGGGTGAACGCCCACACGTTGAGTTACGGCCTCAGAGGTCGCAGAAGGAAGAACAGGAACTCTGGTGAGCTGCACCCACATAGCAGCCCCGGCTGAGTACAGGACAGCCCGTCGTCCCCAAGCCCAGGGCTCTGTGCTGCAGGGAAGTCTCGGGAAGGAATTTCATCTTTTGCTTTGAACATTTTATCAGCCAGCCTGAATCTGGCCTTGAGCGAATGCAGTGTGTTGTGGGGACTGCAGTAATGGCAGCTCAGGGCCCTGCTTTAGTTCTTTTGTGTGAGACGATTGCTTGTTCTGTTAGAAAGGACCTTGCATGTCAATTATTAAATTGGTACAGAAGTATTTGCAGTTTTTGCCATTGTTGCTAAAACTGCAATTACTTTTGCACCAGCCTAATCCATCTGCAATGACAAGCTGTGACAGGAACTCTGACTGAGGCGCAGGGCTCTGCTTGCAGGGGCTGCTGCCTGTGAGCTCCAGCCTTGCTGCTCCCTCTGGGCCCCAGGGCGTGCAGAGCGGGTGCTGGCCTAGCCCGGGGCAGGGAAGCTGGCATTGGGCCAGGCCTGACGGAGATGCTGGGGTGATGCCCGTCCCCCGAGGATGAACCTGACTGCATCTGGTCATGGGCACACTCGGCCTGGACTCCTCAAAACTGCCTCAAGTACCAGCTTCTGTGGAGGGTTCTAGGTTTGGGTGAGGTGATACATTTTACGTAAAAAAAAAAAAAAAGCAAAACCACAAAGTGAAACAAAAGTCATCTTAAGGGTGTTGAGGTGTGCAGCTTTGAAAGCAGGTTTTGATGACTCGCAAAGGCCCTAGGCCATCAGGGAGGAATTTATTTATTCTTCTTAATCTGGTACAAAAGTTGTGGCGAAAATGGTCTTAAATAGTTGTGCGTGGTTCCTCATCCACAGGTAGAAATGTAGGGGCAGAGGGAGGAAGTCCTGATGCCTCTGCGGCCGCGGGATTTGCAGGATTGGGCCTGCTGTCGTCTCCCCTCATGCTTCGCCTCCCTCTGCCAAGAGGCCAGACCTTGCACACTGAGCACGTGCAGGTGGTGAAAAGCTCAGAAAATCCCTTTTCCCGGCTCCTCACTGGTAAGATGGAGCCAGTAAAACGGATGCCTCTGACAGCTCAAGGCGGCCTGGGGGCACCCAGATTTGCTGTCTCTGAGGAAAAGAGGGTGTGAGTGGGCACGTGCCTGGTTGACAGACACGCATGCTGCAGCTGCACACACCAGTTCACACACAGCTGCACACAGCAGTTCACACACAGCTGCACACACCAGTTCATACACACCTGACATGGATACTGCATACACCAGTTCATACACAACTGCACACACCAGTTCATACACACCTGACATGGATACTGCACACACCAGTTCACACACAGCTGCACACACCAGTTCACA
>NW_022436996.1:801976-804836 GCF_009761245.1 Sapajus apella
CACAGCTGCACACACCAGTTCATACACACCTGACATGGATACTGCACATACCAGTTCATACACAGCTGCACACACCTGGTTCACACACAACCGAGATGGATACTGCACATACACCTGACTCACACACACCCGAGATGAATACTGCACACACCAGTTCATACACACCTGATACGGATACTGCACACACCAGTTCATACACAGCTGCACACACCTCGTTCACACACACCTGACACGGATACTGCACACACCAGTTCATACATAGCTGCACACACCTGGTTCACACACACCTGAGATGGATACTGCACACACACCTGATTCACACATGCCTGACACGAATACTTCACACACACACCTGGTTCACACACACTTAACACGGATACTACACACACACACCTGGTTCACACACACCCAAGATCGATACTGCACACACACTTGATTCACACACACCCGAGATGGATACTGCACATACCTGGTTCACACACACCTGAGATGGATATTGCACACACACACCTGGTTCACACCCGAGACGGATACTGCACACACACCTGATTCACACACACCTGATATGGATACTGCACACACACACCTGGTTCACACACACCCAAGATGGATACTGCACACACACACACCTGGTTCACACACACACCTGGTTCACACACATCCTACATGAATACTGTACACACATCCAGCTCACACCTGACATGGATACCGCACACATACCCGGTTAACACACATGACACAGATACTGCACACACCTGGTTTACACACACCCAACACAGATACTGCACACACACGCCCAGTTCACACACACCTAACATGGATACTGCACACACACACCTGGTTCACACACACCCAACACAGATACTGCACGCACACGCCCAGTTCACACACACCTGACACGGATACTGCACACACACGCCCAGTTCACACACACCTGACACAGATACTGCACACACACACCCGGTTCACACACACCCCACATGAATACTATACACACATCCAGTTCACACCCGACACAGATACTGCACACACACCTGGTTCACACACACCCGACACAGATACTGCACACACACCTGGTTCACACACACCCGACACAGATACTGCACACACACGCCCAGTTCACACACACCTGACAAGGATACTGCACACACACACCTGGTTCACACACACCCGGCACAAATACTGCACACACATGCCCGGTTCACACACATCTGACACGGATACTGCACACACACACCTGGTTCACACACACCCCACATGAATACTGTACACACATCCAGTTCACACCTGACACGGATACTTAACACACACCTGGTTCACACACACCTCGTTTACACACACCCAACAGGGACACTGCACACACACCTCTAGTTTGCACACACCTGACACAGACACTGCAGACACACTCCAGATTCACTACAGCACACAGATAACGGTTAGGTGTTCAGGTGATTCTCATGAGCAAACTAAACTCATCTTCCTCTTGGTTCTAAGATGGAAAGGACGGTGTGGAGCTCACAGGGAGTTTCAGCCTGGGAGATACCTGCATGGGAGGGAGGGGCAGCCTCACTTGCAAGCTTGTTGGATAATTGAAGTGGACAGCTTGGGTTCCTCCCAGCCTCGGCCCCCAGCCCTTCTTCACGGTGCCGTACGTAGCAAGCATTCACAGCTCTCGGGGGCAGGCCTCACCTACAGCTGTGGGTGACAGTAAGTGGTGGGAATTCATGTCTTCCTGGAAATTGCTGAGCCACGAGCAAGGAGAAGCCAAAGGTCCCTCCCGGAGTGACCATCTCCTTTTCCTCTGAGTGTGTGGACGCTGGTGTGGGGCTCAGGATGGCAGCAGCCCCAGGGAGCGGGCAGGATCTCAGGAGCCTGCAGTACGAGCGGCAAACGCCTTGCCATTGTGTGTGTGTTACAAGTGCCGGAAGTGTCCTCACTAATATGGTTAATTGTGTACCATTAATACAGACACATAAAAAATCAGTAGTGCGCAAGTCACTCAGGAACCCCTGATCTCTTCTGCAGACAGGGAGTGGAAGATGCTGGGAGCTGTGCCTGGCTGTTGAAGGAGACTCACCTTTCTGGGCCTTGAGCACGGCCTGGCCGCCACTGTAATGCACAGTGTGCTGACCTCAGGACAGACAGGACGGCCCCTGAGTGGAGGTCAAAGTAGGAGCCCTGGAGGGGACCTGGGGGGCTGTGGAGACCACACTGTGTCTGTGTGTCTCAGACCCATGGTAGAGTGATGGTGTGGAGAAGCCAGGCATCTTCCAGTTACAGTATCCTGAGAGCATCAGGAAAGACAGCCTTCGGGGCCAGTGCACAGCTGGCTTTGGGGGCCCGTGCCCCACTCACCACCAGCCCCAGTGGCTCCAGGCACCATCCAGAGGGCTGCACTGCCCACCTCTGCTTTCACTGTCCTCCACAGTCCCTCATGACTGCCAGATGACATGTGACCTTGTAAACCCATGGCTGGCTTTAAAGCAGCACCCACGACCCTTCCCGAGTCCATTTTAGGGCTGGATGCGTGTGGGTGCGATGGGAATCCAGGGCCCAGTGTGGGTGCAGCCTTGGCAGAGGGTCCTGTGGGTGGACGGTCAGTTTACATGATGATAGCAACAGTGGGCCCCAACGTGTTTCCGTGCTGACTGTGATGGGGGAGCGGGCCTGCACGTGGCTCCCAGCTTGGGGCGGGGGCGGGGCAGCTTCCGCAGGCATCAGGGACAGGTGTTGAGGGAGGAAGCCAGGGCAGCTGCTCTGGGGACTGCGGGCTTGCTGGTTTCTCTGCAGCCTGTTTGAGTCCCGAGGCCTTTTGGCCCACCTTGGGCCAGCTGTGCACTGCCCAGGGCTGTTCTGTCTG
>NW_022436996.1:804846-807581 GCF_009761245.1 Sapajus apella
GTGCACTGCCCAGGGCTGTTCTGTCTGGCCCGTCCGCATCCCAAGGCTTCCTGGCTGAGCTCGCCCAGCTGCGCACTGCCCAGGGCTGTTCTGTACTGTCTGACTCTGTGTGCTTGGGGAAGGGCTGTCTAGGCAGCTCAGGCACTGATGTCTGTCGGGAAAACCACGTCAGTGAGGAGGGATCAGACCCTGGGATCTGAAGCACAGGTGCCCTGAGGTCTGTCTGTGGCATTTGCCTCTGGGGGGTGGAGGGGCGTCCCAAGCTTCAGCTGTGGCTCCGCTCAGCACAATGCCACCAGCAGGCACCCGCCTCATGGTCCAAGTAGATAATCAGATCACCACCCCCTCCCTCCCTCCATGGAGGTTTTTGGGGCAGCTGCTGTGCCTGGACCCGGTGCTAGGAACTGGGTGAGATGCAACATCCTCTCCTGGAGGGCGGGCTTGGGTAGAGACAGATGATGGCACCACTGGAGACTCAGGCAGGAGTTGTAGATCATAGACGTGAGTCCTGCCCCGCCAGGGAAGATGCTGAGGTTCAGGTGCTTGCTCAGGAGTCGTCAGTCACGGGCGTGAGTCCCATCCCGCCAGGGAAGATGCTGAGGTGGATTTTCTTGCTCAGATGTGGGTGAGAAGGAAGCAGGGAGAGGCAGCACAGACCTGAGCACAGCCGCCGCCTTCACAGGAAGCTCCTACATTGTGGTGTGAGGTTTTAATGTGGGGTTCACTGCTTTCCTCCTGACTTCAAAGGTGCATCTGTCTCTCCACAGTGAGGTTTTAATGTGGGGTTCACTGCTTTCCTCCTGACTTCAAAGGTGCATCTGTCTCTCCACAGTGAGGTTTTAATGTGGGGTTCACTGCTTTCCTCCTGAATTCAAAGGTGCATCTGTCTCTCCACAGTGAGGTTTTAATGTGGGGTTCACTGCTTTCCTCCTGACTTCAAAGGTGCATCTGTCTCTCCAGTGAGGAGCCTTTTCTTTTCCGACCTGCTGCCTCTGCACCCCATGATTCTCCTTCATCAAAGGTTTGCTTTCTGCTGGGCAAAGCCAGGGAGGGACAGACAGTCTCCGGCCTGGGGTGGGCCTCCCACCCGCCACCCTGTCTCTCCACCGTGGGGCCAGAGCTGTCTGTGACACCATCATCCACCACCCTGTCCCTCTACCATGGGGCCAGAGCTGTCTGTGACACCATCACCCACCACCCTGTACCTCTACCATGGGGCCAGAGCTGTCCGTGACACCATCACCCACCACACTGTCCCTCTACCATGGGGCCAGAGCTGTCCATGACACCATCACCCACCACCCTGTCTCTCCACCGTGGGGCCAGAGCTATCTATGACACCGTCCTGCCTGGGCCTTGGGCCTTGGATCCCTCTAGGGCATGTGCAGGGTCAGGAGAGCCAGCGTGACAGCTGCAGAGACCCAGGCCTTCTGTTCTCTGCGGGAACATCACAGGGCTTACCCAAGGCTATATGGACAGCTGCATCGGATGGAGGCCTGTCAATGACTGCATTTTGGGCGTTTAATTTTATCCATCAAATGTGGAATAAGTCCCTGGGTATTGGAGTCACAGCAGTGCACACAGCAGAGTCTTGTCTCCACGGAGTCAGAGGGCACTGGCTCCCACCAGTGTAAATTCAGTGCAGATGCAAAATCAGCAGAGAAGAGGGCGTGGGTGCACTGGCCAGCAGCACGAGCCAGCCCCGCTTCCGGGAGTTGAGCTGAAGCTCTGAGGCAGCTGATCATTTGGGAGCTAGGATGCATGTGTGTGCAGAAGTTGTACCCCCAGATTTCCAGTTTGGGGAGGTGCTAGGACATGTGCCTCCTAGTGCCATGGACAGCTCGAAAGTCAGCACACGGATACCCTCGTCCTGTGGCTGGCTGGCCCCTGAGTCACACAAGATGTGCGTGGACTTGTCGTGAGCCTCGTGAGCCTCTGTCCCACTGTGGTGTCCTCCAGGGTTCTCCCTTTCCCCAGGCGTGTTTGCAGGAAGTGGCTGGATGTGCTGGCTCCTCATCTCCACCCTTTCACACCCTGTGTCCCACATCTCCCCAGCTCTGCTGGGCACCGGCCAGACCCCCTTTCTCAGATGGGAACTTGACTGATGGTCTGGACCGAGAAGGAGAGGCCTTTGTGGGAGAAATCTGGGCGGCAGCATGGGAGCCTCTGTGGATTCCGGCATCCCTGCCTTTGTTTTGTCTTCCCTCTGCTGGACACCTGCTGGCTTCCAGGCTGCTGTCAGTCCCGCGAGCCCCTCTGTCTTCCCGGCTTCTCCGCTGAGCCCCCATCTTCCCTGCTTCTCCCCTGAGCCCCCCCTGTCTTCCCCGCTTCTCCCCCGAGCCCCCCGTCTTCCCCGCTTCTCCCCCGAGCCCCCCTGTCTTCCCAGCTTCTCCCCTGAGCCCCACTGTCTTCATGGCTCCTCCCCTGAGCCCCTCTGTCTTCCTGGCTTCTCCCACCCTTGGGAATTGCCATCCATTCGCCTTTTTGTTTTCCTTTCAGCCCCTTCCAGTTCTGTCTCAGGAATAAGTGTGTGCACTATCAGATGATCAAGGTATTTTACGAACGACATTTCTTCCTGAGAATTTACTCTGGTTATATAAACTACTCTGGTTATTAAACTCCCCACTTGGAGTTTCTCTGATGGTAACAGCTCTTCACTAGCATGCCTGGGACTCAGTGTGTCGTGGCACCTTTGGGACCATCCTGTGGCAGCCCCGCTGCTGCACTGGGCCAGG
>NW_022436996.1:807591-810828 GCF_009761245.1 Sapajus apella
TGGGACCATCCTGTGGCAGCCCCGCTGCTGCACTGGGCCAGGGTCTCTCTGCCTCCATGCTGCTCCCTCGTGGTCCATCATATTGTGGCACCTGTGGGGCCATCCTGTGGCAGCCCTGCTGCTGTGCTGGGCCAGGGTCTCTCTGCCTCCATGCTGCTCCTTCGGGGTCCAGTGGCTTCTGGGTGGCAGCAGCACAGAAAAGGAGCTTTTGGTCTATTTTCTCCTCTGTGGAGGTTTCTGAAGATTTTTCACTGCTGGAGAAAGGGGAAGAAGCCCAGTACAAATAACAAACGATGCGGCAGAGCCTCCCATGGCAGCCCTCCTTGCTCACGGGATGGAGCCTGGGTCTGAGGTCTTGGAGGCAGCCTTCCAGGTGAACTGTCAGAGGCTCAGGAACCCGGAGAGCCCTTGGCACCGCAGGCATCGCTGCTTCCGTCATCGGGCCCCACATCCCCCACGTGCTCCCTGGAGATGGCGCCGATTTCTCTTTTAGATCCTGCATCTCGTGTGTGTTGGTCCCTCGGCGATAAGTGGCCTTGGCCACGGGAGGTGGAACAGGGCCCACCACAGTCGCGGGAGCTCTGGGTTTGCTGCCTGCTCAGCTTCCCTCAGGAGGGGACGATGCTCTGTGTCCAGGATGCTCCTTACAGGATCTGGGGGGAGATGCGGGGGGTGGGATGGGGGCTGTGGTTGGTGTTTGAGGAGGTCAGCCCCGCCAGGGCGTGTCCCAAGGACCTGCCTCAGCTGCAGGCAGGCACGGAGCAGGGCTGCCTCCATTTGTGAGAGGATGCCTGCAGCCCGGGGAGGCTCTGAGACTGGCCCGAGAGGCTCTGTCTGCATCTGTGGCTGGGGCCACGGTGTCCTGTGCTGAGGCTGGCCTCTGCTGCTGGGGAGATGCTGCCTCAGGAACTGCAGGAGGGTGACTCTCCCTGCCCCTCACTTTCACCCCGAGGGGAGCCAGAGCTGAGAGGAGAAAGCATGCCCTGTGTTCTTGGTAGATGTGTGTTGGTCTCACCTCTGCAGCATAATGATGTGGAGATGGCTTTGGAGTGCAGAGAAATGGACTTGAGTCACCATAAAGCGATCCCATTGGATTTGCTGGCTGTGGTTTTGTTGTGATGTCAAGAGGCTTTCTGTCTTGTTTCTAAGAAGCTGTGTGTCTGGTAGACAAAGAGCAGCAAAGCAAACAAAAACCAGGCCAGAATGCTGCTCAAGGCTGAGTGAGGACAATGGGACAGCGTGGGTTCTGTGCGTGACGTCTGTCTCTCTGTCCACGTGGAGCAGCGCATCTGCTTGGTTCAAAAGTGACGAAGACACTGGTCTTCACAAAATATCGATCAGTTATGTGGTTTTTTTGGGCAAAATTCTTGATGTTCATCAGGGCCTCGTAAGTTTAGGTGTCCTCGTTGAAACCTCTAAAGGCACGGAAAGCACAGCTTTCGTGATGACATAAAGGCATCCATTGCGCGAAGAAGGGTCTCCTCACTCCAGTATGAAAGGCAGCATGAGCGCCTTCAGGTGTGGTCAGAGCAGATCTCTTGCATGCACGGAGTTTGGCAAAACCCCTATTGGTACTGGTCTACAGACTCACTGCCCCTCCTAGCTTTGTTTCCCTGTGGGACTGCAAGTGCCAGGGATGAATGAGTCCTGATTCCCACTCCCCTTGCTGGGAGAGCTCCAGCTGACAGCCAGGGAGTAAGCATTTAAATACCTCAGCTACACCACCCCTGGGGTGGGATGGTCCTGATGCAGGAGGAGCTGGCTGGTCTCTGGTGGGATGGTCCTGATGCAGGAGGAGCTGGCTGGTCTTGGGTGGGATGATCCTGATACAGGAGGAGCTGGCTGGTCTTGGGTGGGATCGTTCTGATGCAGGAGGAGCTGGCTGGTCTCGAGTGGGATGGTCCTGATGCAGGAGGAGCTGGCTGGTCTTGGGTGGGATGATCCTGATACAGGAGGAGCTGGCTGGTCTTGGGTGGGATCGTTCTGATGCAGGAGGATCTGGCTGGTGACGGGTGGGATGGTTCTGATGCAGGAGGAACTGGCTGGTGATGGGTGGGATGGTTCTGATGCAGGAGGATCTGGCTGGTGACGGGTGGGATGGTTCTGATGCAGGAGGAGCTGGCTGGTGATGCACCCTTCACTGGAAACCCAACATTCCTTGTCTCACTTTTTCTTCTTTTAAAAATTTGTTTCCTCCCTTCTTTCCCTTCCTTCCTTCCTTTCTCTTTCTCTCTTTCTTTCTTGCTCTGTCACCCAGGCTGGAGTTCATATGAGTGTTCATAGCTCACTGCAGTCTTGACCTCTTAGGCTGAAGTGATCCTCCTGCCTCAGCCTCCTGAGTAGCTGAGACCACAGGCAGGAGCTACCATGCCGGGCTGATTTTTAAAAATGATATTATAGAGACGGGGATCTCGCTTTGTGTCCCAGGCTGTTCTCAAAGTCTTGGACTCAAGGGATTCTCCCACCTTGGCCTCCCAAAATACTGAGATCACAGGTGTGCACTACCACACTTGGCCAGCTACAATTGTTTTTTTTATTCCAGGCTCTGTGGGAATAGAAATAGAGAAAATTTTGCCCAGTGAAACTGCTCAGTGGCGTCTCCTATACTGACACTCACTGTCAGCAATTCACCTGGTAACACAATTCTAAACCAGCTTTTTTTGCTTCTTATTAAATATGAGCAGGCAGCCCAGGATCGCTGGACACTTATAGAAAGCCTGTAACGGAAGAGCCCTACAGCCGCATGGAAGAACACAGCGTGAAATGAAGAGAGACTGTGGACACTGAGCAAACACATAAGACATTTATAACTCCAGGAAAGACAAAAAGAAAAGAAAATATTAATACTGGTCGCAGTGCACTACATAGCCTAGCTGGAGATAGCGTTTACAAAGTCACAATATTGTAAGCACATAATACTGATCTGATGAAATGATAACGTAGCTAAATTGGGAAACAGAAAGCTTGGAAACAGTGATGTGTTGTAGAGAGGTAGGCCTGTCTTCTGTAGCATTCAGACGACAGATACATCCCAAATCTGGAAGCTGGGAAATAACAATGTGAGTGTGTCATGTGGAGATATGGAGCTGAAAACCAGAAGACTCAGCTAGATGAGTTGAGGGCGCTCACCTCTGGGGAGTAGCGAAGGGGATGAGGAGAAGGTGGGTTAGAGGTTTGCTGGTTTTCCTAAGCAGACTTAGATTTTTCAAACTATGTGCAAGCATGATGTTTAAAAAT
>NW_022436996.1:810928-825464 GCF_009761245.1 Sapajus apella
TTTTTTTTTTTTTTTTCCCCATTTATTTATTTTATTGCATTTTACATTTTGGGGTACATGTGAAGAACATGCAAAATTGTTGCATAGGAACACACGTGGCAGTGTGATTTGCTGCCTTCCTCCCCATCACCTACATCTGGCATTTCTCCCCTTGCTATCTCTCCCCAGCTTCCCACCCCCCACCCTCCCTCCCCTATTTCCCCCCAACTGACCCCAGTGTGTAGTGCTCCCCTCCCTGTGTCCATGTGTTCTCATTGTTCAACACCCGCCTATGAGTGAGAACATGCGGTGTTTGATCTTCTGCTCTTCTGTCAGTTTGCTGAGAATGATGGTTTCCAGGTTCATCCATGTCCCTACAAAGGACCCAAACTCATCGTTTTTGATGGCTGCATAATATTCCATGGTGTATATGTGCCACATTTTCCCTATCCAGTCTATCGTCGATGGGCATTTGGGTTGGTTCCAGGTCTTTGCTATTGTAAACAGTGCTGCAATGAACATTCGTGTACACGTGTCCTTATAGTAGAACGATTTGTAATCCTTTGGATATATACCCAGTAATGGGATTGCTGGGTCAAATGGAATTTCTATTTCTAGATCCTTGAGGAATCGCCACACTGTCTTCCACAATGGTTGCACTAATTTACACTCCCACCAACAGTGCAAAAGTGTTCCTATTTCTCCACATCCTCTCCAGCATCTGTTGTCTCCAGATTTTTTAATGATCGCCATTCTAACCGGCGTTAGATGGTATCTCAGTGTAGTTTTGATTTGCATTTCTCTGATGACCAGTGATGATGAGCATTTTTTCATATGTTTGTTGGCCTCACGTATGTCTTCTTTTGAGAAGTGTCTGTTCATATCCTTTGCCCACTTTTGAATGGGCTTGTTAGTTTTTTTCTTGTAAATCTGCTTTAGTTCTTTGTAAATTACGGATATCAGCCCTTTGTCAGATGGGTAAACTGCAAAAATTTTTTCCCAATCTCTTGGTTGCCGATTCACTCTAATGATTGTTTCTTTTGCTGTGCAGAAGCTGTGGAGTTTGATTAGGTCCCATTTGTCTATTTTGGCTTTTGTTGTCAATGCGTTTGGCGTTTTGGTCATGAAGTCCTTGCCTACGCCTATGTCCTGAATGGTTTTGCCTAGATTTTCTTCTAGGGTTTTTATGGTGTTAGGTCTTATGTTTAAGTCTTTAATCCATCTGGAGTTAATTTTAGTGTAAGGTGTCAGGAAGGGGTCCAGTTTCTGCTTTCTGCACATGGCTAGCCAGCTTTCCCAACACCATTTATTGAACAGGGAATCCTTTCCCCATTGCTTGTTTTTGACTGGTTTGTCAAAGATCAGATGGTTGTAGATATGTTGTGTTGCCTCCGAGACCTCTGTTCTGTTCCATTGGTCTATATCTCTGTTTTGGTACCAGTACCATGCTGTTTTGATTACTGTAGCCTTGTAGTATAGTTTGAAGTCTGGTAGTGTGATGCCCCCCGCTTTGTTCTTTTTGCTTAGAATTGACTTGGCTATGCGGGCTCTCTTTTGGTTCCATATGAAGTTTAAGGTGTTTTTTTCCAGTTCTGCAAAGAAGGTCATTGGTAGCTTGATGGGGATAGCATTGAATCTGTAAATTACTTTGGGCAGTATGGCCATTTTCACGATATTGATTCTTCCTAACCATGAACATGGGATGTTTCTCCATCTGTTTGTGTCCTCTCTTATTTTGTTGAGCAGTGGCTTGTAGTTCTCCTTGAAGAGGTCCTTTACATTCCTTGTTAGTTGTATTCCTAGGTATTTTATTCTCTTTGTGGCAATTGTGAATGGAAGTTTGTTCTTGATTTGGCTCTCTTTAAGTCTGTTACTGGTGTATAGGAATGCATGTGATTTTTGCACATTGATTTTGTATCCTGAGACTTTGCTGAACTTGCTTATCAGTTTCAGGAGGTTTGGGGCTGAGACGATGGGGTCTTCTAGATATACAATCATGTCGCCTGCAAATAGAGACAATTTGACTTCCTCCTTTCCTATTTGAATTCCCTTTATTTCTTTTTCTTGCCTGATTGCTCTGGCTAGAACTTCTAATACTATATTGAATAGCAGTGGTGAGAGCGGGCATCCTTGTCTGGTGCCACATTTCAAGGGGAATGCTTCCAGTTTTTGCCCATTCAGTATGATATTGGCTGTTGGTTTATCATAAATAGCTTTTATTATTTTGAGATACGTTCCATTGATACCTAGCTTACTGAGTGTTTTTAGCATAAAGGGCTGTTGAATTTTGTCAAAGGCCTTCTCTGCATCAATTGAGATAATCATGTGGTTTTTGTCTTTGGTTCTGTTTATGTGGTGAATTACGTTTATAGACTTGCGTATGTTGAACCAGCCTTGCATCCCTGGGATGAAGCCTACTTGATCATGGTGGATAAGCTTTTTGATGTGCTGTTGCAATCGACTTGTCAGTATTTTATTGAAGATTTTTGCATCTATGTTCATCATGGATATTGGCCTGAAGTTTTCTTTTCTTGTTGAGTCTCTGCCGGGTTTTGGAATCAGGATGATGTTGGTCTCATAAAATGATTTGGGAAGAATTCCCTCTTTTTGTATTGTTTGGAATAGTTTCAGAAGAAATGGTACCAGCTCCTCTTTGTATGTCTGGTAGAATTCAGCTGTGAACCCATCTGGACCTGGGCTTTTTTTGGGTGGTAAGCTCTTAATTGCTGCCTCAACTTCAGACCTTGTTATGGGTCTGTTCAGGGTTTCGGCTTCTTCCTGGTTTAGGCTTGGCAGGAGGCAAGTGTCCAGGAATTTATCCATTTCTTCCAGGTTTATTAGTTTGTGTGCATAGAGTTGTTTGTAATAATCTCTGATGATGGTTTGAATTTCTGTGGAATCTGTGGTGATAACCCCTTTATCGTTTTTTATTGCATCAATTTGGTTATTCTCTCTTTTCTTTTTTATTAATCTGGCTAGTGGTCTGTCTATTTTGTTGATCTTTTCAAAAAACCAGCTCCTGGATTTATTGATTTTTTGAAGGGTTTTTTGTGTCTCTATCTCCTTCAGTTCTGCTCTGATCTTAGCTATTTCTTGTCTTCTGCTAGACTTTGAGTTTTTTTGATCTTGCTCCTCTAGCTCTTTCAGTTTTGACGATAGGGTGTCAATTTTTGATCTCTCCTTGCTTCTCATGTGGGCACTTATTGCTATATATTTTCCTCTAGATACTGCTTTAAATGTGTCCCAGAGATTTTGGTATGTTGTGTCTTCATTCTCGTTGGTTTCGAAGAACATCTTTATTTCTGCCTTCATTTCATTGTTTATCCAGTCAACATTCAAGAGCAAGTTGTTCAGTTTCCATGAAGCTGTGCGGTTCTGAGTTAGTTTTTGAATTCTGAGTTCTAACTTGATTGCACTGTGGTCTGAGAGACTGTTTGTTACGATTTCCGTTCTTTTGCATTTGCTGAGGAGTGATTTACTCCCAATTATGTGGTCAATTTTAGAGTAGGTGTGATGTGGTGCTGAGAAGAATGTATATTCTGTGGATTTTGGGTGGAGAGTTCTGTAAATGTCTATTAGGTTTGCTTGGTCCAAGTCTGAGTTCAAGTCCTGGATATCCTTGTTAATTTTCTGTCTGGTTGATCTGTCTAATGTTGACAATGGGGTGTTAAAGTCTCCCACTATTATTGTGTGGGAGTCTAAGTCCCTTTGTAAGTCATTAAGAACTTGCCTTATGTATCTGGGTGCTCCTGTATTGGGTGCGTATATATTTAGGATCGTTAGCTCTTCTTGTTGCATTGATCCTTTTACCATTATGTAATGTCCCTCTTTGTCTCTTATGATCTTTGTTGCTTTAAAGTCTAATTTATCAGAGATGAGAATTGCAACTCCTGCTTTTTTTTGCTCTCCATTTGCTTGGTAAATCTTCCTCCATCCCTTTATTTTGAGCCTTTGTGTATCTTTGCATGTGAGATGGGTTTCCTGGATACAGCACACCGATGGGTTTTGTCTTTTTATCCAATTTGTCAGTCTGTGTCTTTTGATTGGGGCATTTAATCCATTTACATTTAGGGTTAATATTGTTATGTGTGAATTTGATACTGCCATTTTGGTGCTAGCTGGCTGTTTTACCCTTTAGTTGAGCTGGTACTTGTTGTTCCTTTATATGTGTAGAGCCTCTTTCAGGAGCTCTTGTAGAGCTGGCCTGGTGGTGACGAAATCTCTGAGTACTTGCATGTTCCCAAAGGATTTTATTTTTCCTTCACTTATGAAGCTTAGTTTGGCTGGATAGGAGATTCTGGGTTGAAAGTTCTTTTCTTTAAGGATGTTGAATATTGGCCCCCATTCTCTTCTGGCTTGTAGGGTTTCTGCTGAGAGATCTGCTGTGAGTCTGATGGGCTTCCCTTTGTGGGTAACCCGACCTTTCTCTCTGGCTGCCCTTAGTATTTTCTCCTTCATTTTGACCCTGGTGAATCTGACGATTATGTGCCTTGGGGTTGCTCTTCTTGACAAATATCTTTGTGGTGTTCTCTGTATTTCCTGGACTTGAATGTTTGCCTGCCTTGCTAGGTTGGGGAAGTTTTCCTGTATAATATCCTGAAGAGTATTTTCCAGCTTGGATTCATTCTCTTCGTCGCATTCGGGTATGCCTATCAAACGTAGATTAGGTTTTTTCACATAGTCCCACATTTCTTGGAGACTTTGTTCATTCTTTTTTACCCTTTTTTCTCCAGTCTTGCCTTCCCGTTTTATTTCATTGAGTTGATCTTCGACCTCTGATATCCTTTCTTCTGCTTGGTCAATTTGGCTGTTGATACTTGTGCATGCTTCACGAAGTTCTCGTGTTGCAGTTTTCAGCTCCATCAATTCACTTATATTCCTTTCTATTTTGTCCATTCTTGTTAGCATTTCGTCAAATCTTTTTTCAAGGTTCTTAGTTTCTTTGCATTTGGTTAGAACATGTTCTTTAAGTTCACAGAAGTTTCTTACTACCCACCTTCTGAATTCTGATTCTGTCATTTCATCACACTCATTCTCCATCCAACCTTGTTCCCTTGCTGGCGAGGAGTTGTGATCCCTTTTAGGAGGAGAGGTGTTCTGGTTTCGGGTGTTTTCATCCTTTTTGCGCCGGTTTCTTCCCATCCTTAAGGATTTATCCACCTGTCGACTTTGTAGTTGCTGGCTTTCAGATTGGGTCTCAAATCTTTCAGATTGACGTTCTGTTTGTTGATGATGAGGTTATTTCTGCTTCTTGGTTTTCCTTCTGACAGTCTGGCCCCTCTGCTGTAGGTCTGCTGAGGTTCACTCCAGGCCCTGCTTGCCTGGGGTTCACCTGCAGCAGCTGTTGAACAGCAAGGGTTGTTACCAGTTTTCTTCTTCTTCTATCTTTGTCCCAGAAGGATACCTGCCTAGTGTCAATCAGATCTCTCCTCTATGAGGTGTCTTTTTGGATATATAGGGGTCAGGGAGCTGCTTGAGGAGACGGTCTTTTCTTTATAGGAGCTCAAATGGTGAGCTGTGAGCTCTGTTGTTGTTCATTCAGAGCTGCTGGGCAGGTACTTTTAGGTCTGCTGCAGCAGAACTCATAAACTGCTTTTTGTTCCCAGGTGCTCTGTCCCAGGGATTTAGGGCTTTATTTATGAGTTTCCGTTATGCTGCCGCCTTCTTTTTTTTTTTTTTTTCTCCTTCAGACCTGCCCAGCCCAGCAAGGAGGCAGCCTGGTCACTGTCGGCCTATAGCAGCTTTGCTGAGCTGCTGTGGGCTGCGCCCCGCTGCCGAGTGAACTTCCCTGCAGTCCTGTTTATATGGGTGTAGTTAGAACTGCTTTGGCGATGGTGGCCCGCCTCTGTTGGGGCGGAGTCTCTGCTGTGGCGTGTTGCCTTGGCAACGGCGGGCTGCCTCAGCAATGGCGGGTTGCCTTGGCAACGGCGGGCTGCCTCGGTAATGGCGGACGCCCCTCCCCCACAGAGCTGGACTGTCCCGGGTTCAGCTGCGCTTGCTGTGAAATTCTCAATCCAGAGTTTCTGGTTGCTGTTCTTTTATGGGGGTGGGGCCAGCCGAGCCTGATCGCCTGGCTCCCTGCCTCAGAGCCTTTTTTAAGTTGGTGTTCCAGTCGCCTGTTGAAGAGGCGCCGGGGTCTGTTTGTTTCCCCTGCGGCCACTCACTGCGCTGGCTTAAACAGCGGCACTGAGGTTTGTGGCGCTTTTTTTTCTTTTTTCTTTTGCCCTGGAATCTACTGTCCTGGTTCTCTGCTCAGTCCCCTTTTTGAACCAGCATATGGGCAACTTCCCGTGGCTCCAATCGCCAGCCAAAAGGGCACCCGGACCGGTGTATTTTGTACGGAGAACCGCGGCTCCGGGGCGCCGACAAAGCAGCCGCGCGCGGCAGAGCAGCGGCGCTGGCCGGCACAGCAGCGCTGGCCGAAACAGCCGCGCTGGCGAGCGTGGAGCACCTCTGCCCAGGAATTTCCTAGTCTGTGGGCAATAAAAACGCGGCGTCCACTCACCCTCTGCGCTTTCACTGGGAGCTGCAATCCTGAGCTGTTCCTAAACGGCCATCTTGGATCTCTGCCGAGAATCCGTTCTCCAGAGTTAACTTTGACAGTGGCAATAACAGTACAAAGAATGTACTTTCTATACGTTCTCTCGGTTCTTTGTTTACTGCATTCTAGCAATGCAGAAACAGGCAGAAGACACTCACCGGGCATCACCAGGCTTCTTCCCACCTGTGTCCAGGTGAGGCAGCAGTAGCTGCAGCAAGGCCAGCCTGTATGACAGTGGGTCGCTGTTTTACGTAAATGCAACCTAGGAATGGGGACGTTTTTTACATCTAGTAGGATAATAATATCTAGCATTTCTTGAGCACATTCAGTCTTGCTACCACACTGGTTCTGAAAACATGAATCTGTTCAAATGCAGTTGATATACTGGGGAGCACTTCACGAATGATGCGCATTTTGCATTCTCCTGTGAATGGTGAATGATGGGTCACTAGTCTGGTTGAACATTTACAGATCCTCCTGTAAGCTGGACAGTGTCTCTCGGGACCATGGAATGTGTGGATGTGTCAGAACTGCAGAATCTTTGAGTCTGCAGATTCTCCCAGCCTCAGATTCAGGGAGGATTCGTCATCCTCGCATTTCCCTGCTTTGGTTCCACCCTCAGTGGCCTACTCCTCGTTATCATGTACACCTCGATTCACATTCATGGAGTTCGGAAACCCTCTTGATTGCTACCATCAGACCAGCACACCCTGCTTGTACTTTTCAGTTTGTTTTGCTTTGCACGGTTGTGTGTGCATGTAGCTGTTTTTATTCACTGTTGTACTTTTACTCACTATTTGTTTCCTGTTTTTTTCAGTCGAGAGGCCTCACAAGGCATCTTCTCTGCAGGTGACAAGACAGCCCTGAGCGGAATGTTGTCCTCATGTGGGAGTGGAGGCCCACAGGGCCTGGGGGGCGGGGACTGAGTGGCAGGACAGGCCCAGACTCTCCCCAGTGGTCAAATGCTATGACATTCTGGCCCCCAGCTTTCCTGGGCAGAGCCCTGTGCTGTCCGTGTTTTGAGCTGGGGCAGGACACACTATTTCTCTGGAAGGGAAGGCGAGGGTGTGGGGACAGGAGGGGCATGTGGGCCTCAGGAGCTGGTCTTTATCTGAGGGCCTGTTTCACGCCAGCCTTGCCCTGTGGACACTTGGAGGGCAAACCTGAGGCTGGTTCACAACTGCTCAGGGCATCTTGGTGTAGGCTCCTGGCAGCAGCCTGGGTGGGTGCGGCTCGTGTGGTTCTCTGCAGAGTGTCCCCACATTGGGCACAAGCCCCCATTCCTACCTCTGAGGCATCTCCTGCATCATCCAGGAAGTGAACCTCTCTGAATCTTGTTTGCTTTGAGATTATGCAAGGAAAGAAAAAATGCAGAACTCTAAGTTTTGAGAGTGTGGGGCATAGTTTAAATCAGGGAGATGATTGTACAGCAGTTGGCCTTTCAGAATATTTAAAAGAGCAAATTGAAAGAGCACTTCAGTGGGGCCTGGGTCTGCGTAGAGGACACGATGTTGGCTTGTTTCAAAAGACAGAAAGTAAAGTTTCTTTCCAAAGCTGCAGTTTCTTTGAGGCCATTGTATCATGTCACAAGCTTGTGTACTTTCTCCTTGTCTTGGGGCTTTTAAAGTGTTCTGGGGGCTATTTTTGGGCTCTCAACAGTCTTATTTTGGGAACCACTGCTGAGCTGCTTGGCATTCTCTATGGCTGTTGTGGCAGAATAGCTGTAGAGGCGGGTCACTGCTGGACAGACCCCCAAGGTGGGTCACTGCTGGTGTGTGCAGGTGGAGAGGCATGGGGAGATGGTATGCACACACACACATGCACGAACGCACACACAAACATGCATACACACATGCACACAGAACATACACACGCACACACACATGCGTATACATGTAACCACAAGCATGTACTCAAGCACACATACATGCACACATGTCCACACAGCACACAAGCATGTACACACATGCACACACACGGACATGAAGTCACACACGTGCACAAACATGCATGCATGTACACATGCACACACATTCACGCACATACACATTCACGCACACACACATGCACACAGACCTCACCTCACAATACTGTCACTTATTTTGTGTCTCTTTAAAGGACTTTTTATTTCAGTTCCTTTTGCAGGTTTGATAGAGATATACATTAGTTGTTTCCCCAGCACTATACTTTTATTCTGCTTTAAACAGTTTATTTTTGCGTGTGTGAAAGTGCTCCAAAGGCCTTTGAGACTGATGGAGAGAAACCAGCCCTGGCTGGGCGCTGCTTCCATTAGGAAGTGTGTCCTCAGCCCGCGTGGCACCGGCTGCCCTGTGGCCTGTGCGTGTCCCGGCCTTCTCTGCCTCTTCAGCCTGGGAGCTCGGTCCTGGTGGGGGAGGCCAGGGCCAGCCTGCGGGGTGGCTGTTGAGAAGCTGTGGGCGCCTGGGCGGGGCAGCGGCTCTGCCTCATGGGTTCAGGCAGGATGAGGCCCCACTCTAGTCTCCGTGACAGGGGGCAGCGGGAAGGCCGTAGCCCGACCTCCCCTGCAGGCTCCGAGCTCCTCCTCCAGGCTCCCCACATGGCGCTCTGCCCTAGTTCGGGGTGGGTGGGATCCAGTGGGGTGGAGGCCAGGTGCCCTCGCCCCTCACCTGTTCACCTGTGCGGGGACAGCCAGGGCACAGGTGCCCGCGGGGGAGTCAGGCCGAGGCCTGGCCCGCGCGCCATCTAGTGGCCATGCTGTGGTACTGCAGCCCCTCCGCCCCAGAATCCTGAAGCTCCCAGGAGGGTGAGCACATGGAGACCACCCAGGGGAAAGCCTGGCTGCTTTCTCAGAGCCTGTGGGGGCTCGGGGTCAGGCGCTGTCCCTTGTGCTTGGCAAAGGCTCAGGCAGGCAGAGGAGCCGAGCCTTACAGCAGAAAGGGCTGGCCCAGGCACAGTGTGGTGGGGCAGGGCCTCCTGAGTGCTGGCTGGGGTGCACCCGGCTTTCTCGCCTGGCAGAGGTGCGGGTCCTACATGGCCTGGCCGCTGCCCCACTGTCCCTGTGAGGTTTGGACTCTTCCTGTGGTCGGGGCTGTTGATGAGGTGAGGGCGTCGGGTCTAGTCAGGTGGGGGGCAGCCCCTGCCTGCACACCCTGTGTTTTTGCAAGTCGCCTACAGTCGTGCTTGCCCCATCCTGAATGCTGGACGCTTTGACATTCACTCACCTTCCTTTCTTAGGTCCCAGCAGTATGAAGCTGCTCCCCCTCTTGCTGAGTGAGTTTGTGCCTTGCCCACATCCTGTGCTTGGAGGGAACGACGAGCAGCCAGGAAGTTAGAGGCCTCCCGGAGTTCTGAAGGGGGTGCAGGGAACGGGGCTGCCCCATCCTCACAGGGTGGGCTTGGGCAGCCACAGGGCTCATCCCTGACCTGCCAGCCTGGGTCACTCCTGGGGAGGCAGCATCATCCCAGTCTCGGCCTGGGACAGCGATTCCACAGCTGTCCCCTGCACACACCTGTGTCTGTCACACTTGCTTGGCCTCCAGCACCCTCCTGGTGGCCCTGAAGGCAGCCATGGATTTTTGTGCCAAAATAATTATACCTGCTCCTTGATGGGGGAGCCAGAGGGGAGCCAGGCGTCCATGGGGGACAGAGGGGGCCAGGTGTCCATGGGGGAGAGAGAGGCTCCAGGTTTCTGTGGGGAGCCAGGGGGATTCAGGTGTCTGTGGAGGATGGTGGGGGGCAGGTGGGGGACTGAAGGGGGAGCCAAGTCTCTGTGGGGGACAGAGGGGAGTCAGGAATCCCTGGGGGACAGAGTGGGGAGCCAGATGTCTGTGGGGGTCAGAGGTGTCCAAGTGTCCATGGCGGCCAGGGGTCCGTGGAGGACAGAGGAGTTCAGGTGTCCGTGGGGGACAGAGGGGAGCCAGGAGTCCATGGGGGACAGAGGGGTCCAGGTGTCTGTGGAGGACGGAGGAGTCCAGGTGTCCATGGGGGACAGAGGGGTCCAGGTGTCCGTGGGGGACAGAGGGGAGCCGGGAATCCATGGGAGATAGGGGGGGTCCAGATGTCTATGGGGAACAGAAGGGGACCAGGTGTCCATGGGGGACAGAGGGGAGCCAGTAGTCCATGGGGGACAGAGGGGTCCAAGTGTCCATGGGGGACAGAGGATAGCCAGGAGTCTGTGGGGGACAGAAGAAGGCCGGGTGTCCGTGGTGGCCAGAGGGGTCCAAGTGTCCATGGGGGACAGAGTGGGTCCAGGTATCCATGGGGAGCAGAAGGAGGCCAGGTGTCTGTCGGGACAGAGGGGTTAAGGTGTCTGTTGGGGACAGAGGGGTCTAGGTGTCTGTGGTGGACAGAGGGAGAGTCAGGTGTCCATGGGGGTGGGACATTATTACCCAGGATGCCAGTGAATGGGCTGATGGCAGAGTTTCAGGGACAAGAGATGAAGGACGGGAGCCCCCAGAGCTGGGGTGTCCTTGGGGTTTGGGTGTTGGGGTGTGGCCTTGGCTGGAGGAGGGAGGTGATGGAGGTGATGTATGTGGACCCAGGCTGCTCACCACGTTTGAGAAGGCCCTGAATGATGTTCCATCGTGCAGATGGCGTGGGCTTCCTTGAAGTGTATTGGAATCACATCATAATTCCGTCCTCACAAGAATTAGGGGGTTAGGTTATAACGAACAGCATTACAGTCAGCACACCATTGGGAAGAATCACCCACAAAACTGTGAAAAACAAGAAACTGTTGAAAATGACGCTGGAAGCTGACTTCCAGTTCCAAAGAGCTGAGGACGATCTGCAGCGACCACCGTGCAGGAGACGTTGTGTTGTCTGCGGGAAAGGCCTTCGTCCCCCACGTCAGGCCCGGGGTGTCCTCTCCCGTCCTGGGAACTGTCACTGCGTCACTGACACGGAGGCCGTCGTGCCAGGCGTCTCCTGGAGCCAAGTCCCTCGGCCGAGCCCCCGTGATCACGTTTGAGGAAACAACAGGCTGAACTTTCATTTTCTTTCCGTGTTCCTGGCAGAGCATGTTAAGCACACTTGACCTTTCTAAATTCATCACACAGCATTTGAGTTTCTTGGGAGTTTACAGGGTTTTCAAACCCACGGTTTGGTTTTTTAAAGAAGCCGTGGGGTGAGGAGGGTGTGTTGGAGGAGCTGTGGTCAGGGTGGGAGAGTTTCCAGCTCCGGTTCTTCCTGCCCGCTCTCCTTTCCAGCCTGGGGTGCGGAGAGCCCCTGGAAAGGCCGCCCCGCCCTTCTCTGCAGGGGGCAGCTGGGCTGTACAACACTCTCTGTGGACTTGCTGTTTGCAGCCTCCCCGGAGGGGCCGGTGGTTCTAGACACTGAGGTTGAGAGTGTGGCTGAGGCTGCACACCTGGAGCGCCCAGAGCCCATCTCGGAGTGCTTGTCACTCTTGGTGGGAGGAAGTTATTTATAAAGTTCCACCCACAGAGGCTGCCTGGGGTGAGACACACATGCAGGTCCGACGAGGCTTTGGGATGTGAACAGATGACCGAGGCAGGACGGTTCCATCTTTGGGGGCCACTGGGAAGCCTGTGGGGTTCTGGCGAGGTTCAGGCTTGGCTTGGCTGTGGCCCGGATTGGGACCCGGCTCTGTGTCTCCATAGTTCATGAAGCACATTGGTCTATGTATGTTTCCGTAGCACCTTGATGTGGTCAGGCCCTGGTGAGTTGACTCCCTGACCACAGGGGCAGGGCTGCCCCCGCATGCTCTGTCGGTCCTCACTGGCTGCTGTGCAGTACGCCCCTCACATGGGGCTGCCGCGGGGGACTCTTGCGGGCCAGGAGAAGTGGCTGTCCCGTGAGGCCCTGCTCCATGCCAAGATGGCTCCCCAGGTGATGCGGGTGTGCACCAGACCCCAGTGCCCTCTCCTCGCATGAGCTGCCGCATCCACAGAACACTGGGGGCTGCCCCATTCATGCCTTTGGTTCAGCCACAGTCCCACAGGTGCACCTGTCTTGTGGGACATCCGCAGTTCCCAGGAGGCTTCCCTTGTATCCACACCCTGTGTCTGGGGTGGCCCCTGGCCCAGGGCCCCCCTTGGGGAGGACGACCTGCACGACCACATCTGAGCCCCCACCCTGAGGACAGACAGGAGATGGAGGGAGGGCGAGAGGAGGTCTGCCCTCATTCTCCCCCACCGAGGTCCCAGGAGATACAGAGAGGGAGAGGGGAGGTCTGCCCTCAGTCCCCCCCACCGAGGTTCCAGGAGATACAGAGAGGGAGGGGGAGATCTGCCCTCAGTCCCCCCCACAGAGGTCCCAGGAGATACAGGGAGGGAGGGGGAGGTCTGCCCTCAGTCCCCCCACCACCAAGGCCCCAGCATGGTCACTGTCCCTTGGCCAAGGTCACCCCCAAAGCCCAGTCCTCACAATTCCACCCCTGGGTGTGGCCACTCCACTCCCGCCAGCTCCATACTGGGCGGAATGCAGCTCCCCTCCTGCCCTGCTCTCAGCACTGACCAGGGCCCAGCACTGGGGAACCCTCTGGTCCCCAGTCCTGCAGGGCTGCACCCCGCCTGGGCAGCTGGGCAGGGCTGTAAGGAGCTGGGGTGGGACTGCAGCTGCTCTCCGTCCTGGCAGGGTCCGTTCTGCATCTTGGGGGGTGTCGGCAGTGTGGGTGCAGGTGGGAAAATGGGGCAGGTCCCTCCTCCTGTGGGGTAGGTGGACGTTTCTCCTCATAAAACAAGATGTTTGTATCCTCCCTATAGTGACCTCAAGCCTCAGGAAGAAGCTAGGGGAGGCTGCTGTGGGCTGAGAGCCTTCCCAGGCTGTGGACCTGCCCCTGACGGGCCCCCACAGTCAGTGTACAGAGGAGAGATGGGCTTCTGACTGCAACTGGGTGCCAGGACCGGGACCTGGATTTCAGGCCTGGTGCAGCTTGGCCAGGAGACGGAGCATGGCTTCAGACAAGGGCGGGTGCCACCTGGGCTTCCAGGCTGGGAAGGATGGCAGGGGCTCCCAGCCCGCTTCCCTTCCACTGCTGACCCCGGAGGGGCCCTCCAGGGACTGGCAGTCAGTCCTCTGGTGCAGATTCTTGTTATCTTTGGAGGAGCAGCGGCCGCTGGCTCAGGACGCTTGGAGTAAGAAGGATTTGTTCCTGCAGTTCCACGTCCGGACACGAGAAGTACAGTCGCCGTGTTGAACCTTCGCAGAGGGAACACCTCGTCTGCAGCCATGATGTTTCCCACCCCAGAATCTGGAAGTGGCGACTCAGTGGAGGTGGGGGTGGTGCCACGCCGTTTCAGGAGGGCTCGTTCCTCCTGTGATGTGGACACAGTGCATGTCACGCGGCACCTGCGGGGGTGGCTTGTCACCTGCCCTCCCTGCCCCTCCATTTTTCGGAGCCCTCTTTGGGTATAACAGACGCAACGCACTTTGAGCTTTGCATTTTGAGAGGACATTTGTAGAGTGGAGCGGGCGGTCACGGCGACGACGGGTGAGAAGAGAAGGCTTGGGAGACATCGGCCAGCTCTCCTGGGAAGGGTGCTGAGAGCTCAGTGCCGGTGGCTCTGCAGTCTCTGGTACGGGGCAAGCCGCGCCAGGCAGTGGTCAGTGGTCAGCATGGGACGGGCTCGGCCCCCAGAGCTGCAGGGAGCAGCCACGTGGCCTCTTGGCATCCAGCTGCCCGTGTTTCCACCTTCCTAGGCTGTGGCCCTCCAGTGCAATGGTCTTGCTTTGAGGCTGAAGAAGGGACGGGGTCGGGTGCCTGCTGTGACTGTCCTGGGGCGGAAGGGCCTTGGGGCCCCTCGGTCTTGCCTCCCACCTCCATCTGGCTGCCGATTCCACTTTACGTGTTCTTCGAAGGCAAGTCTGTTTCCCATGAAGCAAACTGGTTTGACTGACTTAGTGCCACTGGCTGCCTGGGAATAACTTCTGAGTCGAGTTCCTTGCTTCCCTGCTTCGGGAGAGGCAGTTTCCACTCAGCGGTGCCACAGAGCTGCGTGGCCACAAGAGCAGTGCAAGGACATGGCCCAGGCGGTGGGAGTTCAAGGGACACGTGTCTGTGCACACTCAGAGTTTAAG
>NW_022436996.1:825474-835863 GCF_009761245.1 Sapajus apella
TCTGTGCACACTCAGAGTTCAAGGGACATGTGTCTGTGCACACTCAGTGGCCAGGGTGCAGGGACAGGGCGGCGGGGCGGGGGGACAGAGCTGCTACACAAAGAAGGTCAGTTTGAACAAACACAGCTGAGTGCCACGCAGACATTCTAGAGGCTTCATCCCTCCGTAGGATCTTCTGTCTTCCATGGGTGTGAACAGCGTCATTATGGAGTCATCTGGAGGTGGATGCAGAAGGCTGGCCGCACAGGAGGACGGCGCCCAGGGCTGCCTGGCCACGCATCTCCGGCCGGGGCCCTGGATGTGTCTGTGGCGTCCCACAGCCTTTGCTGAACCATCTTGGACTCTCACCTTTTTCCCCCAAGGGCCCTAACCCTAAGATGTGGCTGGGAAGGAAGGAAAGCAGGAGGGACAGAGCTTGCGTTCAGCCCGTTTTCTGTTCTGGGAATGCGGCGCGTGATGACGGGTCCATGTTGGCATCGTGCTCTCACGCGGCCGGTTCCAGGAGCCAGGCCGCAGGCTGAGTCCAGAGTTGTGTTTGTGACGGCGGCAGCCTGTTACTGCAAATGCACCTTCTTGTGTATTGATCTTTCACAGATCCCATTATTTTTAATTTAGTTAATAAGGAGGAGTGTTTGTTTCATAACTCAGAATCATAACTATAATTCCTCACTCAGACTCTGGTATCCGTGCGAGGGAAGCCTATGGGTTGATGTTTTTCATTCTTCAACGACCAGAGAATTAATCGAGGTGCCGCCATGGAAAGAAGACACAATACATCTCTTTTCTAATGAACTTGCATTTCAGAGCTTAAATTCAAAGGAATTGAATTTCTCAGCCAAAGCGCACTTTCGCTCCGTGTGGGTCACGGGCACGGCTGCGTGTCCTCCTGTGTGTTCCTGCCTGGGCTGATGGTAAAGCAGCTTTGCACAGGACAGGAGTGACATGTTTTATTCCGTTTGGAATCGCTCACTGAAGCGTGCGTGTGGCCTCTGTCGTGGCCCCTGCTTCCTGCTGAGGGCCTGGGGGTTGCCCTCCACCGCCTGGCTCCCTTTAACTTCTCTTCGGAGACTTTCAGGCCCAGGCGCTGCCCTGCCTGCCCCTGGAGCCCTTCACCTTCGCGGGGTCCTTCTCGCACTGGGTGAAAACAAACCTCTGTGTTTGCAGGTTCTAGTCGCCAGTGTGAGCTTAGCCATTGGGGGAACCTGTTCCTTCAGATGGATCACGGCCGAGCTCAGCACTGAGAGCTGGAGAGTAAAAAGGAAGTTTTGTGTCATGGGGGTTAATAATATATGTGTTTGGAGTTCGCGTCTGGTTCCTGGCTCCTGAGACCCTGAGAGTCTCTGGGATGATGAGTGTCCTTTGTGTGCTGAGAGGGTGGGTGGGGGCCCTGGCTGGCGTCAGTGTGGGGCTGGGGGCTGCAAGGCACAATTGGAGGGTTGGGCCTTTCAAAGCCCCCCAGCTCAGGGGGGGTAGTCACCAGTGGCCAGTGATTTCATCTATCATGCCTACGTAACAAAAGCTGCGGAGACAGCTAAGTGAGGCGTCAGGTAGCTCGTGGGTTGGTGGACATGCGCAGGTGCAGGGAGCCTGGTGCACCCAGGACAGGCGTGATGTGTGACATCCCCTCCCTCCTGCACCCAGAACAGGTGTGACGTGTGACATCCCCTCCCTCCTGCACCCAGGACAGGCGTGACATGCGACATCCCCTCCCTCCTGCACCCAGGACAGGTGTGACGTGCGACATCCCCTCCCTCCTGCACCCAGAACAGGTGTGATGTGCGACATCCCCTCCCCCCTGCACCCAGGACAGGTGTGATGCACGACTCCTCCCACCCCCCGCACCCAGGACAGGCATGACGCGCAATGCCCCCTCCCCATACCTACCTGGTGCGTCCCTCAGTTTGGCTTGTCTTAAAGCCGTGTCCTTTATAATGAGCTAGTGATGGTGAGTGAAGTGCTTTCCCAACTTCTGTGTCATCAAGGAAACGTCACACCTGAGGAGGTCATGGGCAGCCTGGCATTTGTAGTCAGTTGGGAAGAAATGGGGGTGGCCTGGACACCCCATCTGTACCAGCCCTCATAGGGGACAGCGTTGCAGGACTAAGCCCAGAAGTTGTGAAGTCTGGGTCCTTGGTGCTGGGATTGACGTGAACTGTGGCTTCTGTGGAAAATGTGGCTGTGTTCTAGAGCACATGCTGCCACAGAGACGCATCATGGGAGGAGCCCGGGCAGATGTGACCCCAGAGGGTGAGAAGCCATGCATCCTTGGCCCGTCCCTGCAGCGAGTGCTGTGGTGGCTGACGCCGACCCTGGCTGCATCGGGCTGGGTGGAGTCAGGTTCATTACGCCGGATGTGGAAGCATCTTCCCGTTCATCTCCTAGGTAATGGATGGGGTAGCGGATTGCTGAAACCCTGGAGAACTGCGTTAACACGTAAAACGACCACAGCCAGACTTGGGGGTCGTTGCGACAGGGGCGGGCTGAGCTGCCACCACAGGGGGAGTCGCTGTGTTGGGGGGTCCCGGAGGTTTCCCCGGCGGAAGGTGGAGGCAGCCGAGGACTGGAGGCCTCCCTGGCCTGGCTGCTCAGTGGGGGTCAGTGGAGGTGGAGGAAAAGAACAAAGATCGGATGTGACGTTTGTGGTGTTGTCGTATTTGGTGAGAATGTGAGTCCCGCACAGTGGACCTGGCTGGCTTGTGGATGCTCTCCTGGTGTGAAGACGGTTCCTGCCCACGTAGACACCAGGGGCTTTCGTCAGGTGAGCGCGTCACAGGCACGGGCAGTGGGGCGATGGACTGTGAGGGTGAGGAGCAAACCCACATGTGGACAGCGGGGAATCGTGATGCAGTTCCGTGCCTACTCCAGGAACTCCATACGAATCTGGATTGTCCGTTTCAAATTTGGGGGCAGCCAGACTTTTGGGTAAACCTGCAACGGTTCACCTCAAGTGACTCTTGGGATGTTATCGAAGCCTCCTGGTTTTCTAGAGCCTGGCCCGAGAGTAGTTGAAATGGGGCTGACAGTGAGTTTCCAACACAGCTTGGCATGGGTCTGTTCTGTGACCCTTCCTCATGGATAGTCCTCTGTTTCCTGTTTTTTTGTGTGTGTTTTGGCTGCAGGGATAGACTTATTAATTGGGTTGACAAAAGTGTACATATTTATTACCTGGAAACCGTTGGGCCTGTGTGCTGATCAGGAAAATCCCAGTTCTTGGACTTTATCCTTTGTCTTAAGTGTCTCTCTCTCTCACTTGCAAATACATACATGTGGATTAATCTATCTGTCTATCGATCTATCATCTGATCAATCATCTGTCCATTATCTCCCAGTCTATTATCTATTAGGTTTGTGCAAACGTAATTGTGGTTTTTGCATTGCTGGAATTTGCCGTTTGACATTGGAACACATTCTTAAATAAATGTGCTTATGTTATGCATCATTTTAATGGACATTTCTCACTTTACGTTTTTTTGCTAATGGCTTGTTACTTGTTATTTATATTATGTTTATTTTAGACTATGGATGTAACATTAAACAAAAAGCAAATTAGAGCAATTTTCTTATTTGAGTTCAAATGGATTGTAAAGCAGCAGAGACAACTCCCAACACCAGCGCCACGTTTGTCCCAGGAACTGCCAACGAACGTACAGTGCAGTGGTGGGTCAGGAAGTTTTGCAGAGGAGATGGCAGCCTGGAAGACACGGAGCATAGCGGCAGCCATCAGAAGTTGACAATGACCAACTGAGAGCAATCACGGAAGCTGATCCTCCTGCAACTACATGAGAAGCTGCGGAAGAACTCAGCCCTCACCACTGACAGCCCATCCTCCTGCAACTACATGAGAAGCTGCGGAAGAACTCTGCCTCCACCATTCTGTGGTCGGTCAGTATTTGAAGCATGTTGGAAAGGTGAAAAAGCTCCATAAGTGGGTGCCTCGTGAGCTGAGCGAAAACCAAAAAACATTATTGTTTTGAAGTGTCGTCTTATACACAACAACAATGAACCATTTCTCCATCAGATTGTGACCTGCAACAAAACGTGAATTTTATACAACAGCCAGTGATGACCAGCTCAGTGGTTGGACAGAGAAGAAGCTCCAAAGGACTTCCCGAAGCCAAACTTGCACCAAAAAAGGGTTACGGTCAGTTTGGTGCTCTGCCGCCCGTCTGACCCCCTACAGCTTTCAGAATCCTGGTGAAACGGTTAGAGCTGAGAAGTATGCTCATTGGACCTTGCAGTCCAAAACCACAGTTACTTTTGCGCCAACCTAGTATCATCTTTCTATCCATCCATCTTATACCTATGCGTCTATCACCTGTCTATCCATGATCTACCCATCAGTCCACCCATCTCTCATTTCTGTCTGTCCACCCACCTAGCTAATCTTGCTGCAGAAGCCAGCGCCACGCTTCATGAGGGCCCCCTGGAGGCATTCCTGTTCCACATGATGGAAATACCCAGGGGCCACCACTGTTCTGTCATATGTTAGTGGAGATGGCAGTCAATGCAGCCAAGCCAGAAAAAGGAATAAGGGAATACAGTTTTGAAAAGAGGAGTTAAAGTGGTCACTATTTGTAATGATATGATTCCCTGGAAAAATTCAAGAACAGTAACTGAATATTTATTACCAATAATACAATAATTTGTCAAGACCCTGGGTTATACAATGTAGAAGCTGGTATCATCATACAGTTAAACTGCTAATTTGCATATATAGAAGAAAATCCCACACTTACAATAGCAACATAAAAGGTATCACACCTACAAGTAAGAAGAAACGTGCAGAACTTATCAGGGAAAAACTGTAAAACGTTAATAAAGGGTACAAAATAAAAATGAAACAGGCACTTGCTCTCAGTCTTTTTGTTGATGAGGGAGGAAGCGGTGAGAACCTGATTTCACATTGCAAATGTTTTCCTGTCACTTTGATCTCTACATGGTGTGAATGTGTTCTGTACTCAAAATAGAAATATAATGGAAAGATCAATAGCTAAAGTATTATGCGTTCACGTCTGAGTGTGAAGAAACGAACCCAACATACAGTGCCCATAGGAGCGCCGTGTGTGAGTGTGTTATGTGTGCTGTTGATGTGTGTTATGTGTATAGTTGTGTATGTGTGCCATGTGCATATGGTTGTGTGTTGCATGTGTGTTGTGTGCTATTGGTGTGTGTGGCATGTATAGTTGCATGTGTGTTTCGTCTGTACATGGATTTGCATGTTGTTGCATGTGTATTGTGTGTGCTGTGTGTGTGTTTGTCTATGGGGCGGAGCAGGTGAATTTTAGTGAAGGGAGGGGGAAGTCAATGCCTAAAGCCCTGAGTGTGGGGTGAGAGAAGCCACTGTCTCCAGGACCCCCTGGGATTCTGCCTCTTGGTCATGTGTGCATTGCGTGGATGTCACAGCATCAGCTAGTGAGCCGCTGAAGCTCCTCTGATAGGAGATGCTTTAGGGGGAGCAGTGGAGGACACAGGGAGGTGGGGAAGGTGAATGCACCAGAGGACGGACAGCTTTGCACTGCGGCAGCAAGGGAGGAAGCAGAAGTGTGGTCAGGTCTGAGCGTGGTCAGAGCTCGTGGTGGCTGAGGCGCCACGGGGACTCTAGTGGTGGCCCAGGACGTGACTGCAGCTTCGTGGAGAGAGGGGGTTGGAGTCACATCCAGCGGGGCAGCGGAGGGTGGGCAGGCCGCCTGGCCGGAGAGAGCGCTTCTGCTTTTGGTCTTTGTGCCCCTGTGCCCATTTGTGTTTGTTCACATAGCCCGCAAGCATGCCAGGCACCTTTGCCCATGTGTGATGTTGGTGCAGTGTGCTGTGCTCTTGGGAGTGGGTCTGTTGCCATCCCCAGGGGGCCATGGAAGGATTGTGAACCGGGGACTTTAATTTTCTAAAATCCATGCCCAGCACTGTGGGCGGAGGAGACGTGCTGAGCCCTTGCTTCCTGAGAACATGTGGTCTGGCTGCAGTGCAGGTGGGCGCTGGGAGGCTCAGGGCCTTCTGAGCACAGGTGCGGGAGGGGCAGCTCCACAGGCCCTGCGTGGCTCAGTGCTCATCCAGAAGCCTTAAGCCCACTGCAGTTTTCTGGATTCACCAGAGTCAGCTCCTGAATCTGTTGACTGTCTTGAGAGGCTTTGAACTCTTCTGGGCTGGGGCCTCGGGCCTGGAGGTGACTCCGCTCTGACAGGCAGCTTGGTTCCTGAAGACCGTGGTCCCAATGGGTGTGGCTCAGTGGGCTCAGCCTGTCAGGCTCAGAGCTGATTTCTGGCACAGAGAGGAAATGCCGTACGAATCACGTAGTTTTTATCTTAAGTGACAGTGAGACTCTGGGACACTACCTAAGGCCAGACTGTTTCTCACACCTGGAGACAGAAACCAGAGGCATGTGCCGCCCTCGAGAGCTCAAGGTGACCTGGGACAGTCCATGGATCTGACACCCTGAGATCTCCACGTGACGCGGGACCGTCCGTGGTGCCGCATGCGTGTGGCCCAGGGCAGGGCGGCTGGGGTGCGGCCAGCGTTGCTCCCGGTGTTCCCCAGCACGAGAGCCTCTGCATCTTTGAACTCCTACAGTTTGAACTCCTCGTGTGTGAAGGAAGGTGGTGGCCTCTGATGAGACCAGGATGGGACAAGATTGGGGCTGAAAGAGAAAAGCAGACGAGACTTGGCTTTGTTATTGGCTTTCTGCCTTTTCCATGTTCTGAAACAGGACCAGGGCTGGTGTGAGGAGAGGGGGGCCGGGCCCGGGGGTGACGCTCCCGGGTGCAAATGCAAGGAGGCGCCGTCCCCTCTGCAGCCCCCTCTGCAAAGTCACGGTGCCTCTCAGCACTTTGCCTGGTCCCTGGCACGTTGGGCTCTGCTAGGATCTGTGAGTGAAAACTGGAAGGAGCGGGACACGATTCTGTGAGTGCCGGAAGCTTCTGGGTGTTGGCCGCCCTGACAGCCTGGTAACCTGGGTGAGCCGTCGCCTGGGGCTGGGTCATCCTGTCTCTCGGGGTCAGCAGCCGCGTTGGCGTGCAATGAAAGGATCCACCCAAAAGCCGAGCACAAAGGTTCTGGGAGTGAAGGGACGTCTGGGGTCCCGTGAGTACCGGGGTCATGAGGAAATACAGGTGGTCGCGGCATGAGCCTCTTCCTCCCTCGGACCCTGGCAGCAAACAAACGTGCTCTGAGGTGGAAGTGCATAGTTGTGTGGGCTCACAGCAGCATGGGGGGCTGTGTGGTCCCTTGCCCTGACCCCTCACCCCACAAGCACGCGGGGGTGCCCAGCCCGGCTCAGGTCTCAGAGCGACAGGGAGCCAGGGCAGCACTTGCCCATGTTGGACGTGCTCCCCTCACGGGGCTCTAGGTGTGCTGGTCTTCCGTGCCCGCGTCCTCCCGCGGTCCTGGAACCGAGCTCCTTACCCGATACGCAGGTGTTTAATACATGAAGACACCAAGTCATTGAGAAATGTTGCATCAGAGTAGGCTTAAAAGTAGATATAATAATTGTGAAACTTCGAAGCAGCCAGGATCCCTTCCAGTGGATGAATGGATGGATAACCGGTGGTGCTTCAGACAGTGGAAGGTGGTTCAGTGCAAAAGAGGTGAGGCCTCAAGCCGTGCAAAGACCTCGGGACATTAAATGCCTGACGTTGAGTGAAAGGAGCTACTCTGAAGAGGCTGCACGACTCCAGGACTTTCTGGCAAAGGCAAAACTATAGAGACGGGAACAAGGTCAGCGGCAGCCTGGGCTTCGGGGGAGCGGGGACCAGCAGGAGGCACGGCAAGAGTTTCAGGAGGAACATCAGCTGCCGATGCTGCAGCGACCTGTGCTGGCCACTGGTGTCCAAACCCACACACAGGATGTGCAGCTCCGGGTGAGCCCTTGTGGACACTGGACTTTACCTGGCGGTGTGTCAATGTTGGTTCACTGATGATAAACGTGTGCTGTATTAATAGGAGGTGCTCAGAACGGGGGAAACTGGGGGGTGGGGAGGGCATCTGTGTGAACTCTCTATGCTCTCCACTTCATTTTTCTGTAAACTTAGAATTGTCCTAAAATATAAGGTCTATTAGTTACAAATAAGGGAGAATATAGTGTTTCCCTTTTTTCATGCAGAGAAAGGACACAGAGTCACCTGCACCTGGCCAGGCCTCTGTGGGGCTGACACCCAACTCCTGGCCACCAGGAGCTGGATCACCTACAGGGAGATTGAGCCAGGCCCCCCGGACAAAGCCACTCTGGGTTTGGGAGCAGCAGGGGTTTCCTGGAGGAGAGAAACCTAGGAGTGAGGACTGGAGGGCAGGGAAGGCAGGCTGGGGGCCGGGGCAGAGAGCTTGTGCTTGGGCACCAAAAGGGAGGTTTGAGAACACATTTGTGTTTCCCAGGAGTGACTTTTTCTCAGTGATACAAGTCATGAATACCATTTTCCTGTTTTATTTCAAATCTGTAAATATATACATGCCTGCATGTTCTGAACACATACACAGGTGTGTGTATATACATACCTACACATTCTGAACATGTACATGTCTATACGTGTACGGGGGGCCATGTGGTGCTTCTCGGAGTGTCGCTTACATGCATGTGTGTTTGCAGTTTCATTTTAAAGTAAAAACAGAAACAAACACAAACGTGATTTTCCAGATGCTGACCTGAGTATCTGTCCCAAGCACTGCTGGCCAGGCTGTGTGGGGTAGGAGGCTGCCCTGAGTGACGTTGTCTTTGTGGAAATCAGTGCGGCGGCAGGTTGAGGACAGCATCATTTCAGCTCACGATGGACAGACTGTAACACGTGGGATTAAAGTGCACTGTGTTAAACTTAGACCCATGAGGATGAGCATGTTGGGGTCTTACTCCTGACCATGCAACGGATGGACGCAGAGCTCCCCGGTGTCATTGCTGTCCTTATGCTATCTTGGATCCAACATACTATGTCTGATAAACATTGGCCACATTAAAAGATGGGTGTGTTTTTGCCATTTTTCTTTTCTTTCTTCTCCTGCGATACATGTCTATTTTCTTGGCCTCTCAGCTTCGACATCCTTCTTCAGAGGCAACATTCTGATTTTCCCTGGAAGCCTGACTCTCCACTTTTGGCAAATTTGGTTTGTGGTGGCTTTGGCATCACCCTCAGGATCAGAGGTCCACAAGGAAGTCAGACATGGCTCAGCTGTCCCTGAGGCTTGAGGAGGTCACATGAGACCTTCTCATCAATACTTTGTTCACTCCAGATTGATGATTGTCGCTTTATTTTCCACAGCCAAGAACATCCTGACTGCTGCTGGGCAGAAATACTTGGGTGGGGTGGGGCGGGGCGGGGAGAAAATGTTCTGTATTCTACAATACAAGCAAAGCTTGGACATGGTTAGGTCTATGTAAATGCAGTTCTTTAGCCGCAAATAAATTTCTGTCCTCCTCCATCGGTTTGGTGACATGCGGAAAAGCCACATTCTAAACATGCTCATCAGTGTCCTGTGCATGGACGTCAGGAGGGAGAGCAGGGACGGCTGAAGGCTGAGCATCCTCAGGGAGCCTGTCCCTTAGGTTTTTATGATTAATTTAGTGACAGATATTGTTGAAGTGAAAGAAAAAGCGCTCATAGGATCCTAGTGACGTGTCAGCAACTGCAGATGGCATGAGAAGCAGCCGAGAGAGCGCACAGTGGCTGCGGGGGGCTGAGACGCTTCCAGCCCTTAGTCGCGCTCCTGCTGGACTATTACCCCTGAAACAACCTTACTGTGAAAACCAGAAAGTAAAGGAAAGGCAGCGGCGAAACGTGCTCGTAACAGAATCTTTCCCCCAGACAACAGTGCTGGAGCGCCAGTGCCGGCGAAGGGCTGGGCTTTTTGTTTTTTCTCACCTGAACTTGACCGCTGGTAGGTTGTATATCTACATTTGGTGATGGTGGATAACATTGGGGATCGAAGGATTCATGTTTTTCCAGGTTAAATGTTTGAGCACTTGCATGACTGACAGCATGTTCAGCTACACTTTCTGTGAGTTCGTGTTTCCACTGGCCTGAACCCCTGCACCCATCCATAGCTGTAAGCTCCCCCACCACAAGAAGCTACTTGGAAAGTGCATACTGTGGTCCCGAGGGGAAGTGGGTGAGTGAGCCTGGATGAACGGACATAGCCCCTGCTCCACGGGAAGAGGGACTCGAGGATGGGAGGAGGGACTCGGGGATTGGAGGAGGGACTCGGTGATGGGAGGAGGGACTCTGGACATGGGAGGAGGGACTTGGGGATGGGAGGAGGGACTCGGGATGGGAGGAGGGACTCGGGGATTGGAGGAGGGACTCTGGACATGGGAAGAGGGACTTGAGGATGGGAGGAGGGACTTGGGATGGGAGGAGGGACTCTGGACATGGGAGGAGGGACTCGGGGATGGGAGGAGGGCTCGGGGATGGGAGG
>NW_022436996.1:835873-845055 GCF_009761245.1 Sapajus apella
ATGGGAGGAGGGACTCGGGGATGGGAGGAGGGCTCGGGGATGGGAGGAGGGACTCTGGACATGGGAGGAGGGACTCGAGATGGGAGGAGGGACTCTGGACATGGGAGGAGGGACTCAGGGATGGGAGGAGGGACTCGGGGGATGGGAGGAGGGACTCGGGAATGGGAGGAGGGACTCGGGAATGGGAGGAGGGACTCGGGGATGGGAGAAGGGACTCGGGGATGGGAGGAGGGACTCGGGGATGGGAGGAGAGACTCGGGACATGGGAGGAGGGACTCGTGGATGGGAGGATGGACTCGGGGATGGGAGGAGGAACTCGGGGATGGGAGCAGGGACTCGGGACATGGGAGGAGGGACTTGGGGATGGGAGGAGGGACTTGGGGGGCCGGAGGAGGGGCTCAGGGCATCTCTGCTTATGGAGGAAACACAGCAGAGGCTTCTTCCTGGAGATGAAATCCACGATGTTCACCACAAGAGAAAGGCACAAAGCTGCCAGCCCATCTTCATCTGGGAGACTTGGAAATTTAGAAACAGGGACTTGAGACCATTTTCTGCCATGATGTAGCCCATCAGCAGCAGGCCTGAACTTGCATGTGCCAGCGTTTGTAGACTCGGAGTCATATCTAAACCCCCTGAAAAGGGAAGAACTGTCAGGACCTCCTTTGTTGACTTAGGCATTGTTATCATTAATGGAATTTTTAAAAATTACTGAAATGAAACAAGGTGTGGAATGTTATGCTGGATTTTAATTAACATGAATGTTTTATGCATGCCCAGCCAAATCTCTGATTTTCCGTTGTATCTTAAAACAGTTCTCTTTGGTTGCCATATAATGAGATTTTACAAATAGAGGCCAATTCTACTTCGGCTGCTGCTCTTTCACCCTTAATGTTTCTTCAGATCGTTTCAAAATCTGAAATGTCATCGGAGTACCTCTTCGTCGGCTCAGCTGAAACCTCTTTTCCCAGTGCCGTCTTTCTTGTCTTAATTGGTTGGGACTCTGGTCTCTGGAGTTGCTCCCAGGATTTTATATTAAGGCAGCGTTTGTTACAGTGGGACTCACGTAGTGTGGAACAGTTGGTTTACATAGAAGGCATTTAGGTTCTTGTCTGTGCTATCAGAAGAGGACAAGCGGCTTTATATTTATTATTCCGTGTTCCGGGGGCACTGCTAGGAGTGTGGAACACAGAACTCGGCATAAGAAACTCCACTAAATGGAAGTCACACTGGCAAACCCTCCTGCTGTGAGGGCGGGGAGGCCAGTTTCCTGATGAACTCAGCCCGCATGTGGCAGAGGTGCGCACTGACACCTAATTGTGTGTGGTCGGCCCTCTGACTCAGGAAAATGCTTCTGAAAATTAGTATTTCAGTTTCGGTACCTTTGGTAACTTTTACAATGTGTGTACGTTCAATGGTCAAATGTGATCATTTATTAGTAAATTAAATTTTTTATTTTAAACACACAGAGGAGTCTTAGGCACACGGCGTTTGCAGTGATTTTTGATGAAGGGAAGGTTCATTCCCTCCCACAAACACCTTCTGGCTTAATCCCTCCTGTCCTGTAGGATTTCTCCTTATTGCCCTCATTTGTCCTGGCCTAAGCAGAAACTCCTGTGCCTGTCTAAGCGAACTCTTCCTGAATGTCTGGCTCTGGTTCTTTTATTTGCACTCTAGAGATCTATACTGCTAAGGACCCCCTGCCCTCTTGCACTGTGGACAGTGTCAGTGCCTGCATTTAACTGAGATCAGCCGGAAAGCCTCTGGAGGTTGGGCGCTGCCTCTGGGTCCTGCATTAATAGTTTTACAGCCCGTGGTCCTGCAGCCCGGCTGCTTCCTCCCTGTGGTGTTTGTGCTCCTGAGAGATGTGTTGGGGTCTGGCTGAGAGGTCCTTTTTGTTTCCAGGGTACCATAAATCCTCAAAATTAATGGGCAGTACAGGCCCTTGCCAACTCCTCCTCGCATGTGGTGACCTCCAAATGTGGCCACATGGGTGACAGCAGACAAATAGACATGCGTGTCAGGTACCTTGAGTGAGTGGGCAGGATGGGGTGTGGCTGGTGCACGCAAATCACGGGTGTGTGAAGGATGTGGGTGGCCGGCGACAAGAAGGAGGATGCACAGGGTGCTGCAAGCAGAGTTTGAAGTTCTCCTGTCCCTGGAAACGGTCCGGGTTCTCAACAGGAAGTAATCATCCAAACAGGTGGCATTTCAAGCCAAGGACGCAAGTGAAAAGGCTCCGTCAGTGTGCTCACACTTTCTGGGGGGCATAGTGGCTTCCATATCCCAAAGGGTTTAAAATACGACATTTTTGCATAATTCTGTGAAACAGTCATTAAAATCACAAATTGGCCATAGTTGTTTGCTACTACCTTGCACCTCTTTTGAGACATATGTGTCCATGAAGGAGGCCTGAGCAGGTGGGCTCTAGTTGGGGTTTCTGTGAACTCACCCTGAGACTCTTCTGCGATTGAACATACACCTACTCCTTCCTTTCCTGACCACTTAAACTTCTTTGGCTGTTCTGTTTTGATGACTTTAGTTTTATCTTGACTTTTGAATTTCAAATTAAATTTCTGACAGTATAGCTGGTTAATTTTTAAATATCATTTCTTGAAACCCTAGCAAACTATTTAAAGTCTTCGATTACACATACTTAATAAGAAATTGAAGGGGCATTCCGTGGCAAAAACTCAGCACTTTAAACTGGCAGCCACAAAGGGAGGCAGAGATTCCTACGCTTTAGAATGTGAAGTGCATGCTATTTCCCATTTCGTTTATAGGGATGATATTGTCTGCATGATTGCTCTGTTTTGAAGCAAATATTAGCTCCGTGGATTATATCAAATAGATACATTCACTAATAATAGAAGTGCCTCACCCTGCTTGCTGCTTTTGCCTCTGATCACTTTTTAAAAATGAGTTATGAAAATAATTCTTCAAAATATTTCTTCAAATTCTGTTGAATGAGAGTTTTGCCTTAGGTGTGTCTTTTGAACTCTCATTGGACATTAGCTCAGGCGGTGGATTCAAGGCCCCTCATGCGTTGATAGCAGCGTGAATGTTCTCCAGGCATCACGTCGTGATAACTGTGGAATACGGGCGGAGGGTGCCATTTATGGATATGCTGGAAGACGCAGTCCCCATCCTTTCTGGCATCAAGGACCAGTTTCGTGGAAGACAGTTCTTCCATGGACCGCAGTTGGGGGTGTGGTTTTGGAATGATCTAAGCACATTACATTTATTGTGCCCTTTTTTCCAGCTCATTTGCCACTAGAAAGCCCACGGATAAGGTTTTCATAAGCGCCTGCAAGCAATTGATTTATCGTGACCTCTGTGCAGTCAAACCTCTTTGCTCATGATAATCTGCATTTGCAGCTGCTCCCTGGTGCTCGCTTCACCACCTCAGCTCCACCTGGGATCATCAGGCCTTGGATTATCATAGGGAGTGTGCAACCTGGGTCCCTCACGTGTGCAGCTCACGATAGAGTTTGCACTGCTGTGAGAATCTAACGCCACCGCTGATATGACAGGAGTCGGAACTCAGGTGGTAATGCTCACCCACCGCTGCTCATGTCCTGCCGCGTGGCCTGGTTCTGCTACCGGTTTGTGCCCTGGGGTTCGTGGCCCTGCTGCAAGAATGGAAGGGGGCTGGAAAAATTATTTTTGCAGAAGACAGATTTATACCTTTCTTTCCTTCATGGTGACTTTCTGAGGTGAGAAGAGGGCAGTGGGGAGGAGAAAACCTGCCTTCATAGGGCACTTTGCAAACTCCATGCTGTTATACACCAAAAAGTGGATGAGGTGTGTGGCTTACCCAGGACATGGTGGAGGGGTCTTCAGCCCTGTGTGGTGATGCAGTGGCACCATCCTTTCTGGTCCTGCCTCCTCCACGTCCTGACTGCTGGGGCTGCTCGTGGAGGGGAGTTGGAGTCTCGGGGCTGTGCTGAGCTGCACTGCCCTGGCACCTGTGCATGTGTGCCCACCAGGGTGGACCCTTGGTGGGTCCTGCTTGTCATTTCTCTCCCAGCTGTGGCTCTCAGGGGTACTCTGGTGAGGGAATGTGACTGGCACCTGCCTTAGGGCTGTGATATGGTTTGGCTGTGTGCCCACCCAAATCTCATCTTGACTTATAGATCCCACAATTCCCATGTGTTGTGGGAGGGACCCAGTGGGAGGTCCTTGAATCATGGGGGCGGCGTGTCTTCTCCATGCTGTTTTCATGATAGTGAATAATTCTCACGAGATTCGATCCCTTTTGCCATGATTGTGAGGCCTCCATAGCCATGTGGAACTGTGAGTCAATTAAACCTCTTTCCTGTATAAATTGCCCAATCTTGGATATGTCTTTATCAACAGTGTGAAAACAGACTAATACAGTAAATTGGTGCCAGTAGTGGGGCACTGCAGTAGATACCCGAAAATGTGGAACCGACTTTGGACTTGGGTAACAGGCAGGGGTTGGAACAGTTTGGAGAGCTCAGAAGAAGACAGAAAATGTGGGAAAGCTTGTAACTCCCTAGAGACTTGTTGAATGACTTTGCCTAAAATGCTGATAGCGATATGGACAGTAAGGTCCTGGCTGAGGTGGTCTCAGATGGAGATGTGGAACTTGTTGAGAAATGGAACAAAGGTGACTCTTGTTATGTTTTAGCAAATAGACTGGCAACCTTTTGCCCCTGCCCTAGGGATTTGTGGAAATTTGAACTTGAGAAAGATGATTTAGGGTATCTGATGGAATAAATTTCTAAGCAGCAAAGCATTCAAGAGGTGACTTGGGTGCCATTAAAAGGACTTGGTTTTACAGGGGAAGCAGAGCATAAAAGTTCAGACAATTTGCAGCCTGACAATGTAATAAAAAGAAAATCCCAATTTCTGAGTAGAAATTCAAGCCAGCTGCAGAAATTTGCTTAAGTAACGAGGAGCTGAATGTTAATCCCCAAGACAATAGGGAAAATGTCAGGACATGTCAGATGTCTTCACGGCAGCCCCTCCCATCACTAGCCCTGAAGCCCAGGAGGAAAAAGTGGTTACATGGGCTGGACCCAGGGTCCCCATGCTGTGTGCAGCCTAGAGACTTGAGGCCCTGCATCCCAGTTGTTTCAGTTGGGCTGGAAGGGGTCAACATAGAGCTCAGGTCGTGGCTTCAGAGGGTGCAAGCCCCAAGCCTTGTCAGCTTCCAATGGTGTTAAGCCTATGACTGCACAAAAGTCAAGAATTAGGGTTTGGGAACCTCCACTTAGATTTCAGAAGATGTATGGAAACACCTGAATGCCCAGGCAGAAGTTTGCTGCAGGGATGGAGCCCTCATGGAGAACCTCTGCTATGGAAATGTAGAAGGGAAATGTGGAGTTGGAATCCCTACACAGAGTCCCTACTGGGATACTGTCTAGTGGAGCTGTGAGAAGAAGGCCACTGTCCTCCAGACCCCCAAATGGTGAATCCACTGGCAGCTGGCACTGTGTGCCTGGAAAAGCCTCAGACACTCAATGCCAGCCTGTGAAGGCAGGGGGAGGGAGGTTTTACCCTGCAAAGCTACAGGGGCAGAGCTGCCCAAGACCATGGGAACCCACCTCTTGCATCAGCGTTACCCAGATGTTTGACATGGAGTCAAAGGAGATCATTTTGGAACTTTAAGATTTGACCGCCCTGCTGGATTTTGGATTTGCATGGGGCCTGTAGCTTCTTTGTTTTGGCCAATTTCTCCCATTTGGAATGGCTGTATTTACTCAATACCTACGCCCCCATTATTATACCTAGGAAGTGAGTAACTTGCTTTTGATTTTAGATGCTCATAGGTGGAAGGGATTTGCCTTGAATTAGATGAGACATTGGACTGTGGACTTTTGAGTTAACGCTGAAATAAGACTTTAGGGAACTATTGGGAAAGTATGATTGGTTTTGAAATGTGAGGACATGAGATTTGGGAGGGGCCAGGGCAGAATGATATGGTTTGGCTGTGTCCCCACTGAAATCTTTTCTGGAATTGTAGCTCCCACAATTCCCATGTGTTGTGGGAGGGACCCAGTGGAAGGTAATTGAATGGGGGTGGGTCTTTCCTGTGCTGTTCTCCTGATAGTGAATAAGTCTCATGAGATCTAATGGTTTTATAAGGGGGAGTTTCCTTGCACAAGCTCTCTCTCTCTGCCTGCGCCATCCATGTAAGATGTGACTTGCTCCTCCTTGCCTTCACCATGATTGTGGGACCTCCCTCAGCCATGTGGAACTGTAAGTCCATTAAACCTCTTTCCTGTATAAATTACCCGGTCTCAGGTATGTCTTTATTAGCAGCATGAAAAAGGACTGATACAGCTAGGGCATCTCCATCCACCCAAGCCTCCATGGACCTGTTGTGGGTCTACTGACTTTGGCTTTCCTGGAGTCTTTCTCTTTCATCTGTGCTGTTTCTTAGGAACCCTACCTCACTTGTGGGATGTGCTGTGAGTTTGAATTTGGAGTCTTCTCCATCCTCTGTCTGTGCCATTTCTAAGGAGCCCACCCCACCCATGGGCTGTGAGTTTGAGTTTGACTTGTTTCTGAGGATGCGGCTTTCCCTTCCAGTGTAATTAGGGTGGCTCTTTGTTCCCTTTTGTCTCTCCCCTCCTTCATTCCTCTCTTTGCTTTCATCAAACATGTGCTGAGTAGACACCACCTATGAAGGTGGGTCTTGTCTGCCACTGCCACAGAGGCGTGTTGCACAGCAAACAATCTTCCCTTCCACAGTCCTCCTGCCAACCTCAGTCACCCCACCCTGGGGTCCTCAGCCCCTTGTGGAGGCTGCTCGAGGGAGCGTCCTATGTGTGGGCCCCTCACCTTGCTATTCCCTGCCCTGGGGGGCAGCCTATGGGCCTTCCCCACTCTGGGGGCTCTCCCGCCCCTTCCATGCACACAGGGTTAGGCCTGGCTGGTGCAGTCCGTGCCCTGGCCCAGTGCTTCTCAACCCCCACTGTGCCTCACCCTGCAGGGAGCTCTTCCCCTCGACAGCTACAAGAGTCAGGAGTGCATGCAGACGTGCTGTCAATAAATACTTACTGATAACAGATTCATAGATGACAGGCTGGGAGCAGGGGCTTCCAGCCTATTAAAGTCCCCTTCATCTTAACAGCCACCATCCTTTTCTGGTAAGAATTTCACCGAGCATTTTATATGTTTTATCTCAGCTATTTCTAATACCAGTGCTGCATGGAAGGAATTATAATTTTCCTCAATGTATTGATTAAAACACCTCTTTGACAAATGTGTCTGCCTGAGCCCATAGCCAGAAAGCCCCTGAGCTGGATGTCGACCCTGGGCCCTGGAGGTTGCTGGGCTCCGAAGCCCAGGAGTCTGCACCTTTGCTCTGGAAACATGGTGGTGGTATCAAGGCAAAGAACCGGGAGTGGGGTTTTCAGCGTGACTGGATGAGGACCGGGCAGCCTGACTCGGGGCATTCACAGTAGAGGGACTGTGGGAGCTGCTCACTGTGGGGAGAGGACGGGGCTGAAGCTGTCCTCAGACACAGGCCTGTGGTCACCACGAGCCACTGGGGCCTGTGGTTCCCTCTTCAGAACCATTGCTGCATTTCTGTGGAAAGGGAGCTGAAGTTGCTAGTGGGTCCAGGGCCCTCCTGCACCAAGAAGGAGGTGCCTGGGGAGGCCTCCAGACAGCAGGCGGGGCTTGTAGGCCCCTGTAGGAAAACTCATGGACCTGGGGAGCGAAGGTCAAGAGCTGAGGGCCAGCCTCCAACTGTCATGTAAAAAGCCCATTGTCAAGGTCAAGGGTTGTCCTCAGGCCGATAGTTTTATATGCTTTTGCATCACGTTTGTTGAGGTTTGTATAATTATATGATTTGCGCACAGTAAAATGCAGTTTCTAAGTGTGCAGATGGGGGAGTTAGAAGGTTTGAGTCCAGGGGCCAGTATCAGGACCTGCAGTGTCACACCCAGAAAACCTGGAGCCGGCGCCAGGACTGGCTGTGTCACGCCTGGACCACACAGAGCACTTCCTCACCCTGTGGGTCTCATTCTGAGCAGTGCTTGCTGCGTCCACGTTGTAGCTGTGGACCCTGCACCGTGTGGACTGTGGGGGAGGCTTCTGCCTGCACACTGCCCTTGGGCATCCTCCATGCGGGGCTGTACCAGCAGCCTCTCCCTTTTCGTTGTCAGGTGGTGTCCCTGAAATGCACATAAAAAAGTCAACTCTTTAGCTGTGGACGTTTGGATTGTTCCCCTTTTCGGCTGCTGTGTGTAAAGCTGTGATAAACTTCACCGATGCTGGTTTCTTGTGAGCCCATTTTCATTCCTCTTGGGTCCATGGTAAAGCCTGTGATTGTGGGTCCAAGGGAGAATGTGTGCGCATCTCCACCACCAAGCTGAGCAGGCCACTTGCCCGCCTCCCCCAGTGCTCTGCATTGCTGGGGTCTCCTCCCCAATACGTGGGCATCTCCACCACCAAGCTGAGCAGGCCACTTGCCCGCCTCCCCCAGTGCTCTGCATTGCTCTCCTCCTCAGCCCATGGGTTTGTGGTGGTGTCCCCGCAGTTTTCCTTTTCTTATGCGTGATGATGCTGACCCTCTCTTCCTGCACATACTGGCCATGCCTTGCTCTTCTTTGGTGAAAATGGATACATTTTACATTGAACTATTTCCCCGTAACACGTCAAGATTTTATTAGCACACACGTTCCTAATTGTTACCAGATTCGTGATGGAACAGGAGAGTCCCCTGACTCCCTTCGCAGGACGCGTGATAGGGGTGTGTCTTATCTGTTTGGTGCTGTGCTCAGAGAGCCTTAGGGAAGGCGGAGCACAGACGGGCGAGTGCAGGAGCTGGAGCGAGTGATTGTGGGCTCTGGCCCCGCAGTACCATCTAGGGGTGTGGTGCCTGCAACTCCCAAAGTCCTAGTGGCCATGCTGTAGTGCTCTCTTAGCAGTTGCCATCCACAGACAGCTTAAGTATTAGCCAGCTCAGTGCCCTCTTGGTACCTAGGTTCTTATCCGGTGTCCAGGAAGAATTAGGTCATGCAGATACATTGAAGGATGGTAAATGTGGGGGGTTTTATTGCTGGATGGAGGTGGCTGTCAGCGGGATGGATGGGGATCTGGAGAGGGGATGAAGTGGGAAGGGGATCTTCCCCGGAGTTTGGCCGTCCTGCAGCCAGTGTCCTCTCTGACCGTCCCCAGCAGAACTCTTTGACAGTCACCTTCCC
>NW_022436996.1:845455-871466 GCF_009761245.1 Sapajus apella
TCCCCTCCCTTCTTCCCTTCTTCCCTTCTTCCCTTCTTCCCTTCTTCTCTTCTCTGCCACGCAACTCTTCTGCTCCTCTGCTCTTCTGCTTGTGGAGCCTGGGGTTTTGGGCTTACATGAGTAAAGCATAGGTGGGTATGGTGGGCCGAAAGGCAACATTTGGGCAGAAAACAGGAATGCCCATTCTCATTTAGGGCCATCATTTGGGCACGAAAACAGGAATGCCCATTCCCATTTAGGGCCACAGGTTTCCAGGCTGGAGGGCGAGTCCTTTGATGGGGAACTACCCACTTCTACCCAGTATTTTTCTGCCACCTGCCCATATTGGTGATGCTTTTCTCAGGAAAACCTGTAGTTGCAATGGATTAACCCTCATCTGCACTGTCCCACCACATCCCCGAGGCGGCTGGGTTTGGCCACACCAGGAGCTCGGGCCTGGCTGCCTTGCAGGCTATTCTGCAATGTCTGCCCCAAGACACAGCAGCCGGGTCTGCTGCCACCCTGGACCTGGTCTGTGCCTATGTCCAGGGCGCTCTGTGAATATTTGCTGAGTGAGGGACTGAATTTGCAGCGAATTGCATGACAAGCCCTTCGCTGATGCGCGGTGGGTACTTGGCTGGTGTAATTCTGGTGAGTCGGGAGCCGTGGGGAGGCCCGGCACTGGGAGGTTTAGGCACCCTTCTGCTTCATGCTCTGCTTGGCCACCGCCTCTCATATTTAGGGTTTCACTGCCATGTGGAGCAGCTGAGAGCTGGTTTTCCCATGAAATACATCTGCTGCTGAGCCTCGGGGACGTGGAGTTTCTCATCTATCTTTTCCTCTGTGCATCAGGCCACCATGCTGTGTTTTTAAGCAGGAAGGGATTTTAGCCCGACCCTTTGTTATTTTCTGTTTACATTTTCCCAGTTAAATTTTACACATAGTGGAAATCCGTGGACTTTATTCAGTTCTGTGAGTTTTGGCAAATGCGTACACCATGCAGCCCTGCCTCTGCTGTGACTTAGAATGTTTACATTTTCCAGAAAGTTCTCCGTGCCTCTTTCCCACAAGACCATAGCACCTGCCCTGGACACGAGTTCTCCGATTCCTTTGCCGATATGCTTGGTTCCACCCGGCCTCAATCGTGCTGTTGTGGATTTCCGCAGTGTGTGTTCTTTAATTTCTGTCCCCGTGCCCCAGCCTGTCCGCTTGCTGTGTGTGGATGGTTTGTTTCTGTTGCTGAGTGGGGTTCCATTGAGTGGATGCGCCATGTTTCAAATCCATTTTCCTGTTGATGGGCTATTTTCTTTCTTCAGTTTTTGGCTGTTATGAATAAAGTATCTCTAAGCGTTCTTGTACAGCCCTTTTTATAGATAGATGTTTTTATTTCTCTTGAGCGAGTGTCCAGGAGTGGAGCTGCTGCACTGCTGAGGTGTGTGTCTTCAGGAGCCGCAGGGCCTGGTTTCACGGGAGCAGGGGAGCACGGGGGCGGCTCTGCAGCCTTGCTGGCATGCTTTTGGCCTGCAGCATCCGCCTTTCGTGTTCGTGTTTGTGGAGAGTTCCATTTCCAGTGGTCTGTCCTGGAGGTGGCTCCCACCTCACACTGGAGCTTTGGGATGGGAATTTTGGCATTTGAGACCCTTCCCTTGAGCTCTTCCCTTTCACTGCTGCTAGGACCCAGAGCAAACCCCTCAAGTCTAGACTCTGTTTCCCCATTTTGCAGTGGGGATGGTAAGTGCACCTGCCTCAAGGGTCAGAAGGGTCAGCTGCATGAGCCCCAACACCAGCGCCGGGCACGTGGGCGTCGTGTTGCCACTGTGGGAGCGTTGTCATGCTCTGCCCATTTCCCTCAGGGCCCAGCCCAGCACCCATGGCGTCTCCTCTTCTCATCCATGCATTCAAGAGTTATCCACGCACCAGGTGGGCAGGGACGGGATGCTGGGCTTGGTGAAGGCCGAGACGCAGAGGGACGGGAGGGCCCTCTCCACACTCCCATCCAAAGCCCGGCCCAGATGCTGCCGGACAAGAGCATTTCCCTTTCCTGGCCTGCACGCTGGCCACTACTCTGCAGGTATGGGCGGGAACGTTTGCTGTTTATTTGAATATTTCCAATCCTGCTCCTCCTTCAACTCTCATCTGGTGGGAACTGGCTGCACTGCAATGTAATTCTTCATTGCAAAGATGGATGGGTCACATTAACTGCACAGAAAACAGGCATCTCCAAACCCAAACAACCAAATGGAGGTGCCAGGAGAGACTGCAGCTGCTTCAGGGTCAGCTGGTGTGCTTTTTCCTCTCGAGATTAAGTAAAGGTACGCTGAGTAACGGTGTGTGATACAAAGACAGCCTGTCAGCCTTTGGGCCCATTAGTTTACTAAAGAGAAATATTTCTTTCTTCAATCAATAGAACTGTGCTTGCTGAAGATAAGTGTGCTTAAGAACATACTGGATAGTGCTATGAAATTAATGTTACTCACACTCAGTTGGAATAGAAGTGCCTTCAACCTTTTAGCAAAAGCAAGAGCAAATTATAGCAAAGAATTCATTTCAGAAGTCATCTTCCTGTAGAATAGGCTGGGCCCGAGGTCACAGCATCCATTGGCACTCTATTTCCATAATGCGATTCTACGGGCACGGGCATCGGGGGGGAAGCACATCTGCTGTCACATTAGTCTTACAAATGCCGATGTTAATGCTCCTTTTCAGACAAGGCCACCTTGGGGGTGCGTCCACAGAAGCCTCCTCTGTGTGGAAGCCCTTGATTTAAGATGCAGCTGGGTGGAACCCTTGGCTTGCTGCCCTGTGGCACGTGTCCTCCCAGCAGCCTCCCCATAGTGGCCCTGCCCAGCGTTACCTTTGATACTCTGGAGTGCCCAGGTGTCCCCAGATCACAGGAGGGATGCCCAGAGGCCGTCAGGTCAGGAAGTCTTAGCAGCCCTGTGTGGCTGCTGGGACCCTGGGTGCTGAGTCATGGCTCTCCAGTCATGGCTTGGAGAACTCAGCTCATCAGGACTGTGCACGCCTTTTGATTTGTTTGTTTAATACGGCTTGTTTTCTGCACTTAAAGATGATGTAAGCTGAATAAAAAACAGAAATTAAAACCCAAAGGAAGATATCCATGAAGCTGAATTAGAGGGTGACTGGAGGCTGGCTCTGTCTTAGGATGTTTCAGGGACCAGCGTGGGGGGGACCAGCGTGGGGGGGACCAGCCCCGGGGACCAGCGTGGGGGGGACCAGCGTGGGGGGGGCCAGGTGTGGGGGCCAGCATGGGGGGGACCAGCTGTGGTGACCAGCATGGGGGGGACCAGCTCCAGGGACCAGCATGGGAGGGTACCAGCCCCAGGGACCAGCATGGGGGGGGACCAGCCCCGGGGACCAGCGTGGGAGGGACCAGTGTGGGGTGGGCAAGTGAGTCTCCACAGGGACCCGTTTGAGCTTCTGGGGCTCGGGGGCGAGGCTCCCTCCGTGCCTGCAGTGCTCAGCCGGGTGCCCGTCTCCTGAAGGTGTGGCCCTGAAAGGGCATCATCTGCACACAGCCAGTGCCTGGGAGGGCTGACTGCCGAGAGTGTCTGAGTCGTGGCTCGGAGCTCCATCCCCGGGCTGTGCCAGACGCTGAGTGTGTGTGGTTCATCTCTCCCTTTCAGAAAATTGTGCGTGCATGGGCTTATGCTTCTTTTCTCAGTAAGTTCTATATCATAAGCATTTCATGCTATCTGTTTTAAAAGTATGGTCTTTAATGTGGTGTAATTTATTTAATTATTCATCTATGGTTGGAAATTTCTTTGTTCCTCAGAGTCTGATTTTTAAGTAAATAAGCACATCTTTGGAAGCAAACTGTCTTCTGTGTGTGTGTCATTTCCTCGGAACCTTCCCCTAGACGTGAAATTCCGAGTCAGTTGGTGTGTGCATTTTTGAGAGCTGCTGAATTTTTCCCGAGAGCTTGCATAAAGTTCCTCCTTCAGCACCGGTGTGAGGTGCCCGCGGCATCATGAGCTTATCAGTGTGGAGGTTTATTGGTGAAAAACTTTGTGTAGGAAAATATGACTCCGTGTTTTGGTTTTGATTTCTTATGCTAAGTGTATGTTTTCTTTTATGAAATTTATTGGTAAAATTGTTACAAATGTTTATCAAGTAAAATATAAGGATATATTTCATTCTCATATATATTTTTAAAAATCAAAGGTTAAATTTGCATGAAATGAGATTAATCTCTTTCTTTGCTTTCCTTGGCTTGTTTAGGAAGGCGATTTCTTATTATAGGATCTGATAACTACTCACCTAAGTTTTTCCTACCTTTTTTTTTGCCTAAATTTTTTCTACCAAAAAAAAAAAATAAAGGTTTTTCTTGAATCCACCTAAGCCACTGGGGCTGTGTTATGCTCACCCACGCCTGTGGCCACCTGTTTCTTTCCTCTGCAGTCGCATAGCTGGTCAAGTTTATTCCTAGGTATTTGAGAATTTTTCTTCGTGACTGTGAGATTATTTTTTCTCATAGTTCCTAAATGGCAATTGCTGCTACATTTTTTACTTTTTTCTTACAATGGGCCACTCTACCAAAGCGCGTTCATTTTGACATTTCATTTGATTCTTTAGAATTCAAAAACAGTTCCATGTAAGGACCTTTTAAAAATTGTTCATTTTGTGTAGTGTTTAGTAAACTCTGACTCTTCAGAAGAGCATCTTTGAAAGTGGAAGGTTTTTTGTCTTCTTTCTTTGTGTGTTGCGTCCTTCCATTTATTCTAGTTCTCCTGGCCTTTATTTATTTTTTCTTTTTCTTTTTGAGTTGGAGTCTCACTCTGTTGTTCAGGCTGGAGTGCAGTGGTACAATCTTGGCTCACTGCAACCTCTGCCTCCCAGATCGAGTGATTCTCCTGCCTCAGCTTCCCAAGTAACTGAGACTACAGGTGCGTGCCACCACACCTGGCTAAATCTTGTATTTTTAGTAGAGACGGGGTTTTGCCCTGCTGGCCTCAAACTCCTGACCTTGGGTGATCCACCCACCTCAGCCTCCCAAAGTGCTGGGATTATAACCTGAGCCACTGCGCTGGCCGAATCCCCATCAGTCATCGCCGTGCATCAGTTTCTCCCACAGCGTTGATCACCTGGTTCTGTCGTCCGCGGCCGAGGTGGTGTTCACGGTGGCTTTCGTGTGATGGAGCTGACTCTCCCCAGGACAGTCCTGGCCTCGGTGTTTCTGGCCGGGCCTCCTGCCCACGCAGCCACGCTGTGCTCACTCCGTCTGCCGCCCAGTCAGAGTGAGGACTTCCAGCCTGCGGTGCTGTTACCTTGCTTTCTATGGTTGCCATTTTCTTCAATGTGACCGAGAACACAAATCAGATGCTTTTTAGAATTTACTTGGGTTTCCAGCTGTAATTTTTAAAACCTGTTTATTTTTTTTCTTTCTGCACCTTCCATGCAAGTTTGTCTTTTTCAAGTTGCAGAATCATTCTGGAGCTCTCATGTGGTTTTATTGTTTTGGTGTTTCAATTTGTTTTTGTGAGCTTGTAACTATGTTTTCACGGTTTTATCCTTGTATTGGGAGATGTGTGTTCAGGGCTGACATTTACCAATAACAGATTGATGAATGAACAGATTCTCCTTGGCCCTTTACTTTCTCTACCAGACAGTTGGAAGAGTTTCCTCCCGGTTCAGGCGATGTCAGGCATGGCCTGAGTCAGCCTGGTGCTGATGGCATCTGCCTGGTGGCCCCAGGTTGGGGGTCCTATTCTGACCCCCTGGTACCCTCACCACATGATGGGCAATTCAGTTTTCAACACTGTGTATTAGTCAGTGTTCTCTAGAGGGACAGACCTAATAGGGTATATATGCATATATATATGTGTATATATAACATTATGTATGTATATATATGTAAAACTTCATACATAGGTATATATGACTTTATATATGTATGTGTATATATATAACTTTGTGTGTGTGTGTGTGTGTGTGTATAAAGGGGAGTTTATTAAGTATTAACTCACATGGTCACAAGGTCCCACAATAGGCCATCTGCAGGCTGAGGAGCAAGGAGAGCCAGTCAGAGTCCCAAGGCTGAAGTTGGAGTCCAATGTTCGAGGGCAGGAAGCCTCCAGCACGGGAGAAAGATGTAGTCTGGGAGGCTGGGCCCCGTCTACTCCTTCACAATGTTCTGCCTGCTTTATATTCTGGCCATACTGGCAGCTGATTAGATGGTACCCACCCAGATTGAGGGTGGGTCTGCCTCTCCCAGTCCACCGACTCACATGTCACTCTCCTTTGACAATGCCCTCACAGACACACCCAGGATCAATACTTTGCATCCTTAATTCAGTCAGGTTGGCACTCAGTACTACCCGTCACACTCTAGTTCCTCTGGACCCACACAGTTCTGGCCTCTTCACCTCGGTCTGGCCTAGCTCTTGTCCTAAGGTTACAATCTCCCTGTGGCCACAGGGAGGAGGAGGACTGGGGGCTGAGGATGGTGGGGCCCACCTGGACCTTGGGTCTCTGAGGGGCCTGCAGGGGAGGGAGTGAGTGCTGCCCCTCCTCCCTGGACCCCCCTCCCCCAGCTGCTGTGTGCCTTGGTCCTTGGACGTCCCCGTGCAGGAGAGTATCAGCTTCCTGGATTCTGGGCCTGCCGTTTCTCAGTTACCGTGCAGGCAGGACGGGCTGGGAACTAACGGTTTCATGTGAACTTAACCCAAAAGTCCACACTGAGTCCTTGAAGCTGTGGGTGTTGGCTTCTACCATGTATGGTCATAATTGTGATTATTGTTAGCCCAGCAAGTGATGGTGGTAGGAATACGATTTTTTCTTTTTCATGAAAGTTTGGAATGAAAGCTTTAGGTAGTCGCTAAGAAAAGTCAAGATTTGCTTCTTTGAAGTCAACCCCAGAGGGGGCCTCCCGGGGAAGCAGTTGCTGCCGTTGAAGGGTCCTGCTTCTTTCCCGGTAGGGACGTTCCAGTCAGGTTCAGCCTGCTGCCGAATATCCCTGGAGGCCAGTGCAGGAGCCTCTGGAATCAACCGATGATATAAATGCTTGCCTGTTGAAGTTATGGAATTATAGGACAAATTCTACGACTTAGATGTGCACTGATGTGAGTAACGCCTTATCAATAAGGTTCATATTAAAATGCTCAGTGGCTTCTGGTGCTGGTCAAATATTGTTCGTTCCTAAGCTCAATTTGAAGGTTTTCCTCCTGTGGGAAGCTTGCAGAAGTGAAAGTCAAACTCAGGAATTTGGGGTCTTGAAACAGGAACATGCCCTAAGTTAAGGTGGGAGCAGATGAGCCATTCCCAAACGCTGCTGCCATGGTGGAAATGTGTAAACAGGCTGGAGAAGCTGTTCACATAATTGAACATTTTATGGAGAGGGTTGCGTTTTAGAGGGGATGACTGAGCACCTGATGGGCTCCGGGTGAAGGAGGCCACATGACTGTCCCTTGATTCTGATACCCGTGGATGGGTTTGAGGGGTTATTTTTTACTCTCCGGAAAAAACTAGCGTCAGTAGAGCTTATCTCAGATTCTTGGGGCTGTTTCCAAGGGACAGAATGCCAAGGTTCACGCAGAACCTCATTTTGCCATCCTTCGCCCATGAAGAGCTGTCTCATGGTGAATTAAGCAGACAACAGACGTGTTCACTGGAGCTGGCGTGATTTCTGCTCAGTGTGAGCGCTGCTGCCCCGGCCTCCCAGTTGGCCGCCTCCATCCTCCGAACCACTGTTTCCTCCCACCCCGATGGCCACGATGGCCTCCCTTCCCCTGCCACCACCCCCAGGACCTCTGAGCACTGCGGGCCTCAGGCGAGGGAAGTCAGAAGTTGTCTAGCGTAGCTTCTGTATTTTACAGGTGAGAACACAGGACTTGGAGCGTCCGGGGGCTCACGGCCACATGGGGAGTCCATGCCTGTGTGTGGACTGGTGCCCTGGCCATCCGCCTCTGACATCTGTGCCCGTGCCACACTTCCTAACTCAGCCGCCACAGCAGCCGGTGCATGCCCGTGCCTGGGCCGGATGCTCCCGAGCACCGAGGGCTGGCTGACCCAGAAGTCAGCCCTGCGGGTGTCCCTGCAGCCCAGGGCACGAGTCCTGAGTGCGCCTCTCATTCCAGGTGCTGTTGCCTTTCCTGGTAACTTACCTAGGACTCTTCTGACGCAGGGGTCAGCGTCTCTCCCCTGAAACGCTAAGCTGTGTTTTTCCAGCCCGGAGTGCACGGGAGCAGCACTGCCCAGCATGGATGGACGGGGTTGTGCAGCAGAAACACCCCTGGAATGAGCAAAGGGGCTGCTTTGCTGTTTTGAACCCTATTTGCTTTCCTTGTGATGTCTGTGGTTATCTTCATGGCTTATTTCTACTCACAATACCCTGGGAACAGGAATCAGCTAAACAGCAGCAGCTTTGGATCTCTGGTAACCAGAGGCAAAGACGAAAATTCAGGGACGAGAAGCCTGGCTGTCAACGGCGACTGATTTCAGAAATTGAAATGTCCTTAGGACAAGTCCCAGCAAATGTGGCAGAAGAACCATGCATAGTCTGTGGCCCCGTGTCCTTCCAGTCGTGTGCATCTTGGTGGATGGAGGGGCCGCCATGGTTCCGTGTTCAGGGAAACAAGGCGATGTGGGGTTGCTCTGTGTTGCCATGGTGATTCCTCATTATCTCCCAGTCAGAGAGCCGTTTGCAGGGTATTGGCAGCTTACCCGTGTGCTGCAGCTTCTCCCAGGGGTGCTCTGTGTGTGTGCGTGTGCATGTGTGCAGTGGAGCGGACACCACACACGCCAGCTCTAACGGGCTTCAACTACACCTGAGCTCTGCCGGGGCACGCACTGTTTCCAATCGAACAGAGAGAACGTGTTTCCTGTCACTCCGGCTGATTGATCAGAGCTCTGAATATCAGGGAATCGATGTAACGTGATTTCTCTTGTAGGAAGAGGGGGAGGAGACACAAAGGGAAGAGAAGGGGGAGGGAGGGTGAGGAAGGGAAGAGAGATGGGAAGAGTCACACCCCTGATTGTAAGGAGCATGACAATGGCTGTTGTCAGAAGTGCCGAGCAGCCTCCGGCGCCCTGAGAAATTCCCTCTGACCACCCTACCCGAAGGAGACTTCGTGCTGTGAGTGTGGTTCACGGAGGTGCGCTCAGGACGGTTTCCCACCTGTGTGATTCTGAGTCCTAATTTATGGGAAGCACTTTTGAGTCTGGGGTTTTTATAGATTGTGTCTGAAGCAGGAAGGCTGTTTATTAGAATAGTATGGAATAAACCACCCGAACTGACCATTACTTTAGGAGGAGAGAGAGTGTGTGTGTGTGTGAATGTGTGTGTGTTGTGTGCACAGGCACGTGAGGGTGGCTGTGTGTAGTCAACCTGGTGCTGTTAGCTGCCTGCCCAGGTGTGGCTATGTTGTTCTGTTATTCTTTCTTTTTTTTTTTTTTTTTTTTTTTTTGGTGGAAGTCAAGTGCCTGTGACTTTCCAGGCCACAGTCTTTGGCAGGGTGTGTATTTAGAGGTAAACATGCCTGGTGACCTCTGTGTGTGGACAGAGAGACGGGAAGAGCCCAGGGTGTAGACGACGCCCCACAAACACATCTGGGGGTTGGTTGACGACTTCCCAGCTCTGTGAGGAAAACTCCCAGAACCTGGTGCCGGGATGGGGAATTATGCAGGGAGAGCCTTGATCTTGGTGTGTCAGCCTGAAGCCTGATGTTTAATTGAACATCTGTCTGCCTTTAATACGAACCTAATTATTAAACTTACATGTGACTCTCTGTCTCTGCCTGCATTCTTAGATCTTAGGAGATATTAAAAACACAGATTGGTTATTATAAACCAGAAAAAGAGACATTCTTGGTCAGACTCGCCGGAATATGAAGTTAGGATGGGGCTCTGCAGAAACCCTGCTGTGGGCAAGTGTGGTGAGAGACGGGGTGTCTGGTCTCAAGGAATTGATTTGCTCCCAAAGCCCCATTGGCTGGAAGGTCACCAACTGCGTCATCGCTCACCTTTCAAAGAGAAGAAGGAAACAGCATGTGTCAGGAGGCGATGTGTGGGGAAGCGTGGCGTGCCCATGTGCACGTGTGTCTGTGCACTTGTGTGTGTGGCTGTCCCCGGCCAGCAGTCCCTCCTTCTGTAGTATTCTAGTCCTCTGTGATCAACACCAGAGACCCCTCCGTCTACTCTCTCCATCAGCAGCCTCCTCTCCCCGACCTGTCAGAGGCATCAGTGGAGACCCAGACACTGGGGTACCTTAGCTGCAGGCCAGCCACTTCCGAGGCCCGTGCCCAAGGGTCCCATGGCTGAGACCCCTCCCGACCTGTCCTGGCTCTCTCTCCTTGGAGCTCCAGTGGCCGAGCACCCTGGGGGCATCCTGCGTGTCTCACTGCATCAGCACCCGCTGTTCCTTCATAAGCAGGTGTGATTTTATGTCTGTCTGGGAAACGTGATGATCAAGGCTGGGTAAGGCCCTTCCAGGTAAGGCAGTCAGGAAAGTGCTCCCCAGGAATTGTGTGCAGGCTTTGAGGGGGGCTGCAGGACCTTTCTGGTCAGAGAGTGAATTCAGAGCCGTGGGCTGAGTTTCACTTGTACGTTCTGTCTATTCTGAAATTGAGCTTTCAGTGGCTCCAGCTTGCATGTGACTTAGTTCCAGAGGCTCTGGAGGAGGCAGCCTCCCCGAGCATCCTCCTGTCCCTGAGCATCCTCCCGCAGCCTCTCGGGGCCTCCCTGAGTGACCTCCCACAGCCCCTTGGGGCCTCCCTGAGCGACCTCCACAGCCTTTTGGGGCCTCCCTGAGAGTCCTCCCATAGCCTCTCAGGGCCGCCCTGAGTGACCTCCCACAGCCCCTTGGGGCCTCCCTGAGCAACCTCCACAGTCTTTTTGGGCCTCCCTGAGCAACCTCCCGCAGCCTTTTGGGGCCTCCCTGAGCAACCTCCACAGCCTTTTTGGGCCTCCCTGAGCGACCTCCATAGCCTCTCGGGGCCTCCCTGAGCGACCTCCTGCAGCCCCATGGGGCCTTCCCTAGTGTCCTCCTGCAGCCTCTCAGGTGGAGGCTCAGCCAAGGGCCTGTGAGCTGCTGTCCGTGGTGCTGCCCAGCTGGCACCAGGGAAAGGGCCTTCGAGAGTGGTGCTCCCCGGAATTCCGTCCCCCTCGGCTTCTGACACGTGGTGAATAATCCCGGGGAGACACCTGGGGCTCCCTTGAGGGGTGTGCTTTCACAAAGTTGTTCCACAGATCACGGGGACCGGGGCCACCTCCAACATGGTGGCCTGGATTGTGGCTGTGTCTCCAGTGATGTCATTTTGAGACCTCTCTTAAATTCGTACTCTTTTAGTTCTGACTCAAGGTTCCCAGAGTGATGGTGACCGAGCCAGTCCGTTGGGGCTTTGGGGCTCCTGCCCCTGGGATGTTTGAACTCTGACCTGTGCAAATCTGCAGGGCTTTCGGCCCCTGACTTCTCCACTACCTCTCACCTGGACTCAAGTTCCTTGATTTCTCTGCATTGTCACCAAGACGAGCGTGGCTGTGGATGAACCGGACTTAACGTTTCTATATGCACATCCAGTTATCTCCTTAGAATATATCTTTAGCAGGGAAACTGGGGGGCACTGGGGTTTGGCCATTTTAAAACTTTTCAGTAAAGCTGCAAATTTATCCTTTGCAGAGGGGACACCTAATTTGCACCCAACAAAGTGCAGACGAGTCCATCTCACTCACCAGCAGCCTGAGTGATCGCACAAAGTCCTTCACTTCTCTGAGGTCTGATGGGCAGAATTGTCCTATTGCCTTAATTAGCCATCTTTAATTACAAATAATGTAAAATGTTTTCTTCTCTCTCTGTGTGTAAATGGGTTGAGGACACTTTTTCCTTCCTGTGCTTTGGGGCCAGCGTGACCTGAGGAGAGTGCCGGGCTCAGGGTTTCTGTGCCTTCATCCTCCTGCCACATGGGACAGTGTTGGCCTTGGGAGATGCCAGGCTGAGGCAGGGCAGGCAGGGGCAGCTTCCTCTGCTTCCTCCTCTGGACATCCCTGGAGCTGAGTTAGAGAGCTGGGGCGATGCGGTTCCAGGAGAGGTGGTGCCTGCTGGTGTGGCTGTGGCTTCTCTTCATCTCTGGTCTGGGCTGGGCTGTTTGTTGATGAAATAAAAGAAGTCCAGGCTGGGAGGTCTGTGGGTTGTCCCTGGTGAGGGTAGATGCAGGGTCCATGGGTCATCCTGGGTGAGCGTGGATGTGGGGTCTGTGGGTCGTCTGGGTGAGGGTGGATGTGGGTGGGGTCTGTGGGTCGTCCCGCGTGAGGGTTGATGTGGGGTCCATGGGTCGTCCTGGGCGAGGGTGGACGCAGGGTCTGTGGGTCCTCCCGGGTGAGGGTGGATGTGGGTGGGGTCTGTGGGTCGTCCCGGGTGAGGGTTGATGTGGGGTCCGTGGGTCGTCCCGGGCGAGGGTGGACGCAGGGTCTGTGGGTCGTCCTGAGTGAGGGTGGATGTGGGGTCTGTGGGTCGTCCCGGGTGAGGGTGGATGTGAATGGGGTCTGTGGGTTGTCCTGGGTGAAGGTTGACGTGGGGTCCGTGGGTCATCCCGGGCGAGGGTGGACGCAGGGTCTGTGGGTTGTCCCGAGTGAGGGTGGATGTGGGGTCTGTGGGTCGTGCCGGGTGAGGGTGGATGTGGGTGGGGTCTGTGGGTCATCCCAGGTAAGGGTTGACGTGGGGTCCGTGGGTCGTCCCGGGCGAGAGTGGACGCAGGGTCTGTGGGTCGTCCCGGGTGAGGGTGGATGTGGGTGGGGTCTGTGGGTCATCCCCGGTGAGGGTGGATGTGGGGTCCATGTCCTCCTTCACACGTCTCTCTTGAAGGAGCACTGTGAGACTTCCCTCTGAGGGGCTTGTCTTCCCACTCTCCGCTGCTGGCATCTCCAACGTTATGTCTTGGGCACCAAGGAGAGGCTAAGCTAAGGTGCTGTATATTAAAATCTGTCAGAGGAAGAAGGCCAATCCATCAGGCTCCTAAATCAACGTGGTCTGGCTGCACGTCGGCGCCTTCTTCAGGCCTCTGTGCTCTTACTCGGGCTGCCATCCCTAATCATATTTTAATTTTCAGATAAATTGCTTTCATTACCCGTTCACTGACAACACCATGTGTGTCTGACTGCTCATCAGTGCCCGTCGGCAACTGTGCTGGGGCTGGGTTTTTAAATAGCTGTGGCTGCAGTGTAGTAATTAATGAGGATCCATGTTGGTTTTACAGAATTATTAATTTTTGAAAAAGCAACCTAGAGTGTTGCTGTGTTGCTGAAAGTTGTCCTCTGGCCGGAAATCCTGGAAGGCCACAGCAGTCCCTGGGACAGGCCGCATGCTGACCCAGGAGCAGACCCTCTATGGCTCCAGCTGCGTCCCCCCCGGCTGGCTGAGCAGATTCTGGGTGGCACTGAAGACCGCCTTTCTTTGTGACTGTGTGTTGTCCTCGCCAAATGAGCTCTCGGCCAATGTGATACCAAATTAAGTTTTCTTGAAGAAACATCCACTATTTGAAGAATTCATTTCCTGCTTAAGATCTGATACTATTCAAATTGGAAGCCAAGATATTTTCCACTTGAGCAATGGTCACCTCTGCTGGACTTGTGTCTGATAAAGTTGTGCGTATCGCTAGCGTCTTCCTGCCTGTGCATGAGTCACTTTGGATGTCTGGAGTCTGAGCAAGGACTCCCCGGCTGTGGCCTTGCTGGCAGGCCTCCCAGATGCCGCCTGCCTTCCGGAGGTCAGGGTCGTGATGCTGTGGCCTTGATGTTGTGCTCCTCTCAACCTCATGGTCCAGATGCCTTAAGTGGGGATGACATCTCTCCCATCCAGTGTCTCATTCTTTCAGTAAACTTTTTATCACTTACTGAAAATTTGCAGTAGTGTATACATAACGTAAGAATTACCATTTTAACCATTTTAAGGGTACAGCTCAGTGGCACTAAGGACCTTCATGCTGCTGTAAAACCATCACCACACTTCACCAGGACTTTCTGTCGTCCCAAACAGGACCTCTGCACCCATCAATGTCGACTCCCCAGCGCCAGCCCCTGGCCACCCCACTCTGCCTTCTGCGAACCTGACCCTCTGGGGCCGCACGTTGGTGGAATCCTGAGCACGTGCCCTGCTGAGGCTGAAGGCTAACAGCAGCACTGCATGCTCAGGGCCGGTCGGGCAGGGACTGGGTCCACGTTCCCTTCCTTGTTAAGACTGAGTCACTTTCTGCCATGTAAATAGACCACGTTCTGTTTCTCCACCCCTCAGCTGCTGGACGTCTGGGGTGCTTCCGCATCTGGCTTCTGTGAAATGCGCTATGAGTATGGGGGTACATACACATGTTTCTTTGAGTCATTGCTTTCAAGTTTGGTAAATTTTCATGAAACCATTTCCGTGGGCTGTGCATTGCGATAACTGGACTTTCACATGTGTCTCTGGAGGCCATGAAGGGCAGAGCCACCTGCAGCCCTCCTCCAGCCCATCCTTCTGAGAATGGCGGCAATTCCAGGCCATGCTCCCTGAAAAAGGGTGGGAAAGCTGAGGGTGGGAAAGGGTGCTGCCATGGCTACCTCAGCCCACGCTACTCCCACCAGTGTAAGACCAGGCCGGAAAAAAGGTGGGCACAGGGCATCTCAGGTCTCCCTGTGGTTGCTTTGGGGCAGCCTTCCAAGGCTTGTGTCGGGAGAGGCCCCATGCTGGGCACCAAGCCCAGGCCTGCAGGGGTGAGTCTGGCCGCTGTTCCCACTGTCCTGGGCTGAGTTCATGTATTCAAGTAACTCACAAAGTGGGGCCTTTACCTTCCATTCTGAGGAGCCACCTGAAGTCTTGTGGGAGGGCCAGAGAGAGAAAAAGAGAGAGACAGAGACAGCGACAGAGAGACACACACACGTGGGGAGGAGAGGGAGCCCATGCACCCCTGTTTGTGAGTGTGTCCCCTACTTTGCCCTTGGCTTGGCCAGGGCCCTCTAGTTGGTGGTGGGACCATGAGCCTGAGGCAAGGCTGGTGGCTGGGTTCTAGTTCATGGTGGGACTGCGAGCCTGAGGCGAGGGCCAGTGGCTGGGTTCCGGGAGCCACCACTGTCCCGATGGGATGCCCCTGCTGGACACAATGCGCCTCCCATCTTGTGACCTGTGAGCTCCCTGCCTTGGCACCAGGCCCTTCTTTCTTTCTAGAATGGTCCCTGGAACTTCATGGGATAGATAAGAGCTGGGCCCTGGTTGCCTGGCAGTGGCTGCTGTGGGCTTGCTGGTAGCTGATGGCTGGTGGCTGGTAGCTGGTGGCTGATGGCTGGTGGCTCGTGGCTAATGGCTGGTAGCTGGTGGCTAGTGGCTGGTGGTTGATGGCTGGTGGCTGATAGCTGGTGGCTAATGGTTGGTGGTTGGTGGCTGATGGCTGGTGGCTAATGGCTGATGGCTAGTGGCTGGTGGTTGATGGCTGGTGGCTGATAGCTAGTGGCTGGTGGCTAGTGGCCAGTGGCTGATGGCTGGAGGCTGGTGGCTAATGGCTGATGGCTAGTGGCTGGTGGCTGATGGCTAGTAGCTGGTGGCTGCTGGCTGCTGGCTAGTGGCTGGTGGCTGATGGCTAGTGGCTTGTGGCTGATGGCTGGTTGCTGGTGGCTGATGGCTGGTCGCTGGTGGCTGGTGGCTGATAGTTGGTGGCTGGTGGCTGGTGGCTGATGGCTGGCGGCTTATGGCTGGTTGCTGGTGGCTAATGGCTGGTAGCTGGTGGCTAATGGCGGATGGTTAGTGGCTGATGGCTGATGGCTGGTAGCTAGTGGCTGATGGCTGCTCGCTGGTGGCTGATGACTGGTTGCTGGTGGCTGGTGGCTGCTGGTTGGTGACTGGTGGCTGAGAGCTGCACAGATAAACCGCCTTCCTTTTCTCCTGATGCTTTCCTTAGCACCCGTAGCTGACTGTGCCCTGTGACACCCTTGGTGATGTGGGTGGACCTGGGCTCCACAGCAAATGAAGGTTGCCAAGCACCCTCAAGGCCAGCATTGGGCCTGTATCTGGCCTTGGGGTGAGCATGGCCTGGCCTCTGCCAAGCAAGCTGGGAAGCCACCATTTGTGTCTGTGATGGAGGCACCTTCTGTCACCTCCCCAGAAAGAGTGAAACCTGCCTTGAAATCACTGAGGTGCTGCCCCAGGGCAGCAGTGATAGCTTGGCCCTCACTGTTGGGGCAGTGCCGCTGGGCCAGGGAACCCACAGACCTGCCACAGAGGCCTGCAAGCTGGGCACTCCCTGCTGGCCTGGTTTTGTCTCCTTTTTCTTTCATTGTAATTTGGATGCTTTCCCCAGTAAACTCCCCTCCATGCTGATGGACTTACTGCCAGCGAGTGCCTCACCCTGGTCCGCCTGCACGTGAGCCCTGTGTTCACAGCATTCTTTCTGTCCCTCTTCTGTCCTCAAAGCTGGGTTGCTGTTTTCCGGTTCTTTGCACAGGACCTTTGAATTTCACAACTGGAGATGCTCCTGCCATTGGGTTCCACTCTGTTATTTTCAGCAAAACAAACCCTGCAGTCCAGAGAGCCCTGGCGGCCAGGTGGAGGCCACTCTGCCGGCCAGCACAGAGCCCGCCTGACCCTGCGCTGGGCCTCCCACATCTTCCCAGACACAGTTTTGATGATGATGGTGCTGGGTTTTACTTGGCCCACAGCTTTCTCCCACTCAGTCCATTTCTCTTAATTTCCCCATAGAAAATTCTAAGAGAAACTTTATTGGAAATGGTTTCTACTTTTTTTTAGCTCTTTTCACCTTTTGCTTTGTTATGTTATGAATTGTGCGCCTATCTGGCCCCTCCAATACAATGTGGGCTCCTTGCAGACACAGGCCCTGCACACATCAGCACTCGGTATGGTGCCTGGATGGTGGTGCCCTTCAGAAGTGGCCTGTTGATGTAAGGGGTGTGCATGGGGTTCTTCTCTGCTGGGTGCTAAGCCCTGCGCGTCACAGATTGCTGGCCACGTTGGGTGAGGGCGTCACTGCCATTGTTTTAGGTTATGTTCAACTCTCCTTATCCAAAAAATCCCAGGAAGCGACAAAGAGCTATTCCATGAGACTGATGAATTTGAAGTGGAAATGTGAAAGGGAAGGAGAAGGAAGCAAAGGTCCCACCCACAGAGTCAACAGAGTTCCTGGGGTTGAGCCTTAATACTGCCTTTGAGCTCCCAGAATTCAGGATAAAAGAGGAAAATGATAAGTTGAATGGGGTTTTATAAATACCAAAGAATGCATGTCCCACGTGAGACAAAGGGAAATGAGTGACTTGTTGGTTATTTTAGATTCCAGAGGAAATTTTTGTTAACAATGATGAGCAGCTTGTCTTGTCCTTATTTTCAGAAATGGCAATCTTTTACGTTGGATGTCCTATATCCCAACTGTGAAAATTTTAATCATTTATTTAAATAACATAAAGACATTTTCTATTGATTTACATGTGTGTGAAAACTCATTGTGAAGAAACTTGCAGTTTTCCATAATAATAAAAAAGCTTTGATTCCAGGCTCAATCGCTGATCCCATGACGGCTGCTGGGTGGGGTGGTGACGCCTGGAACTGTATTCTGTTTCAAGGCCAGATAATCAGAGAGGCAGCAGGGTCCTCTTCAGCCTTTGGCAAGAGCAGGCTTCCCACATCCCCACGTGGCGGGTTTGTGTCTGCCTGTGAGCAAGGTCTTACCCCGTCATCTTGGGGCTCACGCTCACGCTCTTCCCCTGTGTTCCCTGGATGCTTCCTTCAGCCTGGCTCCTGTGCATGCGGATAGTCCTGGTTGCCATCTGGCAGTGAGTACTGAGTTTTGGATGTAGCCAGGGTAGTTCTGCAGAGCCCAGTAAATGGGGGTACTCTGTCTCTGGCTCGTAAGGACAACCCACTATACTCCTGCGGCTTCTGCACCATGTGCTCTTGGGGCCCAGCCTGCCTGACGGCACCTGTCACTCCTGCCATTCTTGCTGGTGGTCAGCCCAGGGTGGCAGGGCTGCGGCTGCAGTTGCATTCCTTCAGTTCTCTGTTGACATAAGCGGACAGATGACACGGTGTGAGCAGCTGGCAGGAGAATGAGATAGAGGTCACAGAGAGGCAGGCAGTGGCACAGCTCACAAAAGCTAAATTACAGACAATTAGACTGCAGTGCCCTAGCTATCATCCTGCAAACACAGAGCATTTGATAGGAAAGGATCTTAGAAAGTATCTAATTCATTAGTTTCAATTTAGGAAACGGAAGCACAGAGAAGTGAAATGATTTGCCCAAGTTTGCATAGCAGGCTGGTGGCAAAGCTGGAATGAGAATCTATCCTCTTGGTGCCCCATTCAGTGTATTTTTATTCTTTCTGAATGAAGAAATCTCTAGCATTTATTGCAAGATGGTCTTGAGGGTGATGAATTCTCTCAGCTTTTGGTTGTCTGGGAAAGACTTTATCTCTTCTTGGCATGTGAAGGGTAGCGTTCCTGGATACAGTATTCTTGGGTAACAGTTTTTTTCCCTTCAACACTTTCAAGATGTCATCCCACTTCCTCCTGGTCTGTGTGGTGTCCACTGAGATGTCTGCTGACATACAGATTGGAGCTCCTTCATATGTTATTTGCTTCCTTGAGGGTCTTCTCTTTGTCCTTGAACTTTGACAGTTTAGTAATTACAAGCTTTAGGTGGTCCCATGTGGGTTGAGTCTGGTGTTCTCTGACTTTCCTGTACCTGGGTATTTATATCTTTCTCCAGTTTCAGAAGGTTTGTTATCGTTTGTTTGAGTAAGCTTGGTACCTCTTGTTCTCCGTCAGCTCCCTCTTGAGCAGCAGTAAGCCTTAGATTTGGTGTTTTGAGGTAATTTTCTCTAGCTTGTGGGTTATTTTTCCTTCTTCACTCCCTTTCCTCCTCTGTGTATTTTCACACAGCCTGTCATTAAGCTCATTGATTCTTTCCTCTGCTGAAGCCACTCTGCTGTTGAGAGCTTGTCATGGGCTTCCTCAGTTCACCAAATGTATTTTTGTTTCAAGACTTCTGTCTGATTTTTAAAAATTATTTCAATCTTTTTGTTAAATTTCTCGGATAAATTTCTGAATTGCTGTCCTGTGTTATCTTGGAGATCACCAAGTTTCTTTAAGACTGCCATTTTGATGTCTTGGTGAGAGCTCACAAAAGTCACTGGTTCTTGGCTTTGTCTGTTTGGGGAGGCCGTGGTCCTGTTTGCTGCTCTTTGGTATGTGGATGTGTGTCTGTGTCTTGGCACTGAACGGTTCTTTATCCCAGTCTTCCCTGTCTGGCCTGTTTTGGTTTTTGCTGGGTATTTTTGCTTAGTGGTTCTTTGTGATTTACCTGTGGAATGTTTTTTTCTTGCTAGGTTGCTGTCTCCTTGTGGGCACTAGATGGCACTTTAATCCCAGGTTCAACTCAGCTAGGACGGAAGCAGTGCCTGCCCCAAAGGGGACGTCCTGATAACGGGAAGGCCGGGGAGGCCCTGGGGAGCACAGCTCCTACAGGTGGGGCTGTGGGGGGCCACTCTGGTGCCTCCTGTGGCCGAGTTGCAGAGCAGAGATAACAGGGCTGGGACAGTAGCCCCAGCCCACCTCTGTCTCTGGCCTTCCTCAGGGGGGTGTCTCCCTTCAGGCACTCAGGACGCTCCCCATGGGTGGAGGCAGGGAGAGGTCTCCCACCAGGGAACCCAAGTGAGGGGGAAGCTGGTTGTTCACTTTGATCTCACCCTTCTAAGTGCAGAAACTGTGTCAAGGGAAAATCCTTTGTGTACCGGGTGCCAGGCAGGTTATGGGGACGGGTGTTGCGGGTATGAGGTCTGGGTCTCTTGCCGTCTGTCTGCTTGGGCTTTTCCATTCCTGGTGGCCCCAGGACCTGTCCCACCCTCACATTTGGGTTCTCGGATGTGGGAGTCTGGTCTCTGGCTGGCTCGTCCTCCCCTTGGGCTCTCGGATGTTGCTGGTGACGGTCTCAGCACTGCATGTTTGCTTTTGGTTTTCTTCTGGGGCAGTGAGACAGCTTGCTCCCGCCCTGCCACCCGCAACTGGAAACCCCATTCCAATTGCTGTTTCCTCATTGTCCCTTAATGGAGCTCAGGAGACAGCAGATGGTGTTAGGTGTGTGTGGCCAGTGTGGTCTTAGGCAGGTGTAAAGAAAGCTTCCAGCCACAGTGTCAGCACTGTGCGTAGCCAGCGAATGTCCACTCATTATGCTTTTTTAGGACCTGTTTACACATCCTGGATTTTACACGGCCCCAAATGATGTGTCATCTTTTGACTCCAACCTTAACTTTTATTGTGTTGTTTTCTATTAGGGAAAACAGCGGGATGCTAGAGTGCCCCGTGAGGGCTGAGGGCGAGGAGCACATCTGCATCGTGGCATTGGGTGATGTGGTATGAGACAGGAGGTGCCCCCGTGGGCAGCATGGCTGGGGGACCTCAGTTTTCTCATCTGCAAAATGAAAGGTCCTGGATGAGAGATATGCTGCTAATCTCTTCAACTTCTGATAAAAAGCGTGGTTATTCTAAATACTAACAGGTGCGATCTGTTGGCCTGCTGTTAGGACACTGGAATGGGAGTGAGTGTCTGGCCTGTTGGCCACAGGTGGCCTGTCTGTCACTGGGTGGCCTGGCACAGCCCCTGGTGTGGCGAGAGCTGCTGCCACACTCCAGAAACAGGGTAACAGGCAGAGAGAGGCAGGCTGCTGCAGCTCAGAAAGGTTAATGTCTCTATTTGAAAATCTATTTCTGTGCTCACCTGAAGATTCAGGGATTGAAAGCCATATTTGGTAATACTGAGAGCACTTTCTTTGCAGGGAAGGGCTGAGAGCTTTGAGGCTCAGGTGCGATTCATTTTTGTCCATCAATATTGCGCTCAGGACTGCCAACGCCAGCCTACCCCAATTACGCCTCTGAAATGCATGGGGCCCGGAGCCTTCTATTTCTAGCTGCTCGATGCTTCTGCTGCCTGACCTCAGCTTTCGGGGGCAATGGGAGCTTTAATACAGCCACAGATCGTCCGCAGTGCGGCAGGGCCTGACCTCCTCAGGGTCCAGCCATCATCGCAGGAGGGAGAGGAGCCATTCTAATGCATTTCTGGAAAACGCCCACCAAAGCTGACCCTTGGGTCCCTCAGTGTGCTTGTGCAAGTTTGCTCCAGGGTAGCTGGCCAGGGAGGGGGGCAGTCAGGAGGGGAGTGAACAAGGAGGGAGTGGGCAGGGAGGGGGGAGGCTGGGGGGAGAGGGGTCAGGAGGGGAATGAGCAGGGAGGGGAGCCGGGCTGGGGGAGCGGTCAGGGAGGGAGCACTGTGCCCTTTCTTCTCAGCACTGCCTGCTCTGCGGCCTTTATCGTCACCAGCTCTTCTGACTGCCAGAGTTCAAGCCCCCGTGAATGAAAATTCTCTATGTCACTCAGAAGGCTCCTCCCCTGGGGCCGTGTCTGGCTGTGGACTGGCCGGGCTGCCCGATGCCAGGGCGGGGTGTTCACGTGGACTTGTTGAGTTACACTCTCTTGCCCTTAAGAAGGATAAGGCGTCAGTAAGGGTGTTTCTTCTGCTGTTTCACGTGTAGGTAACTATGTTTCGTGTAGTAAGAAACTCGGGGCTAAAGTGCACGTAATGTTTTAACATCCCTTAAAAGGCCACTTACTTTCACAAATGGGGGTTTTGAGTGATGGTGTTGGCTGCTGGGTGAGCAGTGAGGGAAAGCAGGCACAGGGTGCGAGTCGCCCAGACAGCTGCAGCCCTGCAGGGAGCCCTGGGCTTAGGCTGTGTGCCTAGCAATTAGGGACCCAAAAGGGACTCAGAGATGGGGCCCAACTGTCCCAGGCCCTGTGGGTGCAGAGGAGGAAGGCTGGTTCGTGGGGTGCAGCAGCAGGGAGCTAGGGGTTAGCATGCTGTGGCCAGTGGTGCCAGCAGGCGAGCCCCCCTCTTTGCCCCTCCTTCTGAAGGGGCAGAACCCCTGGGGTGGTGGAGGTGGTGGCACAGGCCCCTCCTGCACCCTGCCCATGCCCTTGAGGTGGTGAGAGCTGCCCTTGGTGGGCCCCTTCTGCCTCCCCCATAACAGTGTGACGCTGACACACTGACACAGCCTTCCCCAAAGCCGTTTTTCATTTCTGAATGGGGTAACTGGGCTCTGGAAATGGCTCAGGTGTGCTCTGCCATTCTTTGCAGGGATTCCCAGGCAGTGGGCAGAACTGGCACCTTAACGGGCTGTGGCACAGGCCTGCCGGGGTGGGATTCAAAAGAGCTGGGAGAGACACGGGACAGTGTACTTTGGTAAACGCCACGCAAATTGGTTTGTATTCCAAAACTTTTTTTCCTTTTGGAAAACCAGTTTTTTTCTGCCTTCTGCATTTTGTTGACAGCCTAGAATCCAGCTACTTGGTCTCTCTGTGCCTGTTTCCTCAGCAGTGACCAAGGTGTGTGGATGTGGATCCAGTGGTCAAGCAGTGACTGAGGTGTGTGGATGTGGATCCAGTGGTCAGCAGTGACCGAGGTGTGTGGACTTGGATCCGGTGGTCAGCAGTGACCGAGGTGTGTGGACGTGGATCCAGTGATCAGCAGTGACCGAGGTGTGTGGACATGGATCCAGTGGTCAGCAGTGGCCGAGGTGTGTGGACCTGGATCCAGTGGTCAGCAGTGACCAAGGTGTATGGACCTGGATCCAGTGGTCAACAGTGACTGAGTTGTGTAGACATGGATCCAGTGGTCAGCAGCAACCGTGGGTGGACGTGGATCCAGTGGTCAGCAGGAGGCAGGGGCTCTCGTGTCCCCTGGGCACCCCAGACAACAGCTCTGGCACCTTTGCTCCTGCATCACCTGGCTCAGGGCGGCCTGAGATCCAATGGGGTGAGGGGGACGAACATGTTCTGGGACTCTCAGTCACTATTTGTCTCCGGCTCCCTCACCCCCAGGAGTTCCAAAATCATTGGAGACAAAATTGATGGGCAGATTGTGGGTGCAGACATCAGTCCAGACACCAGGAGCAGGCCCGCACTCCGCGTCTTCTGAGCAGCCTCTCCATCCCTCCAGGGCTTTATCCTAATCTCTCTGCACTTCCTGGGTGAAGCGAGCACCCCGTGCGTGTTTCTTGGGAACACGGGCACCAGCCAGTCCTGTCACTGCATGGAAAGAGCTGCCTGTTTTGGTGGAGTTTGGTCCTGCCGGGGGTGGGGGTGGGGATGGAAGCACCGACTGAGGTTGATCATTTCTCCATGGATGGCAACTCCTAGGACCTCAGGGTCAGTGCTCAATGGAGCCTTCATCTGTGTGGCTTTTGAGCAGCGATCAGAGGAACAGGCCAGAGCCTCCTTGTCACCCAAGTCTCAGTGCAGCTCCCGCACATCCTGGTAGCCCTTCTGTTTGAGGATGTTTGGGGGAGACAAAGGAGGCTGCAGTCCACTTTACTGAGCACCTCATTTGCAGGAAGGAATCCGTGCTGTCTCCCGTGAGCTAGTCTGAAAAGGGGAGCGCCTGAGAGCTAGTAACACCCCTGTTCTTGGACATCAGGAAGGGGATGGGCCTCATTGGAGAGGTCCTGGGGGGCCTTCAGGAACCACTCAGGGGGCACAGTGATGCAGGCTGTCCTCAGCACTTCCTCCTCCAGAGGGAGGGTGATGATGGAATCTGTCCAGGAGGCATGGCTCTAGGGTGGAAGCTGTAACGAGTCAGCGGGGATGAGCATCCCAGAACTGTTCACCTTGTCGGGGCAGGAGACACACGACAGTCTCTGTGAGAAGCCTTGTACTCTGGCCATTAGGATTCAGGCCTGTGGCCATCACCATACCTCACAATCGAGCATGAAAACTCCATGATGGAGGGAAGGAGCCCAGGTGTTGGGGGCCTGACCCAGCTCACCACTTAGGATTGCAAGTGACAGAAGCCCATGCAGGCTCATGTGGGGCATACTGGGCGCTGAATGGGGAACCCAGGGTGGCTCTGGTGCAGTTTTCCGGATCTGCAGCATCTCCCAGCTGCTTTTATCTCCAGTTTATCTCTCTTTGTGTGGTACTGAGATAGCTGTTTGTCCACGTGTTCACCCCTGTTCACGGTGCTTAGCAACCAATCTGTGTGAAAAGAGACAATCTTCCACCAAAGAGAAGCATCAGGGAGGGGGCTCTGGTTTGGAATGGGTCATGGGCCTGCCTCTGCAGTGACTGGGCAGGGAATGAGATGTTCTTGTGGCTCCTGGGCTGCAAGGGAGCAGGTTTAGGGATTGACAACCATCCTAGGATACCGCAATAGCAGAGGGGAGCACCCCCCAGGAAGGGAAGGCCCTTGACAGGCAAACGCTGCAGCCTCCCTGATTCACTTGAGAAGATGAGTGCTGCCACTTTCTCGAGTGAACCATCAAAAAATATGTGACTGCAATAGATAGGAATTAATGTAACCCAGATGGTGAAACCTGTACACTGAAAACTATGAGATGATGAAAGAAATGGAAGACAAGGCAGATAAATGGGTATCCCATGTTCATGGATTGAAAAAAAATAATATTGTTAAAATGTACATACTACCTAGAGCAATCTATAGATTCAATGCAGCCCCTATCAAAATTCCAATGACTTTTTTTTTTTTTACAGAAACAGAAAAGCAATCCTAAAATTCATATGGAACCACATAAAACCCTGAGTAGGCAAGGCAGTCATGAGCCAGACAAAGCTGGAGGCCTCACACCACCTGTTTTCAAAATGTACTATGAAGCTGCCATAACCAAAGCAACATGGCACTGGCAACAACAAAACAAAACAGACAAACCAACCAATGTGACAGAATAGACAGTCCAGAAATGAATCCATGCACTTATGCCCAATTGATTTTCAACAAAAGTCCCAAGAACACACAATGGGAAAAAGACAGTGTCTTCAGTAAATGGTGCTTGAAAAACTGGATGTCCACATGCAGAAGAATGAAATTAGGTCTTATCTCTCTTACATAAAAATAAACTCAAAATGGATTCTTTAATCCTCTTTAGGTGTGGGGAGGGAGGGACCTGGTGGGAGGTGACTGGACCATGGGGGTGGCTTCCCCATGCTGTTCTCGTGACAGTGAGTGACTTCTCATGAGATCTGATGGTTGAAAAACATAGCACTTCCCCCAGTCCCACTCTTTCTGCCGCCTTGTGAAGAAGGCACTTGCTTCTCCTTCGCCTTCCACCATGACTAGTTTCCTGAGGCCTCCTCAGCTCTGTGGAACTGTGAGTCAATTGAATCACTTTTCTTCATAAATTACCTAGTCTTGGGTAGTTCTTTATAACAGCGCGAAAATGGACTAATACACATGATAAATATATACAATCATAAATTAAAAATTTGTATGACCAAGTCATTTTGCTTCCTCAGCCTCAGTTTCCCCACCTGGGATGAGTGGACAGCACTGGAAAGCTCTGGATGACTGTGGTGGCCACACCAGCCTTAACCCCAGCTCGTAGCTTCAGGATTTTCCACGGGGGTAGAAGACGCTGTCTTCTCCTCCCTGGAACTTCCAAAGCCCATGGCTTTTGTCTTTGTTCTTTCTCTAGTTCCATCCCCCTCGAAAATACAAGTCCTCCTGAACCTCCAAAGCTTATTCTTCATAAAGCCCTCCATGGCCTCCTATAAGAACGTGCTCTCTCCAGACAAAGCACTGGTGACCAGAGTCGCTCACAAAAACCCCACTTAAGAAACTGTCTTTTTCCCGTTGGCCAGGAGACAGGCCGTTAGGTTTTCTCTCCTTGTTAACGTCTAGGCTCAGGTGACCGTGAGGATGAGGTTTCCTGAGCTGCCGGTGGTCTGGAATGCTTGATCCTGTTTCCTGAATGCTGTCATGGGTGCTAGTGTCAGTTAGACTTTCTGCAGCTGCCCATTCCTGTGTGGGCTCAAGCGAGGCACTCAACCTCTCTGGGCTCCAGTTTCTTAGTATGGAGTGGGGGCCATGACAGTTTATGCCACTAAAGGTTATAAGGATTAGCTAAGTTGACAGTGTATGAGTGTGAGTGACATCTGCAGGTGTCAGCGCCTATGTTGTGAGTGTGAGTGACATCTGTGAGCGCTGGCTCTGATGTTGAGTGTCAGTGATGTCTGTAGGTGTCAGCTCTTGTGAGAGTGTGAGTGAGGTCT
>NW_022436996.1:871476-878338 GCF_009761245.1 Sapajus apella
GTGTGAGTGATGTCTGTAGGTGTCAGCTCTTGTGAGAGTGTGAGTGATGTCTGTGTCGGCTCTTATGGTGAGTGTGTAAGTGTGAGTGACGTCTGTGGTCTTCAGCTCCTGTGTTGAGAGTGTGAGTGTGGATGACGTCTGTGGTCTTCAGCTCCTGTGATGAGTGTGTGAATGTGTGAGTGTGTGAGTGACATTTGCAGAGGCACTGGCTCTTGGGTTGAGGGTGGCCAGACAAGGACCCTGGGATTTTGTTAGTTGGCTGCGGAACATGACATTCCGTCAGTCATTCAGCGCATCTATGGTGACTGCACTTTCTACGTCAAATGCTGGGACCCACAATCTAAAGTGAAAGAGAGGGCTCTGGGAGAGAGCAGCCCAGAGCGTGAAGTGGGGACCATGTGACCAATGTTGGGGTGCGACTCATTCCCAGGCTGGCTTTGAGCAAGTCCCTTAACCTCTCTGTGCCTTATTTCTACGTGGGGTAAATGGGATAATGATACACAGTGTCTTAGTCCTTTCAGGCTGCTCCAAGTTCCACCTCCTGGGGGCTCAGCAGCAGCAGCTGTGGAGCTCTCACAGCTCTGAAGGCTGGACTCCAGGGTCACGGCCTGGCAGGGCTGGCGTCTGGCGTCTGGCGAGGCCCCTCCTCGTGCCTCCTCACATGTCCTCGGAGGGCAAGCAGCCCTTGGGGCCTCTTTGCAAGGGCGCTGATCTGTCATGAGGCCCCACCTCCTCACCTCTCACCCATCCACCTGCTAACAGCAGCACTGGGTCTGGTCTCAGCACACAGCCTGCTTCACAGAGGAGGAGCCTCATGGGCTTGGGGTGGGGATGAAAGTTGTCCTTAGAAGTAAAACGCTGGGAAGTGCTGGGCACGCCGGTCCCCACTGAGGGAGGCATGACTGGCTGCGTTCTCGACACCGTCTTCACTGTCCTGCCCTCCTCGCCTGCTCCTCACCTCCTGAAAGGACCACCCACCATGCTTCCCAGTGTCCAGCCTGGCCGGGGGTGTGCCTGGGCCCCTTGGCGCTGCCGGCTGACACCCTCAGACACCTTTGACTTCTGTCATGTGCCTCTCTCGGGGCCGTGGGCCGTGTGCCGCTGGGTTCACCGCCCCAGGCTCACTGCGGTCCCTGGGCGGTGGGGGGAACAGAGACTCCGCTCTTCACGCAAGGGCAGCTGCCATCTCTGGACAGCGAGACTCCTGCTGTGAGTACAGGTGCTGCCCGGACGCGGGGCTCCTCCCCAGGCAGAGCCTCACGCTGGTCTGCAGACGCAAAGGCCGTGCGGGCCACTCCCAGCAGCATCACTGTGTCCCCTGCCTTCTGCTGCCTGTCAGTGGCTGCTCAGAGCTGTAACAAAATCCTTGAAAATAAAGGAATTTCCGGCAAGATAGGGTCTCGGCTTATCTTCACTTCAAGAACTGAGCTGTTCAGACTTCACAGCGGTCCTGCCTTGGATGAAACCCACAGATGTGACGGCTCCTTCAATCTGACCTGGCCGTGTTGTGGCCAGTGCCTAATGCCTTGGACCTCGGAAGCTGTTGCTATCTGCCAGGATTCACTGTTGGCCTCCTGGAATTTTTGCAACAGTTTTGATTGGGTGCCAGGACAGCAGTTTCTATTCCTCAAGAATAGGAGCACTTTTTTTTCTTTTTTTGAGACGGAGTTTCACTCTTGTCACCCAGGCTGGAGTGCAACGGTGTGATCTCGGCTCACCGCTACCTCCACCTCCTGGGTTCAAGTGATTCTCCTGCCTTAGCCTCCCAAGTAGCTGGGATTACAGGCACGCGCCACCACGCCAGCTAAATTTTGTATTTTTAGTAGAGACAGGGTTTCACCATGTAGACCAGGATGGTCTCGATCTCTTGACCTCGTGATCCACCCGCCTCAGCCTCCCAAAGTGGGAGCACTTTCACAGCATCCTTGCAGAAATACACATGGGGGATGCTTGATCAATTCAGATAAAGGGCTTTTTCTTCCTCTGGAGAATTCTTTTCAACAGGGCAGAGATTCTGAGCCGTCTTTGCTATTCCCTTCTCCAAAAATAGCTGGGGAGATTTTATTCTTGTTGCTACACCCCTGGGGACCCCGAGGGAGCAGTGGGCTCCTCCATCTGTGGCACTGCTGTGAGAAGCCCCGTGGGACTGAGGGAGCCCTGGCAGCACTGCCAGCTCCCTGCAGGGAGGGAACTTCAGAGGCAGCTTCAGCGTCCCAGGGCACCAGGATTTACAGGTCAAATGTACTTTGGCAAGGCAGCCTCCACCTGGAGGGGGAAATGGGAGAGAGGCAGGGTCCTGAGGGATCCCAGAAGGACAGGCAGGAAAGAATGAAAGAGTGACCTAGCCTGGTAGCAGGACACCAGGAACATGGTGGTCCTAGGCCAGTGAGGGCTCCTGCTGCTCTTCTGAGTGTGAGTGTGTGCACGAGGGCATGTGCATGTGTGAGTGTGTGCACGTGTGAGCATGTGCATGTGATAACATACAGTGTACATGTGATAATGCACACATGTGGGCATGTGCATGTGAGAATGCATGAGAACTTGTGTGTGCATGTAAAAGCATGTACACGTGAGCAGGTGTGGGAGAATGTGTGGATGTGAGAATGTGTACATGTGTATGCATGTGACATGTACATGATGTGTGCATGTGTGGACATATGCATGTGTGTGCATGTGTATGACAATGTGTGTATGCATGTGAGAACGTGTGTGTGTGTGCATGTGCAGGTGTGAGAATGTGCATGTGAGAATGTGTGCATGAGAATGAGCATGTGCATGTGAGAACGTGTGCATGTGAGACTGTGTGAATGTGCATATGTGAGAACATATGCATGTGCGTGCATGTGAGAATGTGTGAGCATGCACATATGTGTGCAGGTGTGAGAACATGTGTATGTGCATGCATGTGAGAATGAGCATGTGCAGGTGTGAGAATGTGTGCATGTGAGAATGTGTGAGCATGTGCATATGTGTGCAGGTGTGAGAACATGTGCATATGTGTGCAGGTGTGAGAATGTGTGCATGTGCGTGCATGTGAGAATGTGTGAGCATGTGCACATGTGAGAACGTGTGCATGTGCATGCATGTGAGAATGTGTGATCATGAGCATATGTGAGAACGTGTGCATGGGAGAGCATGTGTGTATATGTGAGAACGTGTGCATGCATCGTGTGGTTGTGTCTACATACATGCAAGTGAGTGTGTGCATGTGTGAGCATGTTATGAATGTGTGTGTGCATTGTGCATACGTGTGTAAGTGTGCATTGATTCTGCTGTACTGGGCAGCAGTATCTCATCTCCTGGCTCCTCACCCTGGCAGACTGAGTCTGCCACTGGCATCTTCAGGCCTGAGTCACAGCAGAGCTCCCGAGTGATGTCTCCGATGAGGAACTGGCACTGCAGGGAGGCGGCCACGAGGGGTCACTGCTGCTGTGTGGTCCTCAGTGGCCACACGGTGACTGCGGCCTCTGGGTCTCGCCTTGCTTGGATGCAGAGAGGGAGTGAGTGACAGACCAGCTTGAAGAATCACAATAGGGGGCCATTGTTTCGTCAGGGGCTGCTGTGCTCCCTCCCTGGATGTCAGATGTGGGAACTGTGGTGGGTATAGCCTGTGGGGCGCTAGATGTGACTGGCTCTCCCTGGACAGCGCACCCTGAGCCCTGCAGCGTTGCCATTTCTAGGCTTTGGGTTCGGGGCCCGGGACACCCCCAGGAGGCCCTGCTGTCCTCCTGGGCTTCCCAGGTGTGTTCCCAGGGAGCTGCTGTAAGACAGACTGCCTGTTCCTTGTGTCTGGGCAGGGTTGGCGGCAGCGCGTGAGCAGATGCATTTGGTGTTTACTGTAGATGTATTCTGCAGAACTGAGCGTGTGTCAGCAGCGTGTGAGCTGATGCGTTTGGTGTTTACTGTAGATGGTATTCTGCAGAACTGAGTGTGTGTCTCAGCCATGGCTTTGCGATTCTAGAAACGGGCGCGGTCCCTGCCCGGCCCTGGAACGTGCCGTGCTTGCTCCACTGGGCTCTGCCTGCCACGTGGTTCACCATGTGCCTCTCACCTGCCCGTCTTGCTGGAACAGTCTCTGTTCCTTGCGTCTGCAAAGACTTTGTAATTGGAGTGCCTTTGCTGTCCGTCCGTTCTTGCTCACAATTCAATAACTTTGTTCTTATGGTTTCTGGGGAGCTGGGATAAATCCGTTTTTACATGCATACTATTTACCTTAATGCACTGTTTACACACACGATCACACTGGTCTGAGCACTGAAGTCATTTCAAACGGTGCCCTCAGCTAATTGTCTCACTTTTAAATACTAAATTAAGTGATCATATTGTATTCATTAATTCCCAAGTCCTGTTATATTTCCTTAAAGAAATAAGAAATGTAAAAAAAGACGTAAGTAAAAGTAGGTAAAGATATTAGAAAAGGGGAAAAAGAAGATGAAATGTTATGGGTGGAAAGAAGATGGTTCATTCACTGGAATCTGTGCCACGGCAGCCTGTAAGAAAGCCGTGTCACTGCCCAGGACCGGGCTGTGCTCACGGCGTTTGGTGGAAGGAAGATGTTCCTGGCTGTGGGGCCTGGGGGCCCCTCTGTGGATCCCTGTGGAGAACTCTGGGGTGGCACAGGGAGTGGCGTTTCTCAGCAGATGCACAGTTAGAGTCTGTGGGCCGTTTCTCCTCGGATGTCCTCCAGGGCAGGCCTGGACGTGTCTCTCAGGATGTCGTCAGCGCAGGCTTGGGCGAATCACCTAAGCAAAGCGTGGCAACAGCACTCTTCTCACGGGGGATCAAAGCCACTGTGTTCAGTCCACGGTTTTCTGGTGCTATGAGTGTCATGAAGAGGGGAGACTCAGCATCTCCAAGCAACAGGACCCTCTGGATGCACACTAGGGTCACCTGCTTCACATAAGAAGCTGGGGATAGAGATGCTGCAGGTCAATCAGAGCTGCAAGGCCTTGTCCCTGCCGCCCACCGGGGCCGGGTGCTGCCATGCACAGGGCTGCTCCCTCAGCCTGGAGTGTTCTCGATGTCCTCAGGCCGGTCGTGCTTCATTCTCTGACCGCTGGGCGAGGGCGGTGCCCTCTGTCAGGCTCTCTCCTGCCCTTTTTCTCAGCCTGTCCACAATTGCAACTGAACACTCCGTGGTGAGCGTGCTTCCCTGGGATCCTGGGGGCTCTGGAGTGCGGATCCTGCAGTGGCTGCTTTTCCTGCGTGCATGTCCTCTGGCTGTCCCGGCCCGGCCATGCGAGCAGGATGCCGGGCAGAGCTGCGCCTTTCCCAGGATGAGGGGTGGGGCAGAGGCAGCCAGGCAGCAGGTAAGGCACTGACCTGCTCCTGCAACAGGAAGGGGCTTTATGAGGTGCAGGCAGTGCTGGGACAGAAATGACGAGATGCGTTGACGAGAGCACGCAGTGCTGCAGGGAAGACAGAGGGAAAAGGCATGAAGCTGTCCTCGAGGAAGCATGGGGGTTAGGCATCCACAAGAGGCATCGGCCGTGTGTGTTTGCTGGGACGGTTTATGATATTGGAATAGCAGCATCCTTGGCCCCGTGCAGCAAGTTTGGCAATTAAACTGGTTAGCGGCTGCACACATGTATGTGTCTGAGTCAGCGGCTGTGTGCGTGTATATGTGTGAGTTAGCGGCTGCGCACATGTACATGTGTGAGTTAGCGGCTGTGCACATGTATATGAGTTACCAGCCGTGCACGTGTGTGTGTGAGTTAACGGCTGTGCGCTTGTATGTGCATGACTTAGCAGCCATGTGCGTGGATGTGTGTCAGTTACTGGCTGTGCACATGGACGTGCGTGACTTAGCGGCCACGAGTGTGGATGTGTGTGTCTTTACCAGATGCACGTGTCTTTACTGGACGTGCGCATGGATGTGCATGAGTTAGTGGCCAGGCATGTGGACATGCATGAGTTACCGGCTATGGATGTGGATGTGCGTGAGTTAGCTGCTGTGCACGTGTACGTGTGTGAGTTACTGGCCAGGTGCATGGAGGTGCCTGAGTTACCGGCTGGGCGTGTGCATGGACATGTGTGAGTCACTGGCTGGGCGTGTGAACATGCATGAGTTAGCTGCTGTGCATGTGGTCATGCCTTGAGTTACCGGCTGTGTGCGTGGATGTGTGTGAGTCACTGGCTGTGCACGTGTACATGTGTGTTAGCTGCTGTACACATGTTTCTGTATAAATATTCACACATACACATATATGTGCACACACGAGTGCTTTGATGGTGACAGTAGCTGATGGTGGGTGGACAGGAGCCCACAGTTTTCACAGGCAAACCCCTTCTTATCACCCATGATTTTCAGGCAGCTCCCAATTTGAATTTAGTTGCCAGTGGTGAGACTTGGAATCAGGGTTGCTCATGGAATGCCAGTTCTGGAAGAAGAGCAGGACGCTGGTTCTGAGAATCTCACGGAGGGGCTCCATCACTGAAGGCCTCCTGCCCCTGCTGTGGCGATGCACTTCCAGCCGGGGGCTTGCTTGGCGTGGCCCGCAGGACTGCGGGAGTGGACGGGTCAGTCTGGGCTCCGATGATGGGTTATGTCGATTGGGTGCAGGGCCATGGTGCAGAAAACGGAGTCAGAAGTAGAAGAGAGTTCATGGGGAGACCCTAAGCAAGGTCAGATCCCAGGTGGGGTCTTGACTGTGTCCCAAAAGCACTAAGACAGGAGTCCTGCAAGGGCTGCGTGCAGAGGATGGGGCCTGAGGGCTGGGGGTTCTGGGTAATTTCGAGGGTGATTAAATGGTCAGCTGGGGAGGCGACTTCTGTGTGATCGTTGTGAGGACATGGGTGACGGGAGCACCATCCCTGGTGGTGAGAGTGAAGATGGCGCAGCCTGTGATGCCGATGTGACTGG
>NW_022436996.1:878348-893007 GCF_009761245.1 Sapajus apella
GATGCCGATGTGACTGGTGAGGACGTGGGCGACGGGAGCGCCATCCCGGTGGTTGTTCATAACTGTCGAGGCTGGGAAGCGACCGGGACGCCCTTCCATTGGTGGAGAAGGATCTACGGTGCAGGCAAGCAGTGGGCTTCATTTAGTGCCACAGAGAAAGGAGCCACCAGCCACAGAAACACGTGGAGGCCCTTCCATGCATGCTACCGAGTGAAAGAAGCCAGCCTGGGAAGGCCACATACTGTGTGATTCCAACTGCGACACTCTGGCAAGGAAAACTGTGGAGACAGAACAGGGGTCCATGGCCGGGGTGGGGGACGGGGGAGCAGGCAACACACAGGCATGTAGGGCCATGGGATTGTATGTTCTTCCAAACACACAGAAGGTAAACAACAGAGTGGCCTCTGCACAAACCATGAACTCCGGGTGACAAGGATGTGTCAGTGTGGGCTTGTTGATTCTAACAGACACGCTGCTTTGGTGGGGGAGGTTGATAATGCGGCAGGATGTGTGTGTGTATGTGTGGGTAGGCTCTGTGTGTGTGTGTGTGTGTGTGTGTGTAAGGCTGTGTGTGTGTGTGTGTGAGGACGGCTGTGTGTGTGTGTGTGAGGACAGCTGTGTGTGTGTGTGTGAGGAAGGCTGTGTATGTGTGTGGGTAGGCTGTGTGTGTGTGTGTGACGAAGCCTGTGTGTGTGTGTGGGTAGGCTGCATGTGTGTGTGCTTGTGAGGGAGGCTGTGTGTGTGTGTGTGTGTGTGTGTTTGAAGGAGGCTGTGTGTGTGTGTGAGATGAAGGTGTTGTGTGTGATGGAGGCTGTGTGTGTGTACGAGGCTGTGTGTGAGGAAGGCTGTGTGTGTGTGAGAGGGAGGCTGTGTGTGTGTGTGTGTGAGGAAGGCTTTGTGTGTGTGGGTAGGTTGTGCGTGTGTGTGCCAGAGGCTCTGTGTGTGTGTGTGTGTGTGTGTGTGTGTGATGAAGGCTGTGTGTGTATGTGTGTGTGGGGAGGCTCTATATGTGTGTGTGTGTGAGAGGCTGTGTGTGAGAGGCTATGTGTGTGTGAGAGGGAGGCTGTGTGTGTGTGTGTGTGTGTGTGATGAAGGCTGTGTGTGTGTGTGTGTGTGTGTGTGTGGAGGCTCTATGTGTGTGTGTGAGAGGGAGGCTGTGTGTGTGTGTGTGTGTAGCGCGTAGCATGTAGCGTGTGTGGGGAATGCATGGAAAATATCCATACTTTCCACTCAATCTTGCTATAATCTAAACTGCTGTAAGGACAACACCTATTACCAGCGCACCGGGATGGCGTCTGTGTCCACTGCAGTCAGCGCAGGGACAGGCCGAGTAAAGAGAATCAATGGTTACTTTATCTCAATTGTCAAGTCATTAAAAATATCAGCTAAAACTGACTTTAGAAGCACAAACAATATTATGCATTATATTCTGTATATTCTAAATACATGTTTAAAAGAACGTTTTCAAGAGAGTCTAATATATGTTGTTCTGAAAACATAACATTGTATGCAAAAAACAAAATGTGATTTGCTTGGGACTTTCCTATCAATACAGGAATTGTTTTTGGCCGTTTTTCTTTATGAAAGCCCGAGCGATTCCATGGGTCTCCTGGGCCGGTGACTCTCAGCACATGCTGGGAAGCGTTGGCAGCCCACAGGTGTGCTTCTGTTGTATTTGGTACCAAATCACCAAGCCTTGTGTGCAGACACGGGAGTGGCCAAGCGGGGCCGGGACCAGCAGGCTCTGCCATGCCCTGAGCTGGCCATGCACGTCCACCCTGGGGTGCGTTTTCCAGTGTGCACCAGAGGCTGGGCGAGCTGTGAGCGGCCGGGCACTGTCACTCCCTGGGGCCGGCCAGGAGCACCCTCCTTTTGGGGTGGGGGCAGCTCCAGGTCCTGCTGCGCAGCGGAGCCCTGGGCTTCTGAGCCTGCGTGACCCTCGGGGATCAGGAGACCCTGCAGGCCCCGGGCTAGGATTAGGACCAGTGGTTACCTTATTTCACCTGCCAAGTGACTTGGGGTCCGGGAACATGGCTTCTGGTTCTTCCTCCTCCCCTCTCTGTGGCCTCGTGGGATCCGGGAACATGGCTTCTGGTTCTTCCTACTCCCCGCTCTGTGGCCCCGAGGCCTTGGTCCCGAGACCTAGGAGAGTTCTCCGATGTGAGCATGGGGTTGGGCCATCTCAGCGAGCCACCCAGTTCCTGCTTGCTGCCTTTCCATTTTCAAGACATTTTCATTTGAAAAGCAGATAACAAACATTAGGTATGTTTTCAGTCATTCCATATTTTTCCCTCTTTGCCCCTTTCCCCCTCCTCCCCCCGCTTCCCACCCCGACTTGCACAGAATGGTTTGCGTCTGAGGAAGGCAAAGGAGTGGGCACACCTGCCTGTGTTCCCACTGTGCGGCCCGTCCGTCACGGACGCGGGTGGAGCTGGCCTCTGCCGGCATCCCTGAGCGCTCTGCCTTTGTGTGGCCTCGCACGCATCTGGGTCCAGCTCACACAGGAGGCAGCGCGGCTGGGCTGCGCGGAGGGAAATCGTGCCGGCCTGCGTCTCCTCCTCGCCATTGTCCGCCGGCTGGCCTGCGCAGCTGCCAGGCTGCCTCCTGCATTCTTGGGGCTTTGCAGAGTCCCATAGAAACCTGCAAGATGCTGGCAATACTCGTTATTTTCTGCTAATCACCCGGCCGGCCGCCGTGAGCATATATGTAATATCAGACCGGCAATTACTGCGTCGGACCGGCGCTCAGCAGTTGTTTCTAATAATTACACTTGTTGCATTTGAATGGCTTTCTTCAGCCAAGCTGCCCCAGGAAACCAGGGTGAACAATGTCCCCTTCCACCCGGCCGAGGCCGCAGATGGCCGCCCTGTGTGGAACTGTAGTGCCCGAATTCATCTTTTGTGTGCACCAAAGAAGGTAATTTGAATGTTTGAAACCCCCACAGGAAGCTTGTCTCAAAGTGAACAATCGCCAAATAAGCACTAATTGGGGTCTAAATTAATTAGAAGGTGTGGTAGGAAAGGATGTTGATGAGCAGAGTCGGCCATTTCAGACCAAAGGAATAGAGCTAAATAAATTAGTCCCCATCAGTACCACACAGGTCGCCAGCATCGGCCAGAAAGCAGCCCTGGAGGCCGCCCTGGCCTCCCACGTGGCCGGGGAGAGATGTCTCCACGCTCCTTGCAGCTTCTACAGATTAGTATTTATATTTCCCGGGGGTTGTGTTTTCATCTGGAAAACTGGCCCAGACTGTTATTGACTTTACTTTTTTCATTGTCACTGAATTGTCAGAAGCAAGTTTTACAAAAAAAAAAAAAAAAAAAAAAAGTGAAATTGCGTCAAAGGAGGGCCTGGGGGTCAGGGAGGACAGTGGAATGGAAACACTGCAGCCACACCGGACTCCTGCGCCCTTTCTCTCCAACTTGGCGTTTGTGTTTTCCATGAAGCTCGGTTTCGATGTAACAAACCAGCACTTTCTGGGTGCGTCTGGGCCCTGGCAGCCCTCTGGTGAGCCATGCTCCAAAACCTCACCGCAGCACATGACCAGAACACACCGCGAGGACGTGTGTGACACCTTCCTGCTCTCTGAAAATGAAACGTCTGGTTCTGTCTTCTCTGCTTCCCTTCTCACAGATGGAGTGTTTGGAAGGTGCCAGAAGGTTCCAGCAATGGACTTTTACCGCTACGAAGTGTCGCCCGTGGCCCTGCAGCGCCTGCGAGTTGCCTTGCAGAAGCTCTCCAGCACAGGTAGGGCGCGCGTGGGCTGAGGTGTGGCGGTTGCCATCTCGAGCACTCACGTGGGTTTTGCTTCTCCTCCTGGGTGGCGAGGAGCTGGAAATGGACGGAATCTGCGGGTGAGGTGATGGGAGGGGCGGCTCAGAGCCTCACGCTGGGCTCACGGATGGTTCCTGGGTTCAGAGGAGCTCAGGTCTCCTGCCACCTGTGTCCCCAGGAGGAGATGTGGGAAGGCTGCAGTAGCCTCCCGTAGCTGGGCCTGGCACAAGGTGGGCGGGCGTTGGCTGCGTTCCTGGACCTGTCTGGGTCCGGTGCACGTGTGTCTCAGCCTGGAGAGAATTAGCCTCTGCCTGTCGCCGTCGTTGTGAAGTTTTTGTTACAGGAGGTTCCTATAGGGGTGATAAGAAGATAATTTAAAAAATTATAGGCTAGGCGCAGTAGCTCATGCCTGTAATCCCAATATTGGGAGGCCAAGGCAGGTGGATCACCTGAGGTCAGGAGCTCAAGACCAGCCTGACCAACACGGTGAATCCCTGTCTCTACTTAAAATACAAAAGTAGCTGGGTGTGGTGGCGCATACTTGTAATCCTAGCTATTTAGGAGGCTGAGGCAGGAGAATCGCTTGAACCCAGGAGGCAGAGGTTGCAGTGAACAAAGATCGTGCCACTGCACTCCAGCCTGGGTGACAAGAGTGAAACACTGTCTCAAAAACAAAAATAATTATATATGGCAACACGATAAGACCCGGGACTTCCCTAAGAACAGGCCCAATGCTGCCCTTCTTTGGCTGTGAAGTGAGGTCCCTTGGTCAGAAGCAGTGCTGTGTGGAAGCCATGGTGATGGATGAGGCGTCTGAGCCCACGGATGGTGGTTCTGGCAGGAGCACTGTGCGCAGGGAAGGGAAATCACATCTGGAGTCAGCATCCAGTTCAGCAGGGACAGCCCCAGCCCCTTCCAAGAGGGAAGCTGCCCGCGTAACCATCTGCCCCTGGTGGCTAGCTGATCACCTAGGGAGTGACGTCATGCTGGGGACTCAGGGTTGGTCTTTGTGGTGGCTGACTGGGAACTCAGGGGTGGCCACAGCAGGGCTGGCCGTGGTGAGTGGGAGCCCAGGTGCCACCTCCATCCCTGTCACCATGGCCACTTTGTTCATGGGCCCACTGGGAGCTGGCGAAAGAGGCTGACTGGTGTCCACAGAAAGGGTCGCTCTATCCACTTGGTTATTAAAATCCTCCTCTGCTGGGCCAGGTGCAGTGGCTCACGCCTATAATCCCAACACTTTGGGAGGCGGAGGCAGGCAGATCATGAAGTCCAGAGATCGAGACCATCCTGGCCAACACAGTGAAACCTTGTCTCTACTAAAAATATAGAATTATCCAGGTATGGTACTGTGTGCCTGCAGTCACAGCTACTCAGGAGGCTGAGGCAGGAGAATTGCTTGAACCCAGGAGGCAGAGGTTACAGTGAGCCGAGATCATACCACTGCACTCCAGCCTGGGCGACAGGGTAAGACTCCATCTCAAAAAAAAAAAAAATCTCTTCTGCTGAGGTCACTCCTTGGTGGACATTCTCATGGGACATTCATATCTTACTACTTTCTTCCACTTCACAGACGTCTGTCTAAGGTGTCTCTTCCCAGACCCCCTTGTCAGCAGTGTTTCCAGTCATGTTCTGTCCGAGTTCCTGGCCATCTGGCCAAACCATTGGCCACAGCCCATTAATTGGTAAATAATCACACATCTGGTCACTTCTTCCAGGCCAAATGACCAGCCAGGTGCACTGCTTCAGGCTCTGCTCGCTGGGAGGGTTTCTTTTCACCTCTTTCCTTCAGGGGGTCCCAGCAGGGGCGGTGTATAGTGCTGCACGGTCTGCTTTTGGGGGGTGCCTGGACATTCGTTACACAGAACTTCCCACAAACAAAGCCCGAGTCACCTGAACCCCATGGTCCATGGGAGACTCTCCACAAAGCCACACTGCAGGTTGAGAGAGAGGAGCGTGTGTGGCGGTGTGGGCCAGGGTGCGGAGCCCCTTCCTGACGCACACCACGGGGGCCTCCATGTGTGAGACCCCTTCCTGACGCACACCCCGGGGGCCTCCATGGTGCGGGGCCCCTTCCTGACGCACACCACGGGGGCCTCCATGTGTGAGACCCCTTCCTGACACACACCCTGGGAGCCTCCATGGTGCAGGGCCACTTCCTGATGCACACCATGGGGGCCTCCATGTGCGAGGCCACTTCCTGACGCACACCACGGGGGCCTCCATAGTTCGGGGCCACTTCCTGACGCACACCATGGGGGCCTCCATGTGCGAGGCCACTTCCTGACGCACACCACGGGGGCCTCCACGGTGCGGGGCCACTTCCTGACGCACACCACGGGGCCCTCCACGGTGCGGGGCCACTTCCTGACGCATACCACGGGGGCCTCCACGGTGCGGGGCCACTTCCTGACGCATACCACGGGGCTTCCACAGTGCGGGGCCACTTCCTGACGCACACCGCAGGGGCCTCCAGGGCGGCTTGGGCCCAGCTCCTCCAGATGGCTCTATCATTTGGCAGTGGGGTACTGTGCACAGCCCAGTGCAAGGCTGGCAGGGCAGGTGGATACAGGTGTCAGCATAGATGGCACAGACATAATGCTGCCAATGCAGGAACATCTGTGCAGTCAGTCATATTGAAGGAAGGTTGTGTGAATGTTCTACTGTTACATTTTCTGAGTTTGCTTGGCTTGTGAGCCTTACTCTGTTTTTCACCCTTCACTTTATTCTCTCTTGAGAAGAGGGAAAAAAGCCACTTTCTTATCCACCTTCTTATTTAAAGAGCACACAGATGGGCCAGCTTTTGCCAAGGTGATGGCTGGATGTGCTAGTGGAGGCCGGGGGTCTTTCAGTGAGATGGGTGTGGTGCTTTCAGAATCCCCCCGAGCCTAAGTGCGACCCTGCTCTAGGAATGCATGCAGCTGTCACTGTGCTGGTGCCTGCTGGTCATCTTCTCCCCACCCTCCGCCTGCACTCCATGGGATTAGGGAGGAAGAGAGAGCCAGACAGGAAAAGCAACATTCAGAGTTTTAAACAGAGATTTTAACTTTGGAATCTGCTCATTGGGAGCCTCTTTTCGTGTCCAACCTTCCCTCCACACCATTTCTGGCTTCACCTTCCTCATGCTGAGCTCCAGTCGGGGCTTCATCCGATGACCCTGAGCCTAAACCAGACTCTGAATCTGGAAAGGGCTGCATCCCAAGCGTGGCCAGTGCCTTCCCCTATGACTCTGCTCAACCCCATCTCCCTTGGAGGGCTCTGGGAATCCTCACTGCCTTGACACTCTCTGTGAGCCTGAGGCAACCTTTTACTATGTCCACATTTCTGGTACCTGCTCTTGAGGATAAGAACATCTTTATGGAGACGGGGTCCAAGGCAGCCCTCCATGGAGAATGGGAGTCCCAAGCAGCCCCGCGTGGGGCTGAAGAGGTTCTAGGCGGACCCACGTGGGAAGAGGGGTCCCAGGTAGCCCTGTGTGGAGATGGGGGTACCAGGCAGCTCTGTGTGGGGAAGGGGGGTGTCCCAGGCAGCCCTGCGTGGATTCTGGGGGTCCCAGGAAGCCCCATGTAGAGACGGGGCTCCCAGGCAGCCCTGCATTTCCATTCTTGCTCAGGCTCTGGCTGAGCATCTGCCCAGTTATGTCAGAACTGCCCATGGCCTGGAAGGCTGGAGCCTCCTGCCCAGCTCCATCCCCAGGGGCTGTGTCCTGGGCTGTCAGACTCTAGACAGTGAAAAGTCATCTTCTGCATTGTGGAGACAGAATTGCAGGCACATTCCCAGCTGGCTCTGACACAACTGTGGAGTGTGTCCTGGGCTGGGCATTTCCAGCAAACCCCGGGATGACCTGTGGCTGGAGGCCCCTTTGGTTGCTGGGGCCATTGGTGTGTCTCAGCCCTGCTCCTGCACCCAGTCTGGGATGCAGGCTTTTGAAAGGTGAATGTGCAGTGAAGGCATACATACCTGCACACATGTTCACAGGCTCGTGTGTAGATGCCCACACATGTGCACACACACCTGCAAACGCACTCACATGCGCATTTGTAGACACCCACACATGCACAAACTTGCACATACACCTGCACACACACATGCTCACATGTAGACACCCACACACATACGCACCTGTACACAGACCTGCACATGCATGCACATGCTCATGTGTAGATGCCCACATGCCTGCACACACACTCACATGCCCACATGTAGATACCCACACACCTGCACACACGTTCACAAGCTTACATGTAGATATCCACACATATGCATACACACTTGCACACACACATGCTCACATGTAGACACCCACATACCTGCACACGCACTCACATGCTCATGTGTAGACAACCACACACATAAACACACCTGCACATACACCTGCACATGCATGCACATGCTCATGTGTAGGTACCCACACACATGCACATGCATCTGCACACACACCTGCACACATACATGCTCACATGTAGACACCCACACACCTGCACACATTCATGTGCTCATGTAGACACCCACAAACCTGTACACAACTGCACACACACATGTCCACATGTAGACACCCACACATCTGTACACACACATGCCCACATGTAGATACCCACATATACTCACATGTAGACACACTCCCCACACACCTGCACTCATTCACATGCTCACATGTAGACATACATCCACAAACACCTGCACATGTATTCACATGCTTATGTGTAGACACCCACACACATATGCACATACCTGCACATGCACTCACATGCTCGTGTAGACACTCATGTGCACACACCTGCACATGCACTCACATGCTTACATGTAGACACATGCAAACATAGCTGCACACATACACATAGACCTGCACATGCATTCACATGCTCATGTGTAGTTCTTACACACATGCACACACAATTGCATATGCAGTCACATGCTTATATGTAGACACAGATGCACACACACTTGCACATGCATTCACATGCTCACATCTAGACACACATGCACACACACCACACACATTCACATGCTCACATGTAGACACCCCACACATGCAGACACGTGCTCAAATGTAGATGCCTCACACATACACACACACCTGCACATACACTCGTGCTCAGGTATAGACACACACCTGGACACACCTGCACACACACTCATATGCAGACACACATGCATACATACCTGCACATGCACTCATGTGCTCACATGTAGATGCCCACACACCTAGAGACACCTGCATGTGCACTCATATGCTCATGTGTAGACACCCCACACACCTGCACACTGAAGTACTCACATATAGACACATGCAAACACAGATGCACACACACATGATCACATGTAGCCACCCACACACCTGCTACTCACCTGCACATGCACTGATGTGCCCACATGTAGAAACACACATGCACACACACCTGCACACACATGCTTATGTGTGGACACCCATACACACACCTGCACACATTCATATGCTCATGTGTAGACACCCACACACATGCATACACACCTGCACATGCATTCACATGATCACATTTAGACACCCCCACACACATGCAGTGCACATAAAGATGTGTTCCTGCACACATGTGTAGCTATACAGACACATGCTTACCACCTTGTGGCCCCACCTCATTTTCTCTCTGGGCTTTTCAGATTTTTAGCCCTGTTAAGAAAGCCTCAATAGTGGCTAGCACTTGGGAGTCCAGGAAACACCATGTCTTCAGGAAAGAATCGCAAATCCTGGTGTTTTCCTGAGTTTTGGGTAGTGTTTGGGTAGGGAGGTTTTTCAGGATTCCAGAATGATTCCATCCTGGTAACTGCACTTGAAACAGAGTTGATCGTATGCTTCTGTCTGTCATCTTCATCAAGGTCACTTCTTGGAGGTACCATTTTTGGATTCGTTGACAGACAGCTGCTTGCGTGGCCTTTGGAGGCTTGCACATGAAGGAGGTAAATGGGAGTAAATTTTACAACCTTCTTCTTCCACAGAGATCTGTACTTTACAGAACAAAATACGCGCACTTGTTTTTACCATTCTTGTCTACTACAGGCGGCATTATTTGATGGGCAGACACATCGCTCTCTCATGTATTAATTTTTAAAAAAATACATTTCCCTTTTTTCTGACAAGCCTTTAAAATTCAGCATTTAAATGTCACTCGTTGGCATGCAATTTGCTGTCATGAAAATGACTATGGATTCATTTCCTGGCAAGAATCTTCTGACTTACGGAGCTGCATGTCAAAAGCAAAAAGCAAGAAAAAAAATGTACATAAAACATTGTTAGAATTCCTTAGAAGGAAAAGAAATCCCCAAACAATATGGACTGAAACACAGAAATCCGAGGCTGGCTGCGTGGGTCCTGGCGGAGGTGGCATCTGGGGGAGCTGCACTGGGGCCGTGGCTGTGCTTGCCGGCGCAGGTCAGGAGCTGGGCTCTGCCTCCTCCTTGCCCACTCTGCCTGCGGCCTCCCTGTGCTTGCCTGTCTTGTTGTAACTCCCACCCTGGGCCCTTGGAGCCCGAAGGCTTTCCTTCTTGCTGAGAGGAGCTGAGATCTGCCCCCCACCCAGCCTCCAGGCAGATGTGTGCTGTAGGGGTTGAGGAGGGAGAATGTCTGGCTCACATCTGGTGAGCACAGGTGGGTGTGCTGGAGTCACGCACAGTGCTCACCCTCCATGGGACTTGTGCTCTGTCTGGCTGGACATTCCCAGGAGGTGGGGGCACAACCAGAGGGACCACCTCGGCGGAAGGAGAGCGCGTGGACATGGAGCCGTCCTCGAGGGGGGGCCTGGCGGGCCAGGACAGCTGCAGGATGGCTGGTCCGTTCCTCCGATTCTCCAGCGCCTCCCTCGCCTGCACCTGTCGGGATTCTAATCTGTCCGTATCCTAAGGTGTTTCTGTGATCGGTCTTTTGTTGCATGCAGCCCGCTTTCTAAATGGCCAGCACCAGCCTCGAGGTGGACGTCCAGCAGCCCTGCCTTGTGCATGAGGGCACGGCTCAGGCTGCGCAGGGTGATGAAGGAGCAGCCCCGGACAGGCCCAGTGGCTCCTCTGCCCGTCTCATGCTCCAGCCAGCTGTCGGTGAGGCCCGCTGCCACTGAGGGACACTGTTTCCAGTGTCATCACCCAAGCTCTACCTCCCACAGCAGCCCAGAGCATGAATGCCTTCAGCCAGGGTCCTCACCACTCTGTGAGGAGCACGGCCCCTTCTCCATTGTCCCTCTGACAACACGTTCCTCCTTTCCCGGGCTGCCCGGAATGGCCTTTCCACCTGCATCCTCCCAGCCTGCCGTGCATGACTGCCAGGCAGTCCTCTAAGAGACATGGCTTTGTCTGCAGCTCTCCTGTCTTCTCTCTGATCTCTCAACACAACAAGCACTTTTAAAAATCCACTCATGGCAAAGGAGGCTCGTTCCAGGACACACCTGAAAACTGTCAGCCTCAACACATCACCCAGATCCAAAGCTGCTTCTGCATTTTCAGGACTTTGTCACAGCAGTGCCCCTACTTCCCACTGCCAGTTCTTCTCTTGTTCAAGCTGCCATCACAACAATCACATCGAGTGGGCGGCTTAAACAGCAAACATTCATTTCTCATGGCTCTGGGGGCTCCCGCAGATGGGGTGTCCGGTGGGGGCTGACTTCCTGGTTCACGGGGGGGCATCCTCCCACGGTATCCTCATGTGGCAGATGGGCAAGGGGGTGTTCTGGGATCTCTTTCGTGTGGACACGAATCCCACTGCCATGGATGCCATCTTCATGACCTAATTACCCCCAAAGGCTTCACCTCCTTGTGCTGTCACACTGGGATCAGAACCTCAGCATATACGTTCGGGGAGGACATGAAGACCAGTGCAAAGCATCCTGTATCCTGCGAACGTAGGGTATCTCCTTGGTTACTTTTTATATTTGAACTAATCTTATATTCCTGGGATAAGTCTGACTTGACCATGCCGAATAATTCTTTTTATATGTTTCTGGATTCAATATCTTAGTGTTTTGTTGAGAATTTTTATGTCCATATTTATAAAGGATATTTCTCAATCTTTGGATATCTTTAGATTTGGTATTATAGTAATACATAACTGGTGAAATGCGTTAGGGTTCTCTAGAAGGGCAGCACGAATATGATAGATGTATACATAAAGGGGAGTTTATAAGGAGTATCCGCTCACATGGTCACAAGGTAAGGGCCCACAGCAGGCTCTGAGGAGCAAAAGCGGAGTCCCAAAGCTGAAGAACTCGGAGTGGGTGAAGCATCCAGCATGGGAGAAGCATGGAGGCCTGAAGACTAAACCACTTTTCATGTCCTTCTGCCTGCTTTTACTCTGGCCGTGCCGGAAGCTGATTAGCTGGTGCCCACATAGGTTGAGGGTGGGCCTGCCTCCCCCAGTCCACTGACTCAAATGTGAATCTCCTTTGGCAACACCCTCACTGACACTCCCAGGATCAGTACCTTGTATCCTTCCATCCAATCAGGTTGACACTCAGTATTAACCGTCACATCAAATTAACTGAAGAGTGTTCTCTCTCTTTTTTTGGAAGACTGTGAAGGAATGGTGTTAGTTCTTCCTTAAACATTTGAAGTGAAGCTATTGAAAATGGAAGCCATCTGACCTTGGACTTTTCTTTATGAGGTTTTAAATTACTCACTTTCTTTAATTGTTATGGACATATTCAAATTTTCTAGTTCTTCTTGAGTCAGTTTCAGTAATCTGTGTCTTCATAGGAATTTGTTCATGTCACCTAGATTACCTAATGTGTTGGCATGTAATTATTTATAGTATTTTTGTATACTCATTGTAATTTTTATGTCTGTAGGGTCAGTAATAACATCCTCTCATTCTTTCCTGATTATTTTTTGAGTTACTTTCCCAGTGTTTGCTCTGAAAATTAATATAAAATATTTAAGATCAAATTAATATTAATTTAATTATTCAAATTAATGTTAAAATCTTAATTTACATCAATCTAGTTGAATTAATACCAATTTAATTTTCAAACACTCTCTTTATTGTTTTCTTCTCTTTCCCTCCTTTGTGCTGTTGTCATGAAAATTATATCTTTATATGTTGTGTGTTTATTAACACAGATTTATAATTATTGCTTTATACAGGTTTTTAAAAAAATAGGAGAAAATAAATGTTACATACCCAAATATTTGTTCTGTAGTTCATATTTACTAAATAATTGCCTTTACTGATCCTCTGTTTCTTCATTTGGATACAAGTCACTGTCTAGTGCCCTTTCATTTTTGCCTAAGGCACTTTATTTAGAACTTCTAGGGAAGGGTTGTTAGCAAAAATTCTCTTTGTTTTTTGTTTGGGAATGTATTGGTTTCTCCTTTAGTTTTGAAGGATAGATTTTCTGAATATAGAATTCTTGGTTGATAGACTTTTTTCTTCTATGACTTTGAATATGTCATCCCATTGCTTCTTGGCCTTCATAGTCTCAGATGAGAAATGAGTTGTTAATATTATTGAGGATCATTGCCTATTTTCTGTTGCTTATCCCAGAATACCTGAAACTGGGTAATTTATAAAGAAAAGGAATTTATTTCTTACCGGTATGCAGGCTGAGAAGTTCAAGGTTGAGGGGCAGCGTCAGATGAGGGTCTTCCTGCTGTTGGGGACTCTGCAGAGTCCTGAGTTGGTACAGGGCGTCACACGATCAGGACGCTGAGCAGGCTACTGTGCTAGCTCAGTCTCCCTTCTTCTTCGTAGAAAGCCACCAGGTCCCCTCTTGTGGTCACCTATTAATTCACGAATGGATTGGATTGATCCATTCATGAGGGCAGAGCCCTCACGACTCAGTTACCTCCTCCCTCCTGATTCTGCCAAATTGGGGATTAAACTTCAACATGAGTTTTGGAAGGGACAAATATTTAGTCCATAACGTGTGACAAGTTGTTTCTCTCTTACTGCTTTCATCAGATTTACTTTGTCTTTGCATTTTGAAAGTCTGGTTTTGATGTGTCTGGGTGTGGCTCTCAGAGTTTATTCTACTTGGAGTTCATTGAGTGTCTTAGATGTGTAGATTCATGTTTTTCATCTAGTTTTGGGAACTTTTGGTCGCCATTTCTTCAAATATTCTTTCTTCCTCCTTTCTCTCCTACACCTGGGACTTCCTTTACATGTATCTTAGTACATTGGTGGTCTCTCACAGGTTTCTAATTTTGTGTTATTCTTTTTCCTTTCTGTTCCTCAGACTGGATGATTACAATTAATCTATCCTAAAGTTTGCTGACTCTTTCTTCTGCTGATAAGATCTGCTGTTGAGCTCCTCTACTGAATTTTTCAATTATTTTTGAAATATACTTTCTATTTCTTTATTAATATTCTCTATTTGATGAGATACTATTTTTCGACCTTTCTTTAGCTCTTTAGACATTGTTCTTATAGTTTGGAGCATACTAAAAACAGCTCCTTGAGGCCAGGCACAGTGGCTCATGCCTGTAATCTCAGCACTTTGGGAGGCCAAGGCGGGCAGATCACCTGAGATTGGGAGTTCAAGATCAGCCTAACCAACATGGAGAAGCCCCGTCTCTACTAAAAATACAAAATTAGCCAGGCATAGTAGCGCATGCCTGTAGTCCCAGCTACTTGGGAGGCTGAGGCAGGAGAATCTCTTGAACTCAGGATGCAGAGGTTGCAGTGAGCTGAGATTGCACCATTGCACTCACTCCAGGCTGGGTAACGAGTGAAACTCCATCTCAAAAAAAAAAAAAAAAAAAAAAAAAAAAAAAAAAAAAAAAAAAAAAAAGAACTCATGGCGGCGGCGGCAGCAGCAGCAGCTGCTTGGGCGCGGTGCGGTGGTGACTGAGTTACGAGCCTGGCGGCGGCTGTGCGCCCACCTCCGGCCCGGCCCGGCCCCCGCGTGCCTCCCAGGCTCCGCACCCCTGA
>NW_022436996.1:898007-909164 GCF_009761245.1 Sapajus apella
CTGTACTGAAGGAAAGAAGCCACTCTTGGTTTAGAGTAGAAACCCAAAATAAAATTCTAAACCCCCAACCAGCTGAGTGGACCCCTCCTCTCGGCCAAGGGCATTCTAAAGTAAACCTGAAACAGGTTTAGGCCGTGATGGGAAGGGTGGTCAGACACACCTCGTCCCTCCCCTTGTGTTCAGGCCTGGCCGATCAGCATTAACATCGAAACGGAGGCCTGAAGGCCCACCAAGCAGACTCTGTAGCCTTGAGGCACCAACATGGCAGGTCGCAGGCCCTGAAAGAAATGGAAGTATTTTACCCCAACATAGAATTCTTCCATGTATTTAAATGGCTTGCAAAACTGTCTCTCTTGGGAAATGTCTGCATTCTGTAGAGAAGCCCTTTTCCTTTCCAGGTCTTTTCCCTGATCCAAGAGGGAATTAACAACAGTCTGGCACCTTTTCAAGCCTGATAAACATTTACCATCTATCCTCTTGGAAGCCTGCAGCCTGGTGGCCTCATCTGCAGAATAAAAACCTTGGTCTCCACAGCCCCTTATCTTAACCCAGACACTCCTTTCTACTGATTCTAGGTCTTCAGGTAAATTGAGCCGATTGCCATTCAGAAATCTTTGAATTCACCGATGTCCTGGAAGACCCTGCTTAGTGTTGTCCGGTCTTTCCGGACCAAACCTGTGTACACCTTACGTGTACTGATGGGCGTCTTGTGTCTCACTGTCATGTATAAATGCAAGCTGAAGCCCTGCCACCCTGGGCGTTGTTCTCAGCGTCTCCTGGGCTGAGTCATGGGCCGTCGGTCACTCACATTTGGCTCAGAGTAAATTTCTTCACATACCTTACAGACCTTGACTTTCTTCATCAGCAAGAGCAGTAGTCGTCCGCCCTGACATCATATTAAAATGACTCGGGAGCCTCGGAAACCCCTCGGAAACCGTGATGTCGGGGGCCTTAACCTTCGAGGATTCTAAACTGACTGGTCTCATATGGGGCCTGCCATCAGCATCTCCAAAACATTCCCCAGGTGATTTCCGTGTCTTCATGTCTTTTTTTCCATGAATAAAATGGGACTCTCTAAAGCTTGTTTCACATACCAACAATAGGAATTGCTTTCTTCTTCTTCCTGTTGTAAAATTTTTATCTGGGTGTTTTAAGGTTTAAAAATTGCAAGCTTAATAAAGACATTTTAATCCTGTATGGTAAATTGGTATTATACATTTTGTTAGAATAATGGAGAAGGGCAATTCTGGATATAGTGTAGGGCAGTAGCATTTTAAAAGTAGTTTGACCTCACAGAGTTCTACTGCTGCCTTTCCTTTTGCTGTAGGGAAGTTAGACCTTTTTATTTAGCAGATTAAAGAAGGAGAAGCACAAAGCGATTACCAGGCATTCCCAGGGTCGTCCAGCTGGTGTGCAGTGGAGAGCGGAATTCCCAACTCCTAGCAGCAGAGTGCTGACCAGGGGTTTTCCAAAATTTTGATCTCAGAACTGCATCCTATTATTGAAAATTACTGGACTCCACAGAATTTTTTTTTTGTGTGTGTGGGTTAGTGCTATGCACATTTGTTGCCTTAGAAATTAAAATTGGTACACTTTAAGACAGCTTTTTATTAATTCACTTAAAAATAAATCGTAAAATCATTTCATTATGAGCATGGTAACTGTATTTTCCAGAACATGAACAAGTGCGAAGTGGGGCATTTTTGTTTTCCATTTTTGCATTTTGTTTCACCCGTTTGCAGATCTCACTGGTGTTTTGTTTAGTGGAAAACGCTGGACTCTCCTCTCTGCTCCCCACTCATGCTGCGTGCTCTCCTGCCACGTAGCCTCTGGCTGTTGTGAATTCTCCCAGGAAAGAGTACACGTGAAAAAGGCGAATAATGTCTTAGTAGTTTATGAAAACAGTTTTGACCCCGCAGGCCACTTGAAAGAGCCTTGGGGACCCTCGCAGTGGCAGGCTGTGCTCTGAGCTTGACTGTGGAGAGGGACAGGGTGGCCTTGAGTTAGGAAGGAGTTTCGGTTCCAGCTGTGGCACGTGCGAGTCAGGCCTTCTCGGGCACAGCACTTAACCGCCCTGCCGTCATTATTTATCGTTAAATGAGGGTGGTCCTACTTGCCTTAGGTGGAATCTGCTGGGACCAGACTCTGAGACAGAGATGTGTGTGCAGGCGGGTGACTGGGGTGATCCGGGGTCATCCCTGCGCAGGTGACGGAAGCTGAACTGGGCCGAGGGAGAAGGTGAGCGGGAATGCAGTTTGAGAGGCCCAAGCTGATCCTGCGAGGCGCTCTGCCGCTGGAGCTGGGGTTCCCCTTTGGAGTTGACCCAACCGAGGCTGGGGGCTGGGCCTTTGTGTCCCACATGAGGGTTGCTGGCTGTGGTCCGCCTCCAGGGAGCAAGGGACGGTGACTTGGGGGTGACTGTTCCCTTGAGCTCGGGTGCTGACCCCAGCCCTCAATAGCTGGTGGCTGGGAGAGGGTGCAGAGCCCCCAGGAAGCTGCGGTGCGGCTGTCACGGTACCTGCCACCCTGAATGTCATCATTCTTCAGGTGTGTGTTGCTTTCCCATCCCTGACATTAGGAGGCATCTTTGATCAATAGAACGTCATAGCTTAACTGCCGGCATGTCTGTTTCCTTAGCAGTGCTAGAGTAATGGTCTGTCTTCCAGTCAGTGGCTTCCCAGGCTGGAGGAGGTCATACCATCTCATGGGACAGGGGATTGCTTTTTTGAGACAGGCTCTCACTCCGTTGCCGAGGCTGGAGTGCAGTGGCACAGTCTCGGCTCACTGCAACCTCTGCCTCCAGGACTCAAGTGATCCTCCCACCTGAGCATCCCAAGCAGGTGAGACTACAGGTATGCACCATCATGCCCAGCTAATTTTTATATTTTTTGGTAGAGATGGGATTTTGCCATGCTGCTTAGGCTGTTTTCAAACTCCTGGGTTCAAGCAATCCACCTGTCTTGGCCTCCCAAAGGGTTGGGATCATAGGAGTGAGCCGCTACACCCGGTTCTAAAGGTTAGTTAACTGAGGTGGTGCCACCCGTTAAATCCTCAGGAATGCGAATGCCTTTTCTTATCGGTACTGAGTGCAGTGGAGGCTTCCCTAAGGAGGCTGAAGTCACATAACTCAAACCAGCAAAGGTTAACTAGGAAGCTGATAAATACAGAGCATTCTGCTAAGTCCTCGGGAGCTCAGATGATGAATCAGAATTGGGAGCTCTGGTTAACTGCTTGGGAATTTTGAATAAATACATCTGTTCAGCTCCTTACAATTGAGCACATGTTCATGCAGACAGATCAGAAAAGGGAGGAGGCGAGTATCAGGAGCCGCCGGTGCAGAGCCTCAGGACAGCTGAGCAGATCGTGGCTCGTCTGTGTTCGTGCCCTGCAGTGCAGCTGTGTAGTGTGCAGGGCCGGTGCAAAGTGAAAAAGTTCAGAAATCAAGGAAAAGTGCCCGTAAAGGAACTGGTGTTTAAGGTGTTTCCTTTCACAGTCTCCCTCTTGACTTGCCGTGGGATTTTTATTTGCTATTCAGCGTCATTCTAAAAAAATTAAGATTTTTGAATTGTGAGCATGAAAGTTACCATTCATCTGCATGTTGTGCATTGCTAGTTTCAAATGCAAACAAAACAGCATTTGATTCACGTGCAGAACATGAACAACTGCACAGTTCATCTGTCACAGCTCAAACGTGCATACGTATTTCGTGCTCATTAGAATGGTGGAAACGCTCTGTGAAACTGACTGCTGTTTATTTCCCTCCGTGAAACACCCACCGCCCGCCAAGATTCTCCACCTTTGCGCACACATGAGAAGGACTGCGAGCTGCCCACTCCGTCCACATGCTCACTTTCAGCCTAAATGGTTGCTCATGTGGGAAAGGAATGTGAGTGGGAGAGAGGGTGGGACCCTTGGTCGTTCGTGTTTCTTAGAGCACTGTTCCACTTCTGGTTTGCAGCAAGCTTTGGGTAAACAGAGGAGTGGGCTCTTGGGGCCACCTGAGCTCAGACGGACATGTGCCCCTGAAATCTGAGTCTCGCCAAGCTGCACAGCAGGTGCTGGGACCGTGTGGCAGGCGAGGCGCCTTGGGCCTGCAGATCGGGAAGTTTTCTCTGCCGGTGGGCACACAACGTCGTCCCACAAGTCGGGAGATAAAATCATTGAGAATTTCAAGGCTGCAGCAGCAGCAGCATGTCAGAGCGAACCAGGAACTCCTCTGCACATGGGCCCCTGGCGACTACCCTGTCCGTGCTGCCATGAGGCGGCCCGCCTTCTGCCCCAGCCGTTGGACCACACGATACAAGGGAGCCTTTGGCTGTTTGTTTATGGCCTTGACTTCAAGGGCTAGGGGTAGAGCCTGACTGTCACCATTGGCAGATGCCACAGTGGAGCCGTCACTCATAATTACAATCATTTTTGCATTTGTTTCTGTGAAATGGACTTTAGTTAAGAAACTTTGCTTCTTCACTGACCCATATCATAATTTCAGAGGCATTCTCTGTGGTTCAAAGTGACATAAATTGCTTGCTGCCAAAACATCCCAGGTTTCAACAGAGTAAACAAATATTTTCAGCTGTCAGACAATGGGGAAAATGTGTTTCTTGGGAGGAAATGGTGCTTGTGCTGCCTGCTGTGACCCCGTGAACCATTCCGTGGTGTTACCTGGAAAGGCCCTTTCCAGGACATGCCCAGGGCTGTGGATGCTGTCCCAGGGCCTTCCAGGGATGATCCCCCTCAGAACAAGGTGCTTGTTTGGTTCTGGAGTAAAGACCCAACCCCAGCAGGCACCTGCCAGGGCTTCCCTGGGGTCTGGGAACCGCTCTTCCACTTCCTGAGGGAGGCAAAGGAGCTCTGGGGCAGGGAAGGATGAATGCAGCCAGCAGCTCTAGGACTGAGCAATCCTGGGCTGCTAAAAACTGTCAGAGAGGTGAGAAGCAAATTACAGCTCTCAGAAGGCCCTGGTTATCTGTCTTTGCCATATGAATGAACTAAAAAAAAAAAAAATACTTCCTGGCCGGGGCAGTGGCTCACATCTGTAATCCCAGCACTTTGGGAAGCTAAGGCAGCCAGATCATGAGGTCAGGCGTTTAAGACCAGCCTGGCCAACATGGCGAAACTGCATCTCTACTAAAAATACAAAAATTAGCTGAGTGTGGTGGCATGTGCCTGTAGTCCCAGCTACTTGGGAGGCTGAGGCAGGAGAACTGCTTGGACCCGGGAGGCAGAGGTTGCAGTGAGTCGAGATCACACCACTGCCCTCCAGCAACAGAGTGAAACTAGGTTTCCAAAAAAAAAAGCTTCCTGAGAGCCCTGCATACGTCTGCAGAGCTGTGGGAAAGACAGACTTGCAGGGCAGCTTCCCGGGACAGCCTAGCATCTGTGGACAGAGCAGCGATTCAGTAACCACTCAGATTTGTCTCAGGGAAACACGCCAGTCTTGCATGGGAAAAGAGCTTTGATTGGTGTGGAAACTTCCCTTCCAGTTTGAATTGAATAATGCACCAACATAATCGCTCCCAGCCTGCTGAGGTGTTCTGCCCATTAGTGTGTGCAGGGAGGTCGTGAACATCCCGCTGGAGCTGAGAATGCGCGGAGTCCTGACCTGCACCCTCCTCCTCCCTGTGCCAGCATCCTCCTCCCTGTGCCAGCAACCTCCTCCTCCCTGTGCCAGCACCCTCCTCCTCCCTGTGCCAGCACCCTCCTCCTCCCTGTGCCGAGCTGCACCCTCCTCCTCCCTGTGCCAGCACCCTCCTCCTCCCTGTGCCAACACCCTCCTCCCTGTGCCGACCTACACCCTCCTCCTCCCTGTGCCAGCACCCTCCTCCCTGTGCTGAGCTGCACCCTCCTCCTCCCTGTGCCGAGCCGCACCCTCCTCCCTGTGCCGAGCCACACCCTCCTCCTCCTCCCTGTGCCAGGCCGCACCCTCCTCCTCCTCCCTGTGCCGGGCCGCACCCTCCTCCTCCCTGTGCCAAGCTGCACCCTCCTCCCTGTGCCGAGCTGCTCCTCCTCACTGTGCCATTCATGAAGGTTTCCTCTTAGGACAAGCAGCAGTGGCTGTCAGGGCCATAGGGACATCGTGTTCCTGAGGCTTAGGGGGCATGTGGCTGCTGCACCCAGGAAGAAGTGATGGCAGGAATTTACCCCCAGGGTCTGGGCTGTGCCGTTTTTACTTTTTGAAGGTGGGAGGACCCAGGGGCTCAGCAGGAAGAGGAGGAGAGAGGGCAGGCCACACCGGGAGGTGCTTGGAGGTGACATCATGGGACCTAGGACCTGAGGCCTGTGCCTGAGGACAGGTCCCTGCCTCTCTGTACCGCGTGTGTTGCTGTGTCGTGAGAGCTGTGCTTTCACCAGGGGCTCACAGGCAACCTCACTGCCTGCCTAAATTCTGAGTAAAGCGACAGAGGCACTTGTTTCAAGCAGAGATGCATGTCCTGAGCAGAGATGCATGTCCTAGGCAGAGATGCATGTCCTGAGCAGAGATGCATGTCCTAGGCAGAGATGCATGTCCTGAGCAGAGATGCATGTCCTGGGCAGAGATGCATGTCCTGGGCAGAGATGCATGTCCTGGGCAGAGATGCATGTCCTGAGCGGCTCCATGACATTGGGTCCGACGAGAGGAGAGTGTGGAGGCCAGGCCAGGCAGGCTGCGGCCCCGGCTCACCTGGGAGGGGCCTCGACCTGCCCACCCGCCCTGACACGGGCCTGGGAATCCGATGTTGCACAGAGGGGGAGGCGCTGTGAACTGAGGGTGCTCCCCAGCCTCCCGCGCTAGGAAGTCACGCAGCAGTGAATGTTCCTGGCGCCCGGCAGCCTCACCTCTGGTTCAGGGACGAGAGCCTCCCGGAATGCCTGGCGCAGTCTGACTGCTGGGCACCGTGAGGGAGCCTTCCCATATCGGGGGTCAGGAGTACCTGTATGCCTCAGACAGAGGGGCTAGAGATTCTATGTGTAAGAGCCGTGGGCTCTGGCTGATGGGAAAAAGAAGAGGCGTTTGTTAAAAGGATGGATTCCTAGTGGAATCCTGGGGAATGCTGGAGAAAAAGGCCCCGATGGTGGGCAGCGACGAAGGGAGAGCCGCAGCCCTGCACGGCCCCTGGCAAGGCAGGGCTGTTGCTGCCCCAGGAGCGAGGACACGCTGGGGCAAGATGGCCACCCAGCGGAGTCCTGGGCTGTGGTCGGGGCAGCTGGTGGCTGTGCCAGGAAGAATCCCCCATCGTTGACTCACGATGAAAGGCTCGGAGGGCTCATTGCTTGGCCGTGTCACCCTCTCACGTTGGGTCTTCCTCTGGAGTTCTAAGTGGGGACACAGGACCTGTCTCCCCTCAGTATTCAAAACGAGGAGAACTTGCCAAATAGGCGACTCCACAGCCGGCAACATGGGTTTCCTGACAATGGTGGGAATCGCGTCTGCGGAGCAGGAGAGTCTGCACCCTCGGGTCAGAGGGCAGTGAGGGAGGGGCCGGGGCTCCGCGTGCACCCTGGGCCTCGGCCAGTCCTGTGGAGCCCCAGCTTCAGCACCTGCACCGCGGGAGTCCCTGTGTCGCCCTCCTGCTGTGTGGGACTGACTCCAGGGGGAGGCCGTCGTGCCAAGCACAAAGGGCTTTGCCAATTGCACTTACCAGGGGAAAGGAAGGACTTCCGATGTCTCTCCTGGGTTTGACTCGAGCCCAGGGAAGGCACAGACGGGACCACCCAGAGGGTCGTGGCTGAGACACAGTCGGGTGCAGAGACGGACGTGGCCGCAAACCACAGAGCCAGACTCAGGGGTAGAAACCGGGGGATGGGCCGAAGGAGGCTCTCCAGGGACCTCAGTAATTCACGAGGATACTGCAAGCCCAGTAAATCAGCAGCTGAATGAAAACTAAATGACAACTTGAAACAAAATAACCAGAACTTCTCTAAACAGGAAACGTGGGCGTGGAAGTTAGAAAGGGAAGGTGGATGATGCAGCTGGTTAGATGCCGAGACGGAGGATGGTGGAGCTGGAAGTCCCTGGAAGTGCTGCTGGAAAAGGGCAAAAGCGAGTGAAGGAACAGGTCCCAGAGGCCCGAGTACAGACTCCGGAAGAAAAGGACTTATTGCTCTCGGGAGAGGCCACGTCTGAAGGAATGTCGAGAAGCTTCCCGAGTGAAGAAGTCATGAGGCTTCCACTTGGAGGAGCGTGCGAGGGCCCAGCAGCACGTTTTGCCGGAGTTTTGATGGAGTTTAACTCGGGCATGTCGGGAGGAAATGCAGGAAGCAGAGCCAGAGGGAGAGTTCTGGAGCCACCGCTGGTAAAAGACAGAACGATCCAGGCAACAGCAATCAGACCGTGCCTCTCCCAGCAGCAGTGAAGGCGACAGCGGTGGAGGATTTCCAGGTGCTGCGGGGAGACGCCAGCCACCACAGCTGCGGGCTTGCCAGCTCCACAAGTAAAGGAGGTGGGCAGGGGGCAAGCCGTCCTGCTTTCCCACCCAGGCACGACTCGGGGAACTGCCAAACCATGCATTTCAGGGAGGGCACGATCCCCCGAAGATGCAAAGAGACAAACCTGAGCGGACCAAGACTGAGAAGACCAAAGTCATAGAACTTAAAATGTTTCCGTGCTGAATGCCAGCACAAAGACGCAGGGGCGGACCACAGGCAGGGAGAGAGGGTGTCTGCTGGACGCACAAATCCTTCACGCCCAGACTGTAGAGAATTCCCGCAGCAGCAAGGTGGCCTCACCAGCATCAGGGGAAGAAACACTAAACCATTACCTGTGACACTGGAAAGAAGGAAAGAACCTGACAAGCCCGTGTCAGCTGGAATCTGGGGAAAGTTGGAGCAGCTTAGATGGGCGGTTGCAACCATTGTGGGTGCTGCTTTGGCAACAAAAATTCAGTGAAGATCCTACATCACAGCTCTTTCATTTCCAGTTACAGCCTCCAAGTGATGATGTCTCTGCACTAGGAAACGTGCTATTTATGTCAACATCTGTTGTAATAGCAACCAAAGTGGAAATCACCTAAACAGCCGTCCATTAGAGGTGGTTTGACCCTAACTATAATGTAATCGACATAAACACAAGAGCTCCTCGGATCAACACGGTGTGGAGCAGAAAAGACAGAGTTCCAGCCGAGTTCATGCAGTGTGAGACTGTGGAAAGTTAAATAGGAAGCCACACCACACATTGTTTAGAGCACCATACGTTTGTGGTAAAAATATAACGAAGCACACAGCCCGTCAGACACAGCATTAGGGTAGATGTTGCCTCTGAAGAAAGAGGAGCACTCAGAGAGGAGAATCCAGAAGCTTCCAGCTAGAATGGAACGTCTTATATCTCACGTAAACCAGGGCTGCGTAGAGGTTACAGGGTGAGCCTCCCTAATCTGAAAATTCAAAATCTGTAAAGCTCCCAAATCCAACACTTTCTGAGCACCAAGATGACACCACACGTGGGAAAGTCCCCACCTGACACTTTTGCTTTCTGATGATTCACGGCACATAAACTTTGTTATGTGCACAAAATTATTAAGAATTACATGCTGTTACCTTCAGACCTTGTATATACGTAAAACATAAGTAGATCTCCTGTTTAGAATTGGCTCCTATCTGCAAGTTACATCATTATGTACATGCAAATATTCCAGGATAAATCCAAGTGTATCTGAAATCCAAAGGACTTCTAGTCCCAGACGTTTCAGATAAGGGTTACTCAACCTGCACCGTGTTATTTCGTTCCTTTTTGTGTACATGAAGTGTTTCATAATAAAGGACCAATAAAGCAAGCAAAGGACATTAAAAAGAAGGAAATAATGAAGACAAGAGCAGAAAATACCGAAATAGATGCAAAGGAATGAGGGCAAAGGTTCAGAACACAAACAGTAGAAACATCTCTGGTTCTTTGAAGACTTACAGAGCTCTGTTTACCCACAATAACAAAACTGGGCGTGAGCACAGAGTTATTGAGAGGAAAACGGGAATGCCACTCTAGGTAAACTGAGTTCAAGAATCACAAGAGAATACTATTAATGGCTTTGTTCTGGGAAATTTGAAAAGACAATTAGGAAAAAAAGCTGTAAGCTGATAAAAGGGACCCAAAAAGTAGAGAAAACCTGAGTAAATCTATATTCAATAAAACATGCATAAACTTAAGTTTTCAAAAAACTTGTTTTGTAAATTCAGTAAGAGTGGTCCACATTCACAGTAGGAAATTCATTATGTCCACCAAACCATACTATTGTGATATTCCCTAAAAGGTATGTGGGGAGAGGAAGGGGAACAGCCTAGCTGGGATGTGTGGTCAGGTGGGACGGGGTCAGTTATTTCCATCACTGGCACGTGTGATGTGCGCCGGTAGGAATCTTCAACTTGGAAGATTGACCGCTCTCTGTTTTACAACAAGCCTGCTTGTATTTTTTTCTAAGTCCATATTTCCTTGGGACGTGTCCTTAGTGACTCCGGAAGACCCCTCCTGCCTGGAGGGTTTTGTAGTCAAAGGAGAAAGGAGGGCAGTGGGTGAAGCGTCTTCCCAGGACAAGATGCCTCTGTGTCTGATGAAGGACAAAGCTACACGCCCAGCACGTCATGTCACGGGCTGAGGGTTGCTAAACCTCCAGGAGATACCGTATCACGGATGAACGGACCAGGCAGTGTCATCACCGTGGCTCCGGGCCTCTTCCCGTCCCAAAGTGTTTCTGGCAGGTTCCTTTGAACAGAGCATTCCTCTGGTACATTTCAGACTAGGTTCCCAGATTGTTGACACCAGGACGGAAGCGCTGAAAGCCAGAGAGTTAGCAGCTCTCTCTGAATGCTGATCAATCTGAAATGAAGAGAAAATCATTCTGTAGCTAGGAAACACGATCAGCTTTTAAGCGCGTACACCCAGCCGTTTGCCGAAGCTGCGTGTGTGCTGTGCTGGTCCTTGTGGGACTGAATCCTGAGAGGACCCAGGAGTTTCATCGTTACATCTTTAGAAGCAGAGGAACTAGAAAGGCGCATGCTGTTTTTGGATGGAATGCTGTCCATGGACATTCCAAATGTTTCCTCTGGCCACATCTGCTGGTCTCTCCTGTGGCTCCGCCACCCCAAGCCCACCTGCCTCCGAGCTCCCTGAGTGTTGCTGTGTGCTGCTGTGGTCCTCCCGTGGTGTCTGTGTGGGCCGGGTGGCCGTGGGCCTCTGTGTCCGTGTGGGCC
>NW_022436996.1:909174-910090 GCF_009761245.1 Sapajus apella
GTGGGCCGGGTGGCCGTGGGCCTCTGTGTCCGTGTGGGCCGGGTGGCTGTGGCCTCTGTGTCCGTGTGGGCAGGATGGCCGTGGCCTCTGTGTCCGTATGGGCCAGGTGGCTGTGGCCTCTGCGTCTGTGTGGGCCGGGCGGCCATGGGCCTTTGTGTCTGTGTGGGCCGGGTGGCCATGGGCCTCTGGGTCCACGCTGGGTTTGATCTGCTGCCTCAGAGGCTGACTGCTGCAGAAGAGACTGGGCCAAGAGGGTTGCGATGGAGTGCAATGGGAAAGGTCCCCTTATCCCTCTCTCATGGTGCACGATGGGGTGTGGCTCGCTTCTTCAGTGCCCCGCTGCTCACACTTCTAGGGGAACATGCAGACAGGCAGGCTATGGGTTCCAAGCCCATGGCAGTGCCTAGGGGTGAGTGTTTACAGCTCCTGAAGCCCCAGTGGGTGCGTGTTACAGGGTGCTCTTTCAGTTTTGCCATCTGTAGGCGGCCTGTGCTAACCAGCTCCATTAGACCCTCTGCCTTATTGCAACGACGGAGGGCTTCCAGTGTCCTGGGGTTTCTTGCCTTGGTATACTGGAAGAATCAGATTGCACGTGCCCTTGGAGGATGAGTGCAAGGTTTTATCAAGTGGAAGTAGCCCTCAGCAGGAGCCAGAGGGAGATGGAATGGGCAGGTCGTTTTCCCATGGAGTCAGGGGCTCAGCAGCCAGGCTGTCCTCCAATGGCGCATCTGCTGCTGCCTGTCTGTGAGCTCTGCTCCGGGTGTGGGGAGCCGCTTGTCTCTGCCCGCTGGGTCTCTGGGAGCCGCTTGTCTCTGCCCGCTGGGTCTCTGGGAGCCGCTTCTCTCTGCCCGCTGGGTCTCGGGGAGCCGCTTGTCTCTGCCCGCTGGGTCTCGGGGAGCCGCTTGTCTCTCTGCCC
>NW_022436996.1:910100-926125 GCF_009761245.1 Sapajus apella
CCACTTGTCTCTGCCCGCTGGGTCTCGGGGAGCCGCTTGTCTCTCTGACCGCCTCAGCTATGAGTGCTCGCCTGGGCACTAAGGGGCGTTAGACGGGATCAGCAGGCTCCGTGGGCTTAGACCCTCAGAAAGGCGGTGAGCCACGCGCGTGCCGATACAGGCGGACCGCATTCTGGCGACCGTCCTCCCGTTCTCCTTGTGGTTGGACGTCCTTCCTGCCTCTCAGTCCCCCACACGAGTGCCCCTCCCTCACCGCTTGCCCTGCCCGGCCCGGCTCAGCCCTGCACCCCATCCTGCTGTGTCACAGGCACACACATGTCTGCTGCTGCTGCTCCGGAATATCAGTTGACGAGCTGAAGGCTGGGAATTCCATGACTCATTCCCAAATGAGTTGATGCAGGAAATGGAACTTCTGCTATTCCAGGCCAGGAGGCAATTAGTTGACACCAGAGAAAACCTTTAATTTACGTGAAAAACCTACTAAAAATTTGGGAGCCAGAAATGAAAACAACAAACTCTCATATGATGTCATCACTTTGGGGGAAAACAAAAATTGTTCTTATTTTTATGTATTTGAGAATCAGGCTTCTGTGTTTCAGAAGGTGCTTCAATATTCTCATAAGTTCAACGAACTTACGAGACGTTGACGAACCGAACTGTAAACAGCCAGCACCGCGTGACTGTTTCCTTCAGCCGCCGATCGCGGACGTGACGGTGGTCCCATAAGTTATCATGGAGCTGAAAACACCTGTCACCAACTGACCGTGCGGTCCTCGCGATGTCACAGTGCACTGAATTACACGTTTGTGGTGACGCGGGTGTACACGAGCCCCCTGTGCTCCCACTCGTGTGGAAGTCTAGCCCAGCTGGTCACATGCGTGTGCTTCCTAATGATGATAAGATGCCAGGTCTGGTTTACGTATTTACCATGCCGCACTTTCATCCCTGTTTCAGAGCACACTCCTACTTACTGAAAAACAAAACTAACAGCCTCGGGCAGGTCCTTCAGGAGACACACCAGCAGAAGGCGCTCTTCTCATGGGCGATGACAGCCCCATGTGTCACGTGGCCCCTGAGGACCTTCCCGTGGGACAAGGTGTGGAGGCGGAGGACAGTGATATTGATGACCCTGCACAGTCTAGGGTCAGGCCGAGGCTAGTGTGTGTGTTTCTTAGTTTTTTAACAGAGAAGTTTAAAAAGTAGGAAAAAATTTAAATAGAAAAAGTCTTATTGAATAAGGTTATGAAGAAACTATATATTGCTGTGCAGTGTGTTTAAGTTAAATGTTATTAGAAAAACTTAAAACATAAAGTAAAAAAGTTACTATTGTTTTTTTTTTTTTTTTTTTTTTTTTTTTTTGAGAGGGAGTCTCATTCTGTCACACAGGCTGAAGTGCAATGGCACGATAGAAGCTCACTTCAACCTCCACCTCCCAGGTTTGAGCAATTCCCCTGCCTCAGCCTCCCAAATAACTGGGATGACAGGTGCCCGCCACCACACCAGACTAATTTTTGTATTTTTAGTAGAGACGGGGTTTCACCATGTTGGCCAGGATGGTCTCAAACTTCTGACCTCAGGTGATCTGCCTGCCATGGCCTCCCAAAGTGCTGGGATTACAGGCATGAGCTACTGCGCCCAGACAAAAGTTACTGTTTAAAGGTAATTTATTATTGAAGAAAAACCATTTTTATAAATTTAGTGTAGCCTAAGTGTTCAGTGTTTATGGTCTAGAGCAGAGTACAATAATGTCCTCAGCCTTCACACTCACCCACTCCGACGCTCGCTGACTCACCCAGAGCAAATTCCACTCCTGCAGGCTCCATTCATGATAAATGCCCTATATAGGTGTACCATTTTTAATCCTTTTTTTTTTGAGACAGACTCACTCTGTTGCTCAGGCTGGAGTCCAATGGTGCAATCTTGGCTCACTGCAACCTCCGCCTCCTGGGTTCAAGCAATTCTTCTGCCTCAGCCTTCCAATTAGCTGGGATTACAGGCATGTGTCACCACACCTGGCTAATTTTTGAATTTTTAGTAGAGATGGAGTTTCACCATGTTGGCCAGGCTGGCTTGAGCTCCTGGGCTCCCAAAGTGTTGGGATTACAGGCATGAGCCACCATGCCTGGCCCTTTTTTGTCTTTTATGCCGCATTTTTACTGCACCTTTTAATGTATAGACGGTACACAGGTACTTATCCTAGTGCTAGTTGCCTGTAGCATTCAGCACAGCAACTTGCAATACAGGTTTCTAGCCCCAGCACGAGGGGTTTTACCATCCAGCCCAGGTATGTGGCAGGCTGTCCCATCTAGGGTATGTAAGGGCACTCCGTGATGTTTGCACAAGGACACAATCGCCTAACAAGGCATTTCTCAGACTGTAACCCCACCATTAAGCGATGCATGACTGTGCTACTCTTAGGATGAAAACTACATGACTTAGCTGTGAATGCTTTAAAAGCTTGCATTTTCTTTTCAGATGCAACCTAAAGCTTTTACCTTTTAATTTCAAAGTATGAGGTCAGTTAGACTTCATCCCTATTTAAAACTTAAAAGCTAAAAGCTTGATTTAGGGCATTCTTTAGCGTTAATGGAAAGCCTCACCGGGAGGCAGGCTCCATCTGCTTTTGAACATCCCGGAGCAGGGGCAGCCTTTGTTTAATAGAAGCTTCATTTCAGACAAGGAAGAACCATCACCCTCAGGAGAATTAGATGTCTCAACAGAGGAGGAAATTGAGACCTATCGAAACCTGGACGCTTACCAGATGGCACAGAAAACCCTGGCGTTTCTGAAAGACACAGGAAGGTGGGGAGAGGAGGGATCCATTTGTGGGCTGTATGGAATGTAATCTTGTCTTAAGCCTCACTAAAAGCTAGACAGGTCATGGAGACAATCAGGCTTTTATTCTTTGAAATAATTCACATTACAGGCTTGTGTATTACTTGCCTTATCAAATAAAAGCCTTTAGACTCATGTGGAAAGATAATTACAAATTGATGTCTGGGCCTCTTGTTTTGGAAATGGCTTTTACCCTCCCCTCTTCTTTCCTTCCCTCTTTCATCTCTCTCTTCTTGAGTTAAACTTTCTTGTGATTCTGTAGGTTCTGGTAGTGTTAGCTGGCTCTATGAGTAAACGGCAAAGCTATGTGAAGAAGTCACTTTTATTTGAAGTCAAGAATTGAGTTACAAAGGGCAGGAACATTGGGGCAGACAGGGAATTTCATTTAACACTGTACTCAGCCTCTAAACATTATTACAAATCTGAAGTACTAAGTTAGACAGCCAGAGACAGCAGCACTGCCCAGGGCCAGTTTCGCCTGCTCCAGGACTGTTTCTTGCTGCAGAACTCTATTTCACTTCACCCAGTGAGTCTTAACTTTCAAGACAAAAACGAGAAGAATAAACACCTTTTGTAAAACATTAGAAATCAACCAAAATCTAGTTAATTCATAAAAATTAGAGCCTAGACAAAAAAAAAAAACCCAAACAAAATATAAATTCCAATAAATGATATCCTCATTATTTCCCCAGATCAACAAATATGTGCAGTTGTGTATCATCTGACTTTGCACATCAAGGGAAGAGTAGATAGTATCATAAAAATCCCCCGAGTCCGCAGGTGTGAAAACGATTAGGCATCTTGAATAACACAAAGCAGCATGGCTAGATCCACATCAAGACTCACGAAGATCGAGTAGGCTCATCCTGGTGAACACATTCTGGAAACTGCGAAACGCCGCATGAACAGAAGCGGTGACGTCGTTACCAAATGGGGTAGGACGAAGGCAAGCCTTGGAAGCTCCTCCAGCCATGTGGTTCTCCACTCCTCCCCCAAGTGGAAACGCCTCATCCCTACATCCTGCTCTTAGCGCAGTAGACCTCCTCCGCCTCTGTCAAAGAGCATCCACATTTTGTCCACTGGCGTCTTAAAGAATCGGATGCTCCTTTCCCTGAATATTTTAAAGAGAGTCGTGTAGTCAGTCAACATTTGTCGGAGATGGACATCAGCAAGGAGGCAGGATAGGATTCTCCATTGCTCATCCACCACAGGAACAACACTTTGAACATCTATCCGTGTGCAAAATACCTTCACAAGTAATGAGGAAACCAGGTGGGAGATGATTGCAGCATCTGGGCATAGCACAGAAATAGGATGCATTGAAGAGGCAGAAAAGGCAGTTTTACATGACCTGGGTCAGCCCTCCCCCAGCCCTAGCAGCATATAATGGTGAGGGATGCCATTCATGTGAGGGAAGGAAGGAGAAGTAGGTACCAGACTTTGCTTCTGACTCTAAAGCTGCCTCCTCAACCCCCACCAAGTTAAACCCGGCACCAGACAAGCCCCCACAGCTTCCTACTCCAGGCTTTCAGGCAGGATGGAGCTTTAGACCTGCCCCAATACCAGGTGGGATCCTGCAGTCCCCGGCCCCAGGCCTGCCCAGTGGACTTAGTTGCTGAGCCCATTCCACAGCCAGGTTGACCCCACCCTGTGCACTGGGCTGGCCCTGCAGCTCCAAGGTGTAGCAGACAGAGCCCAGGCCTATCCTGGTAGGCCCCAGCACTGGACCACCCCTCACTGACCTACCTTAATTGATCCCAGGCTCTAAGTCCACCCTTGAATGGACATCAGGCTCTAAGTTCACTCTTGCAGACTCAATCAACAGGTCCACTCCAGTTGATCCAGGCTCACTCACCTGCTGACCCAGGCACTGGAGCAGCCTGCATGAGGACTCCAGTGGCAAGCCTACCTGTAGCACATGCCAGACTACAGGTCCAGAATCTCTGCATGGGCTCTTGGTGAAGGGCTTACCCAGATGAAGCCAGTGTACAAGACTAGAATGAGTCCCTACTTCCCAAAATGTGCAGACATCAATGTAAGGCAACAAAACCCATGAAAAACCAAGGAGACGTAACACCACCAAAAAAGCAATCATCTCCCAGTAGCAGACTCCTAAAGAAACGGAGATAAACAAATGGCCTGACAATTCAAAATAAGTGTTTGAAGGACGTTCATGAACTTCAAGAACATATAGAAAAACAATTCCATAAAATCAGGAAATCAGTAAATGACTGAAATTAGAAATTCAACAGAGAGGTAGAAATTATTTTTTAAAAACCCCCAAAATTCTGGATGTGGAAAATACAATAGATGAAATGAAAAATGCAGTAGCTAGTGTCAACAGCAGAACTGATGAAACAGAATCCATGAACTTAAAGACAGGTTATTTGAAAACATAGAGTCAGAGGAGAAAAAGAATAAAAGGGATGAGGAAAGCTTATGGGATTTATGGGATAACATCAAAAGAGCAAATATTTGAGTTTTAGGTATTCAAGAAGGCGAAGAGAGTCAAAGGGACCAAAAGCATATTTAAATAATAGGAGAAAACATTCCAAATATGGGGAAATATGTAAATATCTAGGTACAGGAAGATCAAAAGTCTCCACTCAGATTGAATCCAAATAAGACTATACTGACACATATTATAATAAAACTGTCAAAAATAAAGGATAAAGAAGATCTTAAAAGCAGTGAGAGAAAAGAAGCAAGTCACGTATACAGGAGTTACAGGAAGGTTTATAGCAGACTTCTCAGCAGAAACCCTATAGGCAGGAGAGAGTAGAATGATATATTCAAAGTGCTAAAGGAGAAAAATGGCCAAGAATACTGTACGTGGCAAAGCTGTCCTTCAGGAATGAAGGAGAGGAAAAGAACTTCCTAGCCTAACAAAAGGATTTCATCACCACCAGACTTCTCCAACAAGAAATGCTGAAGAGAGTTCTTCAAGCTGAAAGAAAGGAATACTAACTAGTAACATGAAAACATACGAAAGTATAAAACTCACTGGTAAAAAATAAGTATACAGTCTAATTCAGAATACTCTTAATACTGTAATGGTGTTGTACAAGTCACTTAAATCTTTAGCATGAAGGTAAAAAGACAAAACTATCACAATGATAGCTATGAAATTTCTTAAATAATAGCTACAATAAAAAGATATGAATTGTGACATCAAAAGTTTAAATGTGGGGGGGGTTGGAGTAAATGTGTAGAGATTTAAAAAGTGTGGTGGGTGTTAAGCCGTTATCAGCCTAAAATAGTTTGTTGTAACTATAAGATGTTTTATGTAAGCCTCATGGTAACTACAAAGCAGAAACCTTAGTAGATATGCGAAAGATGGAAGGTAAGGAATCGAAGGATATCACTAGAGAAATCAACAAATCACAAGGGAAGACAGAGAGGAGAGAAGGAAAAAGGATTTAGAAAATACCAGAAAACACTGAACAAAATGGCATTGTAAGACCTTACCTGTCAGTAATTACTGTGAATGTAAATGGATTAAAATTTCTAATCAAAAGACAGAGTAGCTGAATGGCTAAAAAAATAAGACCCAACTATATGCCGACTATAAGAGATTCCTTTCACTTGTAAGATGTAGACTGAAAGTGAAGGCAGGAAAAAGTTATTTCATGCAAATGAAGACTGAAAGAGAGCAGAGGTGCTGTACTTAAATAAAATAGACTTTATGTCATAAACTGTAAAATAAAACCATCATTATATAGTGATAAAGAGGTCAATTCATCAAGAAGATATAATAATTATAAATATATATGCACTCAAAACTGGGAACCTAAGTATATAAAGCAAACACTAATATGTCTGAGGAGAGACAGGTCCCATACTGGGACTTCAGTTCCCACTTTCAGCAATGGACAGATCATTCAGACAGAAAATCAATAAGGAAACATCAGTCTTATACAATAGTTTTAGACCAAATGGACATAACAGATATATACAGAATATGCCTTATAACAGCAGTAAAATACACATTATTCTGAAACACAGAGAACATTCTCCAGGATAGATCACATTATGCCACAAAACACATTAACAAGCTTAAGAAGATTCAAGTCACATTCAGCATCATCTTTTCTGACCATCCTTCTGTGAGACTAGAAATCAATAACAGGAGGAATTTCAGAAGATTGACAAATATATGGAAATTAAACAACATGCTTCTGAACAACCAGTGTGTCAAAGAAGAAATTAAAAAGAGAATTAAAAGTTCTCTTGAGGTAAATAAAAATAAAAACAAAGCATACCAAAACCTATGGCATGCAGTGGAAGCAGGTCTAAGAGGGCTGTTTATAGGGAGAAACACCTACATCAGAAAAGAAAGAATAAACACAAACAACCTAGTGTTAACAGCTCAAGGTACTAGAAAAAGAACAAACTAAGCCAAAATCTGATGGAAGGAAAGAAATAACAAAGATCAGAGCAGAAATAAATGGAATAGAAACTAGAAAAACAATGGAAAACATCAATGAAACTAAGAGTTTGTTTTTGAAATAATAAAATTGAAATCTTTAACTAGACTAAGAAAAAAGAGAAAACTCAAATGGAACCAGAAATGAAGGAGGAAACATTATGGTGAATACCACAGAATGTAAAGGACCCTGAGACTATGAACGATTATTTGCCAAAACTGGATAATCCAGAGGAAATGGAAAATCCCTAAACACATGACACCTATCAAGACAAAATCATGAAGAAAGAGAAAATCTGAACAGACCAATAACAAATATGAAGATTTGATTAGTAATAAAAAATCTCCCATAAAAAGAGCTCAGGACCTGATGGCTTTACTGCTGAATCTTACCTAACATCTAAATAAGGACTAATACTCATCCTTCTCAAACTCTTCCAAAAAACTGAAGAGGAGTTCTTCCACACTTATTTTATGAGGTCAGCGTTACCCTGATATCACAGCTGACAAAGGCAGTATAAGAAAAGAAAATTACAAAATCCCTGATGAACATAGATGCAAAAACCCTCGACGGAGCACTAGCAGACTGAATTCAGCAGCTCATGGAAAGGATCATTCACCATGATCAAGCGGGATTTATCCCTGGGGTGAAAGGATGTTTCACTATATGTAAATCTCTTAATGTGATATGCCACGTTAACTGAAGAAGGAAGGCCAAAAATCATATATCTCATCAGATGTATAAAAAGCAGTCGACAAAACACAACATCCTCTCATAATAAAAACAATAAATTATAGATACTGTGGAAGGAATGTGCATCAACCTAACAAAGGCCATGTATGACGAACTCACAGCTAGCAGGATACTCAGTGGTGAAAAGCTGAGAGCATTTCACTCAGATCAGGGACCAGACAAGGGTGCCAACTCTCACCGCGGTTATTCAACATCGTACCGCAAATCCTAGCCAGGGTAGTAAGGCAAAAGGAAGACACGAAAGGCATCCGAATTGGAAAAAAAAGAAGTTAAAAGGGTCCGGTTTGCAGATTTTACATGTAGAATCCCAAAGATGTCACCAAAAAAACTGTTAGAGCTAATAAATAAATTCAGTACACTTGCAGGATACAAAATCCACAGAGCATTTTTACACACCAGGAATGAACTGTCTGAAAAAGAAATCAAATAATAGTCCCATTTACAATAGCTCAAAAATATACAATACTTAGGAATCGATTTGATTATGCTTTTTGGGAGCACAGAGGACACATGACAGCTGGGGGGCGTGCTTCCCGGTGGCTGTTGATAAATGCTGTTCTCGTGGTCTGCCCTGCTGCTTGTCAACCCCAACACCAGGAAGTGGTTGTTTAGCTCGCTGTGTAGCAGGCACCCCTGTGTGGCGTGTGGAGCTCTGTCTGTGAAACCTTCGGCATCCTCTGAGGGGTGTGGAGCAACTGTGCTTCCCTGGCTCAGAGCCGGATGGGGTTGTCACCTATCTCGCTAGCCCAGGGACTGAGGTTTCACTGCAGTTGGTCCACGTACCTGAAGTGGACAGCCAGCGCTCTGTGCTGCTCCACTCCTCATTCCACCCTGGTCAGATGAGGCCGAGAGCATGAGGGCTCTTCATACCTGGGCTCTTACAGCAGCGAGCTCTGTGGTGTGGGAATGGCGGGCCAGATGAGGAGGAGCCGTAGAGGCAGGGCTGGGGCGCAGGATGCTGGCAGCGGAGGAGGGGCCTCGGCAGCTGCCGGCAGGTGAGAGCAGGCCCAGCTTCCTGGGACCCACCTGCAGGAGTGGCTCGGATGGAGAAGGACCTGAGCTCTCGGCTCTGCTCGTGCTGGGGTTCGGTGGGAGAGTAGAAGCCGCCGTGGGCATGTCCCTGGCTTTGTGAAGAGAGTGGCTGTTGTCATTTGCTGGTCTCTCCTGCAGCTTTGCGTTAGTTAGCGGTGTGTGGCCTGTGGAATTTCTTGTCACCAGGAGTCCTGGCACATTCTCCTGTCCCTTCACAGCACAGGATCCCCCAGACCATCTTTTGTTTGGCTTATGGGACCGAGAGTGACCTCTTCTTCACAGACACTCTGGGCAGGAGCGCGGTAAAGGTCGTTTCACAATGGCAGGGTGCATTTGCAGCATGGTCCAGAGCCCGGCATGTCAGAAATATTGTGTATCTCTACTGAGAGCAGCAGAAAGACAGATGCAGGGAGAAAAACAAAAACAGAAGCTCCCAGGGAATTACTGAGATGGCGCACCTGACGAGGAGGCTTCTGTACCCAGTGGAGGATAACGCCAGCATATGGCCACAGCCGGGCTGGTGGTGGGGACAGGCAGGCTGCTCGCCCTGTGCGGTCTACGTGGGTGGTGTGTGTGGGCCAGGGCATACATATTGAAGCGCTGCTATTTCAAACGTCCAGCTCAACCAGCGCATGCAGCATGTGCCACATACACACATGTAGTAAAAGTCCAGAATGACTCGTGATGGCACATCGTCTTCACCTTCTCACTCACGTGGGTGTGGGTGGAGGCACCAGGTGGGAATGCCTTCCTGTGGGAGGTGGGTGGAGGGGACAGAGGTGGGGTGACAGGGAGGGTCGGTATGAGCAGAGTCCTTAACGCTGAGTGGGACAGGGAGGGGCACCTGACGCCTCCTAATGCTCCTGAGGAAGTTCAGAGTCCATAGTTTTGTCAATACCACTGACGGTGGCTCTGCCTGAGCACAGGTCCTCACTCTTTCTACTGCCAGAGTGGCACTGGGCAAGAGTTTGCAGAGTAGATCTCTGCCTCAGCTTTCGCACCTGTGAAACGGGCATGTTCCAGCAGCAATGAGCTCATAGAGCATCGAGAGAGCCGAGGGCCCTCGTGCCCGCTGACGCGGAGAGTGCCTGGCACACAAACAGCGCCCAGTGCCTGGCAGCCATTTACGCTTTGGACTCTCTCCAAATGTAGGATGCGGCCAATACTGAGTCTCGCGAGTCCAGCGCACGTGTGGATTGCGCGTGTACATAACACACGTTGGACACAAAACACACTAGAGAGACTGGAAGATCAGCCCATGTAGGAAAGTCCTACGCTATCGAAATATAACCATGAACATGTCTGTATCACATTGTTAAACGTGTGATTGATTAACGTGTGACCTGAGGTCCCGAAGCCTGGAAGTGTTTTAAGAGAAGGCGCAGCCCCCGAGGAGAACGCTTCCACGCCGGCTGGCTGCCTTTGGGTCTGCTTCTCCATAATGTGGTGGGAGCAGCGCGGTGACTCTAGATCTGTGCTCACAGTGTGCTCGGGGACACGCTCTCACCCTCTGCCTTTCTGGTGCTCAGGAGGCCGTTAGAGAGGGGCTGGTGGCTTTCATTGGCGGGGGGGTGTGGTGGTGACCAGTCTCTGTGGCTGCCACGGCGCTGCTGATGACCTGCACAGGTGCATCCACTAGGGCTGCGGGTGGGGTGAGGTCCGGTGACTCTGCAAATGGCGACTGACACCGTTGAAGACTAAACTTTGCATCAGGGTGCCATGGACGTGCTGTGACCCCGGCAGGTAGCCACAGTGGGGTCCCCGTGTCCTTGTCACCTGCATGCCGTTCCCTCCACCACAGGCAGTTGCAGACTCCACAACCTGGTCCGTCAGGGTGCCTGTCCTCTCCAGCGAGCCCCTGGTCTGCTGAGAAGCCTGTTGCCCTCTCGGATCTGTGGCCCTTGGTGGTCTCTGTGGCTCTGCTCTGTCTCCTGCCCTGTCTTGGCCACAAGAGGCCGGGCTCTGGGAAGGCGATGGATGGTGTGAGTTGCAGATGGGGCTGCCCAGTCACTGCTCCCTCTCCTCTTGGGGGTCTGGGGAGCTGCCTGAGGCTCACGGCCTCAGCTCATTTCCCACAGAGGAGTTTGTTTCCTGTGATGGCTGCTGCCTGACTGATATTCCACAGACGTATGGTGTGAACATGACAAGATGCTTTTTCTCATGCGTGTGGGCGAACGCATCTTCCCAACATCAGGGCCACCTCTCCTCAGTTCCCCTCTCCAGAGCGTTTTCCCCCTGAGAGCTGAAGCCCTGCGTGTGGTGGGACCCATCGCCTGTGTCTGGCTGCTGTGCTCACTTCAGCTGCGCCGTCTCCTTCAGGACTCAAAATGCCCTGCAAAGTAGGCACGGCTGCCCAGGCTCACAAACTCAGCTGCAGCCGCCCCCATACCCTGCCTGCGGCTTCCCGGCTGTGGATGTCCAAGCCAGGCCAGACACCCGGTCTGCTAGACCCACGCACCTCTGGTACGTGGCCCCCTGGTATTAATTAGCTTCTATGTTCACTGGGAAGTTACCATGTTGTGTAATCAAAGACATTTGCTTCATTATAGAGTTTAACCATAAGCTCTATAATGTTTATTTAACAATAAACTTCATCTCACTTTTGATGTTACTTTCCCAAGACAGACAGAAAATACCAGTCACTCAGTTGCTGGTTTTAGATCTTGGGTTAACTATGCTGGGTGATTTGTCTGAAAATAGAAAAAAAAAAAAAAAGAATCTGAAGTTTTCTGACCAGTGCCTACTTTCTTCTGTTTTACTGCCTAAAAAAGTAAAGTCAGACCACTCCTGAGACAATTGGGTCATTCATGGCAAGGACCCTCTTAATACAGCTCAGGTTGACGTGAGTCTAAGGCTTCTCAGGAGAGGGTCCTGCAGCCTGACTGTCCCTCTGGGAACAGTCCCTCACCATAACCCTACATGGGAGTCCGGTTTCTCACGAGGCAGATTTCCATGTGGCCCAAAATGTCTGGGAGACGATGGCTGGGCTTTGAGCTGGGAGCCCCCGGAAGGAGAAATGGCCTTTGCTCCCTTTACCGTGTAAATCCTGCTCCTCTGGTGACCAAAGTCAGTCCTGTGAGGCTCAGGGTAGCTGAGACCGTTCACACCTCGAAAGAACCAGCAGGGTTTACGCTGGCTTTACCCGTGGTTGACTCAGACCTTTGTGAAGAAACTGCCTTCCCAAGAGCATGGATGGGGATTTGGGGCTCTCCTGGCTCCTGCACTCCTCGGGGTTTGGGACGTGGCCGGAGGGGGTGCGAAGCCAGCAGGAATGCGCAGGGCCCCAGGCACGCCGCGCACCTGAGCGTCTCCATGCTCTTAGCCAGTCTGGATCTGTGTCTTCACAGCACTTGGTGGGTGTGGCAGGGCTTCTCACACTGTAGGTTTCATGCAAATGGCTCTGCCCATCCTCTTAGATGTTGGTGACTGGATGGAAGGCTACGAAGCATGCACTCCCAGTATTCCTGTTTGCCTTTGTTATTTAGGAATATGTGTTTTATATGTTTCTAAACCATACACAAAATTTGTTTATTTACTTATTTATTTATTTTGACACTGAGTCTCGCTCTGTCACCCAGGCAGGAGTGCAGTGGCGCGATCTCGGCTCACCGTAAACTTCCCCTCCGGGGTTCGAGCAATTCTCCTGCATCAGTCTCCCAAGTAGCTGGGATTATAGGCAAACGCCACCACACCCGGCTAATTTTTGTGTTTTTAGTGGAGATGGGGTTTCACCATGATGGCTAGGATGGTCTTGAACTCCTGACCTCAAGAGACTTGTCTGTCTGGGCCTCCCCAATGGTGGGATTACAGGCATGAGCCACCGCGCCTGGCCCACAGAGTTTAAATGGAAGCTGTGATGAGGAGCACATGGCTTTAGGCTGTGCTGTGTCTCTAACTCTCACTAGTTTATGTTTCCAGAGTGCGGTGGGGCCCACGCGGTGCCTGCCGCCTGCAAACAGCAGTGCTGGTTCTGGGCACAGCTGCCGTGAGGCCTCCCCTCCCCCACCTGCTTTCCAGCGTTGTCATTTCTGTCCCAGGAGACCTTCTGTTTCTCTACTTTAAACTAGACAGTCAAGCTCTCTCTGCAAACAACACTTCCATTGTTCAACATTTGGGAAAATTTAAAAATTGGTAACACGTTCCTCAGCAAAAAAGGGGTTTTCTGATGGTGGAAAAACCCCACGGCTGTGTCTCTGCAGCGTCAGGGCCGCACCCGCCGGCTCCCCCACCCTCTCTGAGCTCCGGTTCTCTCTTTCATCTCCGGTTCTCTCTCCAGCTGCTCTCTCCCCCGCTTATCTCAGGGCTGCTGTGAAAGGTCTTCAAAGACCCTATTTCAAAAAACATCCCCTGGAGAGGGCCAATTAAATGCAGAAGGATGGTTTGCGTGTGGAGGCTGAGCCATCAGAGTAGAGGCGATCCTCGCTCCCAAGCAGAGCGGCGGCTCCCACCCCAGCCCTGCCCGTCCCTGCAGATGTCGGACCAAAGCCCGTGTCCTCCCGCATCCCCAGGCGGGCTCTGTGGCCTCCTGCAGGCAGCCACGTCCCCCGCTGTGGTCAGCCACCTTCTCATGGGCGCCGCCTGTCTTTGCAGCTTGAGGCCGGAGAGGAACCGCTTTCCGACTGGGTCCAGGAAAACCAGAGGCGCTTGGAGGCTGTGGATTTAGGATTTGGTGTTCCAGACACGGAACGCACACCATTCATATCCATGCGGTCCGTGCAGAAATGATTTGACAGGCCAGTGGAAGCCTAGGCACGTTTAAGCTGCGTGAGCGCAAACTGCCGGTGTCTTGGTGCCGGTCAGGGCAGCTGTGGGCGTGGAGGCCGCCAGGCTCTGCGGTTAAGCGCTCAGACCTCGACCATCCTCACGGAACTGCGGAGACGTGGACTGAGCTGGCACAGTGTGCGGTCACGTTCTCACGTCCATTCGCACCAGGGGTTGTGGGTGGTGGGCTCACTGGCTTCTGTTGTTTTCAGCAGTGAGGTTTGAGCTTGTTTCCTCCTCCCTGGGGGGGAGTCGCCTGCCAGGAGGCGGGTGGTCCCTGCGTCCGGCTCCCACTTCCCTGTGCACTGGGAATTGTGTTCTGGAAGGAAGTTCCGTCTTTCTGGCTCTAGGAATGTTCCAGATGCATTGTGTGAGGAGGCTGGTGGGGCAGGCTCAGGCCTCCTGTGGACGCCCGTCTCCTCCGCAGGAGCTACGCTTGGTCCCCGGCCACCCCGGGCCTTGGATCTGACGATTCTCTGGGTGTGCCAGGCAAGGACCTGGACTCCCTGTTACGTGCTGGAGGATGGGGAAGCCAGAGCAGGGCCGGTGCCTCCCACTCCAGCCTCCCACCTCCGCCTGGTGGTCCTGCCCGGCTGAGAGCCTTTCCATCGGACACGGCCGCAGCCATGATGCCCCACAGAAAGGAGAAGCAGGGAGGGTGCGGGCTGCTCCCTAAACGCAGATGCGTGTCCCCAGTGGGAGGAGCAGCCTCTGTAGCTGCCCTGGGCTCTTCCTCCTTCCGGGTGGTCGGACCACAGCCCAGGCCAGGACTGGGAGGAAGGCGAGGGAGGACCGTATGGTGTTTCTCTCCCCTAGCGTATTGTTTTGGAGACGGACTTGGAAGCAAGGCTGGAGCGGCACGTCCCAGCCCCTGTGTGTGCACCTGGTGCAGCAGCGAGGCCGAGCCCCCGACAGTGCCTTCAAAGGGGTGCTCCCGGCAGGGCGTGGGGAGCTGTGTGGTGAGGAGGAGACTTGTGAGAGCGCGGGTGAGGTCCCAGCATTGTGAGGCTCCTTCTACTGATTTCAGGGGTCTGTGTTTTCAGTGTTCGTCTCCTTCATAGAGCAGGCTTGAGGGCTTCAGGTGCGAACACCCACGTCTCCGTGGGTCCCGGGCCGGGCTTCCTCTGACGTCCGTGTCTGCGTCAGGCCCGGGCTGGGCTTCCTCTGCCTGGGAGTGCCCCTGTGACTGGTTCAGCATTGGTGCCCGTGGAGTGGCCAAAGTCCTGGCCTCCGCTTGTCACTGAGGTGGAGGACTGGATGGGGAGCACACTGGGGAGGACCCCGGGGACGCTGGAGGCTGCTCTGCTCAGGCTGCCATCATGTCACCGCTCTGACACTGAAGTCCTTAACGGTGCGGGAGAAGTGCACTGTGCACGTGTGTGTGTGTATGTGTGTGTATGAGTGCGTGTGTGTATGAGTGTGTGTGTGTGTGTATGAGTGCGTGTGTGTGTATGTGTGTGAGTGTGTGAGTGTATGTGTGTGTGAGCGTGTGTGTGTGTATGCGTGTGTATGTGTGTGTATGAGTGCGTGTATGTGTGTGAGTGCGTGTGTATGTGTGTATGAGTGCGTGTGTATGAGTGTGAGTGTGTGTGCGTGAGAGTATGTGTGTGTGTGTGAGTATGTGTGTGTGAGTGCACGTGTGTGAGTGTGTGTGAGAGAGAGAGGATGGCTTCTGAGGAAGGGCAGTTCATGGAGCTCTGATCAGTTGTTCTTGCCCCTGGGGACCTTGCAGGGTCTGACTAATCGGTGCCCCCCACCTGCCCTGGCAGAGGGGATGGTGCTGGGTCCTCGCCCCACTGTGGGCGGCCTGAGAGCTGCTTGACATGCCTGATCACGTGGCCCCCTCAGCAGTGGGATGCCTGTCTCCCTCCCACCCCCACGTCCTCTACAAGGGGGCACCCAAATGCCCAGGGCGGTGTCCCGAGTGTCCCCGGGCCGATGTCATTCCCACCCATGGCATCGGGAACCCACAGCAGCTGGCATCGTGGTGCCCACATCCATCAGCTTCCCAGAGCCCCTGGCAGAGGCTGTGTGGGCCTGGAAATGTTGGAAGCTTGTTTTCCTCCCTCAGAAAGCTTGTGGTTAATTAATGGGGCTGAGTTAACAAAGAAGGAAGCTACCAACAAGGCCAGGCGGTCACCACGACTGCCTGGGGCCGGGCGTGGAGGGGGCTGCCTACAGCCTGTCGGGGCCGGGCGTGGAGGGGGCTGCCTACAG
>NW_022436996.1:926135-935383 GCF_009761245.1 Sapajus apella
GCCTGTCGGGGCCGGGCGTGGAGGGGGCTGCCTACAGCCTGTCCTGTCGGGGCCGGGTGTCAGGGAGCTGCCTACAGCTTGTCGGGGCCGGGCGTGGAGGGGGCTGCCTACAGCCTGTCCTGTCGGGGCCGGGTGTGGAGGGGCCTGCCTACAGCCTGTCGGGGCCGGGGCAGGAGCTGTGCTCCGAGGACAGAGAGGCTTTCCAGGTGGACAAGGGAAGAAGCCCTGGGAACGGAGGGAAGTTTCAGGTGGAGGGGGCAGCTGGCCGTCTGGTGGGCTCCCAGGAGGCTGTAGGATTTCTGCAGATAGAACGCAGGCAGCAGCATCACAGGGCAGCCACAGCTCGTGTAAGGAAGCAGGGAAGCCGACAGGAAGACACCGCTTTCTGGAGACTTTGGGTTTGATGGGTTTGATAAGCAAACACACATTCAGTGTTCTCGGGGTGGCGGAGGGGTCTGCTCCTCAGGAACGTCACCCCCTTGGCCTCAGGCTGATGGAGGGAGGAGGCTGCACCTTATTAAGGGCACCAGGCCTGCACCTGTGGCGGTGGAAGCCCATCACCTCAACGCTGTCTTCCGGGAGGTTGGCTCCGGCTGCCTCACACGGAGGTGCCGAGGGTGGGGCCCAGCCCCGGCAAACACCCCCCCTCGTAAGGCGGTACCTCAATTCTCACCAAAGAACAAAAATTACCTACGATTACATGCAATTAGCAATTTTAAATTATTAATGGTGGTGAAAGAATGTGTCTATTCAACAAGTAATTTGTTGTAATTTTTGTAATTGAAAGTAATTTCTAGCAATTAAATCCTAATTTAGAACATTTTCTGGGTGACGCCTTTATTTGCGGGGTGCACGCCAGTTTTATTGTTGGCTGCTTTGTTCCAGGCACTTTGTCCAGTAAAATTTGCTGTGTAGGCTCTTTGGGAAAAGCAAAATAACCAAACTCCAGGCAATGCAGAAAAGGCAGAGTGGCTTTGCCGGCACAATGAAGCTGCAGTTTTCCTGGAGAGGCGTAGGGAGGTGCACACCCTCCCACGGACACAAGCTTGGAGCTTGTCCCGAGGCCGCCCGAGGAAGTGAGCAGGTGCTGGGGCCAGCATCCAGCAAGCACGTCCCCGAGGCCCTGAGGCGCTGTCCCCGCTGTCCCCACTGCCATGGTGCCGTCCCTGCTAGAGGCTGGTCCAGGCCTGGCCGCTGGCTTGAGGGCAGCTCTTCCCCAGGCTCCTCTGCACTGCTGCCGGCCCCTGGGGCCTCATTATTCTACCTCTTTCCTCTGAAGAACACCCTTTAGCTGCACAAGGCAGCTTTTTGAGCCCCAAATTGGAAGGTGCTCCCTATTTTGGGGGGAGACGGGACTCTGCTGCACCCCAGGAGTTGACCTAACTGTGGTGGATTTGAATATAAAAGGCAGCCCAAGATGGTCTCTGTCTAATCCAGGCTGGAGATCTTCTCCCTGCTGTGTCTCCTCTCCTTTATCAAGTGGGAAATATATACTCAGACTGAGTTCTTCAGAAATGAAATGACGTGTTTCTGTGTGAAACGCATTCTCCTCTGGAAAGTTGCAGTCAGGCTTCCTGTGCGTGGCCAGAGCATGATTCCTGGTCATGGGGTGACTCCCCCAGTAGGGTACCTGAGCCTCTCTGGGCTCCACACTCTGCATGCAAGTGCAGCCATGTCGTCCCAGTCAGCAGGAAGTCCACGTGGCCCCCAACACATTTCCACAGGTTCGTAGGGAGGCTGCTGACAAGTGTGGTGGAGCGCCTCGGGCTCATCCACACAGGCTAGATCTCAGAGCGTCCACGTCTGCGGCAACTCCTCTGTCCGTGGCTCCTCCTGTGCCTGCGTCTCCTCCTGTGTCAGCAGCTCCTGTGTCGGTGGCTCCTCTTATGTCCATGGTTCCTCCTGTGTTGGCAGCTCCTCCTGTATCCGTGGCTTCTCCTATGTCTGTGGCTTCTCCTGTGTCCGTGGCTCCGAATGTGTCGGTGGCTCCTCCTATGTCTGTGGCTTCTGTGTCTGTGGCTTCTCCTGTGTCCATGGCTCCTCCTGTGTCTGCAGCTCCTCCTGTATCTGTGGTTCCTCCTATGCCTGTGGCTTCTGTGTCTGTGGCTTCTCCTGTGTCCGCAGCTCCTCCTGTGTCCGCGGCTCCTCCTGTGTCCACGGCTCCTCCTCTGTCTGTGGCTTCTGTGTCTGTGGTTTCTCCTGTGTCTGCAGCTCCTCCTGTGTCAGTGGCTCCTCCTGTGTCAGTGACTCCTCCTGTGTCCGTGGTTCCTCCTATGTCCGTGGCTTCTCCTGTGTCCATGGCTCCTCCTGTGTCCGCAGCTCCTCCTGTGTCTGCAGCTCCTCCTGTGTCTGTGGCTCCTCCTGTGTCCGTGGCTCCTTCTGTGTCTGTGGCTCCTCCTGTGTCAGTGGCTTCTTCTGTGTCTGCATCCACGATGCTGGGACTGGGCTGCAGGCCGGGCTCCTGGCCTCCCCAGCAGGCACGGAGCTCACAGCATGGGCATGTGGCAGGTGCTGGCTGGCCATAAGCTTTTGGTGTCATTTTCAAGACAGAGAAACAGCACATGCAGGGTCCTGGAGAGGCCACCTGAAGCTCCATGTGCCCCATCCTAGGAGGGCCCCTCCCCTGCGAGCTCATGCCCGAGGGGCACTGTGCTCTTGCAGCTGGAAGGCTGGTCCTCTCTCCCTTTCTTCCCACAACCCTGGGTCTTGTCTTCCTCGTGGCTGGTGTTGCAGCCGCAGCATGGAGTTTTCCCTCTTACCTTCTGAGCTGTTTGGAGGCCCATGGTCACTTTCACATTCCTTGATGCTTAGTAAATGGTGAATGAGGGAAACGGCGTTCTGCAGGTTACAGTTCTCCCCTCAGTTTCTGAAGCACATACGGGTGCTTAGCGAACCTGGCCCTGAGGAGTGAGAGAGCTACCTGTACTCTGGCTTCTTCTAGCACCCGTGGAAGATTGAGAGGGTCAAGGAGCAGCCAGTGGTGGGGAGGACCCCGGGGAGGCAGCCTCGTGGGCTCCGTGTTGATCGGCGAGACAGAGGTGTGAACGCAGATCCTGTCCCGCCTGCCCCTCTGCTTGTGAAACCGCATGCCAGGCACCTCTGCTGGGTTGGCCTTCTTGACCGCAGCAGCAGACAGTGATGGTTCCGGAGCGCAGGCAGCTCTCCTGCTCCTCGGGGCCAGGTTCGCTAAGCACCCACATTTGGTAAATTACCCAGCGTCTGACCTGAGGAAAGCGGACAGCATTGCTTTCCGCCCGGGTCACCCGTTCTGGGCGGTTCTGTGTGGGTGGTTGAGGCGCCTGCGAGCTCAGCCTCTCCAGCTGGTTTCCGTTTGCCGTGAGTAGAATCAGCGGCTGCACCTGCCAAGAAAATCCCAGGTTTTCTTGTAACAGCCTGCATGGACTGAGATAGTATCCATTGAGTATTAGCGTTTACTAAAATTTGGCACAAGCTGAAAGCCAGCAGTCTCTGCGTAGAAGCAGCAAGGCTGGGGGTGGGAGGTGTGAGGAGCAGCAGGCTCCCTTTGCACACATTCAACCAGAGAAAGCAAAATTGAGGTTTAAAGATCAAGGATCAATCACTGCTCAAAACATAAAAAAGAAGAAGAAAAGAAATAGTAATAACTCATGGGACAGAGCTTGCCACTGTGCTTTGCCTCTTTCCATCAATGGCGAGGGGACGGTGGAGTCTTCTGTTTATCTGCTAACAATGGCTAGATGCTGCATGTGCCCAGGGATTAAGAAAGGTGTTAAAACAAATATTGTCCCTCAAATAAATGACATGACATTTGTTGCATCAAAGTCACTACATCTGCAAACGGAAGTGACGAGGTGCCCGGTGGGCACACGTGCCTGGACGGAGGGTGGTGGAGATGTTCAGGGTGTCAAGGGGACCCCCTGGAGTCAGCAGAGCCCCAGCTTCTGAAGCAGAAGGCAGGAGAAGGGGGGAAGTCGAGTCACGGCATTGTGCATACGTCCTCTAGGCTGGCTCTGTTGTGCAGACGCACTGCGGCGGTTGGCAGCTGATCTCTCCCCACTCTGATTATTTCCCGATGGGAACCCATGGCAGGATTGTTTCTGGGGCAGTTTTAACCACTCGAAGGCCTGGAGCAGCCGGGGTTACCCAGCAGTTACCCAGCAGGCAGCTGGGTGGGAGCCATGCTTACCGACTGTGGCTTCCTCCTGGCCCCTCCTGATCTTGCCGACGACTCAGGCCTCCCATCTCTCCTGCCGGCAGCGCCTCCCCCACGGCCCTCACACCTATGAGGCCCTGGCTGTGCCTCACTCTGCTGAAAGGGATCTGGCAGACACAACTGTCTCCATCCTGAGGAGTGGAGACAAACCCCCACAGTGGTGCTGAGACCTGCCCACCACCCAGTGCTCAGAGATTTTACGCCATGAGGTAGCTCCTGCCTGGACTCAGGCTTTCAGCCCCAGCATGAGGGGCGCAAGCCAAGTGGCTGCATGCGGGGCCTTTGAGGAGGGCTGCCGCTCTGGTGGAGAGTGAGCGGGTGTGGAAGTTCCACGTAGACCGTATTTTCTGGGCAAACCTGCTCAGTGTCTTTGGTGAGTAAAGCCGAAAATTCAAGACTCTAGTTCAAGGTATATCCCTACTTCTGACACAAACCACTTGAAAAACTCAGTCAACAGACAGTGACCTTGGGACCGGCTCTTTAAACCTGAGCTTCAGTTCTCGTTCTTGATGCTTGGTACTGGGCAGCTGCCAAAGGCTGAGTACGCACAGCTGAGGCAGGAGGTGGCGTGCAGCCAGCATGGTCTGCGGGCGGGCGGACGGCGGGGGGACGGCGGGGGGACGGAGTTGGGGGGCACGGTGGGGAGGCGGTGGGGGGGCGGGAGATGGCAGGGCCGTCCCAGGACCCGAGAGGCCGCTCTCCCGAGACGGGAAGTCCCGGGGGCTGCTTTCCATTTGGACCAATTCCACTTGGCTTGAGATGGGCTTCACTCTGGACCCTCCGCCAGCTCAGCATGAAGTGTGCAGTCACTTGATGACACCCTTTGGACACTTCCACATTTTAGGAGGAAAAATAGTTTTCAAATTGGCTTAAATGAGGAGGGAACAACCTGACTGTCTTTTGACAGTGCAGCTTTTAGCCCTAAAAGAATGTCAAATGCATTCATGTTTGTGTATAATTACAGGTTGCTTGTTAGTCACTATTCCAGAGCCATGGAGTGTTTGTGCCCGCCCCACCCCCACGCCTCAGCTTCCTGCATTGACGTCCGCACCCCACGGACGGACGGTGTTAGGAGGCGGGGCCCTGGGGCGGGGGTGAGGAAGAGCCTCCTGGCTGGGTTGACGCCCTCCTGAGAGAGGCCTCAGGGTGCTTCCTTGCCCCTTCTGCTGTGTGATGACTTGAGAAGTCCCAACCAGAAAGTCAGCCCTCACCAGACACTGACTCTGCGGGTGCCTCCAGAACTGTGGGAAATAAACCTCTGTTGTTTCTCAGTTACCCACGCTGTGGGATTTTCTTATAGCAGCCTGCATGGACTGAGACACCTATCCAGCGAGTTATTATCATTTATTAAGATTTGGCCAGCAGTGTGTGCAGAGACGCTGGAGCGCCCCCCACCCTGTGCACACAGACTGCTGAGAGCCCCACAGCTTTGGGAAGGACGCTGATGAGCTGTGCCCGTTGGTACTGGTTACACTGGACTGCAGCTCTTCATCATAAATTATGTAATTGAATAATTATAAGTTGCGGCTAATCCAGCTTCATCAGTGTGGATTTGCTGATTGTCGGATATTCAGTTAATTATGCAGTGTATGGAGAGGATTGATGTGTATGAAAAGCATTTCGATCCAAGAATCCCAACGACTGGGTGTCACTTGGTGGTTCGGGGCTGACCGCGGCATTCACAATGGCCTCTCCTGGCCACCTGCTGGGGTGGAGTTGCAGCTCCAGTCCACGGTTACTCCCCGCAGCACGGCTGGTGAAGGGGTGGCCCAGCAACGCTGCCCCAGCAATCTTGCCCTTCTGCAGTGTCGAAACCTTCGCTTATTATTGCCCTGAAAAGATTCAGCTTCCCCTGGGGCATTCAGCCCGAAATTCTAACAGCAGCACTTACATGGCAGGGGCCTGGCCTGGTCCTGGGCAGAGGGAGCCAGTGGTCGGGGGCACGTTACGGCTGGTGAGGCTCATCTGTCTCCAGTGGGGCCACTCTCTATGAGGCTTGCACCCTGTTGACCGGTCACCAGTGATGTGCAGTCTGGCCAAGGAGGCGTCCCCACCCTGAGAACCCTGCCTGGGTCCCCAGAGCCCCCGCCTGGCTCCCACTCTGCGCTGCAAAGCTGGCCTTTGTGCCGGCCCCTCTGCCTCCTGGCCTTGGACCTGCCTTGGTGACCTGCCGTTTGCCGGCAGAGCCTTCCAGCCGGCCCCCACCCCCTCCACAAATGAGCGGCCCCTCCTGCAGAAGCTCTGCTTGGGGCAAATCCAAGGGCAGAGAGGCAGATTCCAGGTCAGGCAGAGAGTGCACGGGCAGCTGCTGGGCCTCCGTCCCCGCCGTTCTCTGGCCATCTCTCTCTCTCTCTCTCTCTGACTTTCTGTCTCCCTCTGTCTCTCTGTCTGTCTGTCTCTCTTCCTGTCTCTCTGTCTGTGTCTCTGTGTCTCTGGCTATCTGTCTCTGTCTCTGTCTCTCTCTGTGCCTCCGTCCCTCTCTGTCTTCCATAGTCTCTGTCTGGCAGCTGACTTTGCTGTCCTCCTGGGCAAAGTCGCTGGGCGGGCTCCTGTCCTGTCTGTCACCCTGTCCCTGCTCTGGCTCAGAGCACTTTCTTCCTGAAGCATCCTATCCACACCAGGGACTTAAAACCCAATGTGAAAACGCCAGAATGTCTTCCTCAGATCACAGACTTCCTGGGTGGGTCCTGTTGGGCACAGGTAGGGTTACCGCAAACGAAAAAGTGGATGCGTTAGATTGCATTAAACTCGGTCACTTCTTTGCATCAACGTACAGCTGAGTGAGGGTGGGAAGGAAGCCCAGGGTTGGGGAAGGTTCGGCCACATGGTGTCTAGAACTTATGCCAGTTGCAAGTCAGTAGCCGAAGACAGACGGTGCAACAGAGAAGCAACCACAGGCCAGCTCAGGTGTCCCCAGGGCTGGCATCGCCAGCGCAGGTGACACTGGTTCATCAGTTATGATCAGAGCCACACAGGTGGAGCGTGAGGCTGCAGCCCCACATCCCCGTGGCTGAAATGGCGTTGCTGGGATTGTGAGGGCCCACGGCCGGTCCTCACCTGCCCAGCCCACGTCAGGGGAGTCTGCAGTGGCCACTTCGTCATCATGGCCTATGTGTGGCCCCAGGCTCGCCAGGTCCCAGGAGGGCGGGCGTTGTCTGTGTGGCCCCTGCTGCCTGCATGTCTCACCTGGGCACAGAACAGCAAAGACAGCTGGTGTGGGCTTCAGGCACACCCTGGGGCTGGGCACAGAACGGCAACCGCTGGGGTTTATCAAAGCAGACACCAGGTGTGATGACCGGGACGGCTGCGCCTCCTGGGGCTGATGATGGGACCCTGTCTGCACCAGGCATGGCCTTGGCGTTCAGGGTCACCCTCTGCGAGGGGACAGCCATTTCCTTGTTCTTCTTCCATAGATGAGGAGCTGAGCTTTGGGGATGGGAGGGAGCATCTGGGGTGGGGTCGGATAGGGGCTCCCAGGAGGCCCCTTTGGAGCATTTTCCCTAAAGGCCCCTGGAGAGAAGGAGGGGTGACTGGGGAGAGCAGCGGCGACTCCGAGGGGACTTTGAGCTGCCCCTGTGCTCCTCTGTTCCCCGCTGGTCAGCCGCCACCACGTCCTTCCCAGATAACCAAGCTGGGGGGGTTCAGGGAGAGCTTTTGAACGGCCGCGATTTTCAGGCCCAGCTACGGCTTCAACAACAACATGGCTGGGATGCTCCCGCGGCCGCACCGTGTCACCATCCACTCCAGGGCTCTCTAACTGGCCGGCAGCTCAATGAGCTGTGATTGCAGCTGAGACACAGGCTTGTCGACTTGGACTGAGGATCTCGTGCCCTGAAGAGCACTCAAGTCGGCCCTCACGCCGCGGCTGTGGCACCGTGCACCCACATGCAGCGTACGGGCAGCATCGGCATGCACAGGACCCGGTGTGTGTTTAAATGGCAAGCTGGGAAGAGTCAGTTGCAGCAGCGTCTCTCTAAATTACGGGTTGGAGGTGGCAGGAGGTGAGGTGAAGGAGATGGGAAGCAGTGGTCCTAAGTCCATGGTCACAGCTGGTCACGGGGAGGGATGCCCCGAGTTCTTGCTGTAGAATTGGGAGGAGCAGACGCTCCGCCTGCGGAGAGGTTGGGGTTTTGCTGCCCTTGGTTTCTACACAGTACTAAAAATGTTTCAAGTTTGATCTACTCAAAGTGTGGAAGGATGTGAGAGCTGAGAGAAGGCCCACAGAAGCTTCGCTGTGCCCAAAATGGCCCAGGGCAGTTACAGAGCTCAGCTCTAACCGGGAGCTCTCAGGGCAGACGGCAGCCCCCCAGGCCATGGCGACCACCGGGATGCTCAGCCACCCTAGTGTGAGGGCCCCCCCGCCTCCTCCTGGAGCTGGAAGATGCGGTGTGGAGCCGCATCTCTCATCTCCCTGAACTCCGGATGGCTCTGACACTGTGTCGCAGGCCTTGTCCACAACCAACGCTCACAGAACGTGCTCCCTGGCTTCCAGGCGGCTCTGGGTGGATGGAGCACCCGCCTCCCCACTGTCCTGTCTGTAAGGGTCGCTGTCCCGCTGCACCCGGGCTCCCTGCTGGAACCAGCTCTGTCAGGCCGGCCAGTCAACGTGGGCAGCCCCCACCCTGTCAGCCCACAGGGTCCTGCTGCTCGGCTGAGAGGCAGGTCCCTTTTCCTAACAGTCTGGCTCCTTCCAAAGCAGGCTTTAAAATTCCACAGCAAGGTGTCAGCATTTCTGGACCTCTTAAATGAAAGAGCTTCCGAGTGCCAGGCAGGCCCTGCATGTGTGTGGGGCGAGTCACTGGAGACGAGGCTGCAGATGAGGCACCTCCCCTGCAGCTTCCCTGCCCTTTAGTGACGGGAAAGTGGGAACGTGGAATGTGGGAGGGAGCTGGGTAGGGGCAGTGGAGCGGTTGCCAGGGATGCTGGGCCACCAACCACACCTGCAGGCCCGCCCCACAGTGGCACCTGAGCCACCGACCACGCCTGCAGGCCGGCCCCACAGCAGCGTATGAGCCACCGACCACGCCTGCAGGCCGGCCCCACAGCAGCACCTGAG
>NW_022436996.1:935393-946661 GCF_009761245.1 Sapajus apella
ACAGTGACATCTGAGCCACCGACCACGCCTGCAGGCCGGCCCCACAGTGACATCTGAGCCACCGACCACGCCTGTAGGCCGGCCCCACAGCGGAGTCTGAGCCACCGACCACGCCTGCAGGCCCCACAGTGGCGACTGAGCCTCGCCACCACCCCCAGGGCCACTGGAGCCTATGTCCCTGTTTGTGCGGGCAACGGATGAAGTCTCAAAAATTTGGCATATTTGAACTCCATCTTTTAATGGGGTCAGGCAATGTACTTTGAATTATTTAATGAACTGAATTCAGTCTTTAAAACTTGTAGAGCTCTGGTCTCTGCTCAGGTCAAAGCCACGAAGTTGCCGCTGTGCCCGTCCTGAGGTCGTGCTGCTGGGTCCCTCTCAGCCTTTCCTCAGTTCATGGAATCAGGGTCAGCTGCTCATGGTCACACTGCCTCTGGCTCTTTCTGCCAGATGTCACACCACAGCAGACACCGTCCTGACACCTGCGTCCTCCAGACCCAGTGTCCCCGGGCTCCCTGCTGGACTTTTCTTCCTGAAACTACCCCCTCGACCCCACACAGTCCGTGGAAATGTTGCCTTCCACAAAACTGATCCCTGGTGTCAAAAAGGTTGAGGACCATTGCTTCAGACCACAGTTCTGGGCCTCCGAGGGCAGCTTTTGGTCTCAGGATTTTCCAGCTCTCCCTTCCTTCTATCTCCTTATCTGAGCTCCTGTAGACAGTTCACCCTCCAGGGAGTGTGGAGGCTCTGCACCTGCCTCAGGGGCTGCCTATTCCCAGGACAGCAGGAGAGCAGCGTCAGGGAATGAGGATTCTCCACCACAGCGGGTGCCCCAGTGTGGCACGCTCATCCACAGCAGGTGCCCCAGCGTGGCTCACTCATCCACAGCAGGTGTTGCAGGATGACTCACTTATCCCCAGCGGGTGCCCCAGCATGGCTCACTCATCCACGGCGGGTGCCCCAGCATGGCTCACTCATCCACGGCGGGTGTCCAGCATGACTCACTCATCCACGGCGGGTGCCCCAACATGACTCACTCATCCACGGCGGGTGCCTCAGCATGGCTCACTCATCCACAGCAGGTGTCCCAGCATGGCTCACTCATCCACAGCGGGTGTCCAGCATGACTCACTCATCCACAGCGGGTGTCCCAGGATGGCTCACTCATCCACAGCGGGTGTCCCAGCATGGCTCACTCATCCACGGCGGGTGCCCCAGGATGACTCAGCCACAGTGAGTGCCCCAGGATGGCTCTGTCAGCCCCAGGGAGTAAACCAGGCCAGAGGGCAGGGCTGTGGTCTGAGGAGTTCCGGCCTCATGAGAGCCATGTTACCTGTAGTCATTTGCAGAAGCCTGAAGTGTGGGGAATACCCCACCTCCTCACGAACTTGACTTGCAAGAAGTCCACTCAAATTAAGGAGGAATTCAACCAGGGGCTTTACTCAACACAACCAGGCTCACAGCACCCACCTGGAGCACCCAGGCCATAGTGCCCCCTGGATCTCCTGTCCTCTCAGCGGGGAACCTGTGTCTGTGTTCAGGACCCCCATGGTGTCCCCGAGGAGGAGGCTGGGACGCTTTGCCAGCAGTGTGTTGCCTACCACTGTTCTCGCCCTTGTCTGGGCACTGGAGAGGGCAGAGCCCACCTGAAGCCCACAGACTTGCTGGAGGCCCCGTGTGAGTCTGGGCGCCGTCACGTCAGGAGACCACTGTGCCTGTGTCAGGGCCTGCGGCGCAGAGGTGGGAGGCCAGCTTTTCCACTCTCTTCCTTCAGGGCTGTTTCCAGTGCCCCCGACATGCTCTTCCTTGCCTGCCCTGAACTCGGACATGCCGGGGGTCTGGGGAGACAGCTTGTGCTTTTCCATTTTCCGGGGCCTCAGGGCAAAGCAGCTTGGATCATCTGGACAAGCTTCCCGGGGCAGCCCAGCTTTTCCAGTGCCGGTCCGTCTGGAGCTTGGAACCTGTGAAGCAGCCACGCTCTGGAATGGAGGCAACACGATGTCCCAAGGGTGCCGGTCTCCCCAGGCTCCCTGCGTGCCGACCTTTGCCCAGGGCTCCCCGCGTGCCGACCTTTGCCCACGGGGCTCCCCGCGTGCCGACCTTTGCCCACGGGGCTCCCCGCGTGCCGACCTTTGCCCAGGGCTCCTGTGTGCCGACCTTTGCCCATGCTGGGCTCCTGATTTAATCCTGTTTGTGCAGTTCACTCCATGGCAGCAAAGAACATGAGGTGAACATTTTTTAGCTTCTGAAAACTGACGAAGGAGGAGGGACAGAGATTGAGGGCCCAGGAAGTGCAGTTCTCCCTGGCTATTGCCTTGCCACTCCTGGACCTGGGCAGGGCCTGGAAGATCCTGGGAGGTGATGGCTATGAGCGTGTGGGAGGGCGTGGGAATGGCACAGATGCGAGCTGTCAGCAGGCTTTCCCCGGAGCACCAGTGTGTGCCTGCAGCCTGGTGAAGGTGCTGCGGAGAGGCCTGGTGAGGCCTTAGAGAGCAGAGAGCAGGGCCTCTCCAGGAGGAAGGCAGGAGGTGTGTGGTGTGACCTGTGGGTCTCCTTCCTGTGAGGCAGGGTGAGCCCAGGGAGGTGAGCGCCTTCCATGGACAGGCGAGAAGCCCAATGCCTCTGAGGGGCTGGAGCATGCTAGAGAGAGAAGCTGGGCAGAGAGATGGAGTGAGCGCAGCCCCATGCAGACTCTGACTCCCTGTGCCTTGGTGGGCTCTGCGGCCTTCACCCAAAGGCAGGGCTGAAGCTCTTGCTGATGGGGAGCCGGACAACCTCAGGCCACCGCCTTTGATATGTGGCTGGACTGGGACCTCTTGGCACCTCTGCTCATTAACTTCTGGTTGTACTCATCAAATACCACACTGTGTGCCCAGGGCTGGGCCGCTGGGCAGCCTCACACAGTTCTGCCAGGCCTGCTGAGTGCTCCTCTGAGGGCTGGTGTGATAGGCTGATGATGGCACCAGGTGGTCCCTTCACCCAGAGGCTGGGGCCTTGGCCAAACCAAAATGTGCACAGGGCAGCCTGGCAAGGGGGCTGTGCAGAGTGGACATGGGGATATGCACACCTGACTGCAAGTATGTGCCTGTCCACAGGTGTGTGCCCGCGGGTGTGTGCCTGTCCACAGGTGTGTGCCCGCGGGTGTGTGCCTGTCCACAGGTGTGCATCCACAGGTGTGTGCCCACGGGTGTGTGCCTGTCCACAGGTGTGCATCCATAGGTGTGTGCCCATGGGTGTGTGCCTGCCCACAGATGAGTATCCACAGGTGTGTGCCCACAGGTGTGTACCTGCCTCCAGGTGTGTGCTGGTCCTCTGGGACCACTCTGAGCCACCTAGGGGGTGTTTCCAGCCGCAGGAGTGTAGCGGAGCGTGGGCAGCCAGGTCGATGGGAGGCCCCTGCCGAGAGGCCTTGCTAGTTTCTGAGCAAGTCACTGCTCCTCCGGGCTGGGAGCCTGCCTCCCATCCCACACTGTAGTGCGCTCCTTGCATGCGCTGCCCTGGGGAATGGGAGGTAGCCTGCCTGAAGCAGATAGAAAATGACCTGGTGAGGATGTCACCAGGCTTGGGAGCCAGCGGGGCCTGGAGTGGGAGAACCCATGGCTGTTGTGAGCAGGCGGCAACTTAGCTGCCCTGGCAGGTGAGGAGGGTGCTCTTCTTGTAAAGGGGGATACTCCATGGGACAGCCCCTCCTGGGCATCAAGGCAGGTGCAGCATGGAGCAGGGAGGCTGTGTGAGAAGTGGCGTTGGCTGGGCAGCGCTGGGCCCTGCTGCAGAGCAGTCTGTGCTTGACCTGACTGAGGGCTTCTACCAGGAAGGTGAAGGTGCAAGCTGACTTTTAGGGATGGGGAGTTCGGTGCACACTCGAAGCAGGTCTGGAGCTTGGCCATGGAGGAAGAGCGTGTGAGAGAACCCACAGCTCCCGGCCTTCGGTCCCCACTGGGGACTTGAGACCACCTGGAGTCTTGGGTGAATACGAGGTAGCAAGAGTCTAGACTGTTGTGAGGGCCACCTTGATGGTCCCCGCTGTCACCTGCTGCCACCGGGTGCTGTGGGGACCCATGCGCATGTCACGTGTGGCCCACAGCAATTTGTCGTATGGGAGTGTGGCTTAGGCAGCAATTTTTAGGCCACGAAAACCAGATGCCACGATGAGGGGCCTTGCGTGTAGCACGTGGGAGGAGCTCAGCACACGGCACCGGGAAGTCACCTTCACTCCATGGCACTTTGAGCGGTAAATCATCATCTAACTTGAGATTTCAGGGTGCTGGCATCTCAGCGCAATTCCATCTGGATACGTGTGTTATTTCCTGTGCAGAATTGCATGGTTTTATTCCTACCATGACATTTTCAGGAGGTCGGTACCAACTCTAAACAGGTGGCCATTCTGCCCAATATGCTGCTGTGGTTGTTAATTAGGGACCACGTGATCAGCAAGCCTTGAATTGGAAGTGAGGAGACGTGGGCTTTAACCACGTGACCTCCTCCTAAGTAGTAACCCTTCACTGCTCAGAGGTCCTCCCTCGGAAAACGAAGGTGGCAAGTGTGAGAGTCGCAGGGTTAGAGCTGGGCTTGAATTTAAGGATAGCAGTGGCTGGAGAGGAAGTTGGTCAGCTGGCCCCCAGCACAGTGGAGTCTGCTGAGTGACATGGTGTTCAGGCACTCAGCTGGGTGCAGGGTGTGCTGGGAGATGCCGCTCTCCGGCGTGGCCGTCATTTCAGCCTTTCTTCCACATTTTCAGTCTTTCTTTCACATTTTCAGTGTCGCCATGTAGGGAGGTGTGCATGACTGGCAGGGGGTTCTCCCCAGGCACCAGGGTGCTTTGGAGGGGGTCCCTGGTGGGAAAAGGACTGTTGAGGTGCTGGGTGCCCACCTACGGCTGTGTCTTCCCCTCAGCCAGAGAGACTGAACTAGAACATGGACGCCACGGAAGCCAGGAGCCGAAATGCTCAGGACTTGGAAACTAGACCCTGACCCGGTACCCAGAGGCTCTGTAGCAGTGTGAGGGAAAATACACGAACAACAGCAGGGCAAAGTCCTCCAGAGCAGCCTGAGCAGATGCTGATGGGCCTACCCCAAACCCGGGCAGCATGGGGTGAGGAAGCCGCCCTGTGGGACGCAGTCTGGAAAAGATGGCTGCGTGTGTATGCTTATGTGTGTGTGTGTGCATTGTATGTGCAGTGTGTGGGGGTGAATGTGAGTGTGCACATGTGTGTGTACAGTGTGTGTGCACATATGTGCACACACGCACACACATGGGCAGCAGGTACAGCTGTGTGCATGCAGTGTGCAAGCATGTGAATGTGAGCAAACATGTGCAGTGAGGTGTGCATGTGACTGTGTGGATGCGTGCATACCATATGCACTTGTGTGTGCACCAGGCCCTGCATGTGCAGTGTGTGTGTGAGTGTGCGTAGTGTGCAGTGTGCATGTGTGAGTGCGAGTGGCCGTGTGTGTCCATGCAAGTGTTGTGCTTGTGCCTGTGTTTACATCAGGAAAGTAGGGGAGGGAGGCAGGAGAGAACCAGGGGGGTCCTAGAATTTGGAGAAGTCACGGTGGCCTTGAGGGCGTGACTCTAAACATCCCCTGCTGGATGTGGGGGCCCTGGGTGCTCTAGGAACCCATGGGTGGACTCCGTGCTGCAGCCACCAGCCCTGGGAACCAGGGGTGCTGGTGGCTGCGGCACCTCCTGTTGTCTCAGTCCCCACGGGAAGGAGGGCAGAAGCACAGCGCAGCCACCACAGGCGTTAGGGCTGAGCACACTCCTGGATTCTGTCTCCTGAACACTAACCGTGTGGGGAATTAGCTTCTCCTGAAATAACGGGAAGCCCCATCAGAATATTCAAAATGCAGCAGACACAGGTTTCATAAAGTCGTCCTTAGCGCCTGGAGCTCAGGTTCTGAGGGTGGCTCCTGGCTGCGCCCTGAAGAGGCTCCTGCGTGCCGTCTTCCACAGAGCTGCTGCGTCCTGGCAGTGTGGATCCCCAGACGGGACCCGTGTGTGCTTGGGGGGAGCCTGTGGTCTTGGAGTGCTGCTGCTGTTTTATCCTTTCTGTGCGTTCCCTGGAGCGGACATCCACAGTCTGGCCCAGGATGGCTGGCCGGAGTCTCCCAGGCACCACGCCGTTGTCTCTCAGTGGCAGGGAGCCGTCCATTCCCTTTCCACCTGTGCAAAGTCAGAGGCTGCCCAGGGTGGGGCTCAGTTTGCAGGGAGTTGCTGGCCCCCGAAGCCCTTCCTTGGCCCATCTGTGCCCGTGATCCCCTGGGACATGGGCTGGGTGCCTGCTGGACTCACACACCGTCTCACAATTTCATGCTTTGCCATTTCCCAGGGGCCGTTGTTACCTCCCTCCCTCTGACTCCTTGCCTTGTCCAAGCTCCGTGCATCCCAGTGCCCGCACCTTCCCAGCAGCCTCTTCCCGCTAGCCAGCCTGCCTGTCTCACACGTGCTGACCCTGGCCTCTTCCACCTGCTCTCTGAGCTGCCCGCGGGCAGAGTCTTCCACCTTCCACCGCGTCCTGGGTGCGCTGGGAAAGAGCTTGGGACGGCACTCTTGCTGACGCCCACCCAGACTCAGCCAGTCGGGGCCTCCCGCCCCCTTGTGGACACCCCAGGCCCCGTCGCAGTGCAGCTCCTCAGCGGTATCCCCGTCTCCATTGCACTCAGGCCTCCCACGGGCGGCTCTGGGGGCTGAGCTGGCCCTGGAGGGTCAGGCCTCTCCTGCTCCTCTGCCCCTCTCTCCTCCGCTGTCTCTCCTGAGACGTTAGGAGCTCACCCTCCCACCTGGGGACCCGCTGGAGCAGCAGGGCTTGCTGGGTCCTGGCCCGTGTGATTCATCCGCTTTCTCTCCTGCCTTCCGGTTTGCAGGTGTCTTCTCTGGGTCAGGAGGAAGGAGCCCTCTCTGCCAGTCTTCCCCGTGTGTAGGCATGGCAGCGAGGGTGTGTTCTGGAAATGCCAGCCTGAGACTTGGGGTCTTGCCATCTTCAACCCCATGGAGTGCTCATGGCAGCAGCCAGTTTGTGTTTGTGTGTGGGTGTGTTACGTGGATGGGGATTTTAACCTTACTATAAACAACATGAGAACATCTCTAGGATACGTGTCGTGGCTGTCGTGCCCTTGTTGTGGGATGTTGTGGGGGTGCACACTCTGTAAACATGAGAACATCTCTAGGATATGTGTCATGGCTGTTGTGCTTTGTTGTGGGGACGCACACTCTGTGAACATTAGAACGTCTCTAGGATACGTGTCGTGGCTGTTGTGGGTTGTTGTGGGGATGCACAGTGTCATGGTTGTTTTGCTTTGTTTGTGGTATTGTGGGGGTGCACTCAGATTCTGTAGGCCCTCTGACCTTTATTCAAATATACTCTTATTCTGGAAAAGTCTCCAGTGTGTCTTTGCTTCTGTTAACCATGACTTATGAATGCATGCATACTATACATTACTGACAAATTATTTATAAAGCAAAGTTTTATGTAAAAATCTTATTTCCCCATGGAATTATTTAATAACATTTGAGCTGTGTGCTGAGAAGGCATTTTTGCAGGCACTGACATGAAACTTTTTGTCAGCCAGCTGACTCGGGAAGGCAGCCTAGGGCGGCGTCTTGGCCTGAGAGTCCTCAGCATGGCCAGATTCTTTGCTTTGATGTGTTTCAGGAAGTCTGGTGACTGCACTAATGTGCTCCACCAAACGCCACAGGAGACAGCAGACATATTGTCTGTTAGGAGTGCAGGTGTTGTTCAAATTCTCATGTGCAGAATATGCACGCACACATACACACGTGTACCTGTGCACATGCTCACATGTACACACACGCACACACGTGTACACACAGGGACACATGGACACAGACTGTCTGCTCCCTGGTGGGGGTGGGGGCAGGTGGGATCCCCAGGAAGAGTGAGTCCCGCTCTTGGGCTCTTGTTGTAAACCCCCCTTGGTAGATACACCCTTCTCTAACTTCCAAGGAAACGTGCCAGTGTTGGTAAGCCGATGGTCTTTGGTGGAACCTCTAGAGACTCCTTTAGGCTTTTCCCAGGGACTCTGGTGAGTCTCTGTGAGGTCACTCTTCCCTGTAGCATAGCAGCAGCTGCAGGTTGTGACGTGGGATGAGAGGCCACCTGCCCTGCCTGGAAGGGTGGCTCCATGTCCTGCATGGCCCACTTACTTCCATGGCCTTTCTCTATGCCCTGGGTAGCCTGCCTGCTCCCGTGGCCCTTCTACATGTCCTGTGTGGCCCGCCTGCTTCTGTGGCCCTTCTCTATCTCCCATGTGGCCTGCCCGCCCATGTGGCCCTTCTCCATGCCCTGCATGACCCACCTGCTCCCGTGGCCCTTCTCCATCTCCTGCATGACCCACCTGCTCCCGTGGCCCTTCTCCATCTCCTGCATGACCCACCTGCTCCTGTGGCCCTTCTCTATCTCCTGCATGGCCTACCTGCTCCCGTGGCCCTTCTCTATCTCCTGCATGGCCTACCTGCTCCCGTGGCTCTTTTCTGTGTCCTACGTGTGACCCACCTTCTCTTGTGGCCCTTCTCCATGCCTTGTGTGGCCCACCTGCTCCTGTGGCCCTTCTCCATGTCCTGCATGGCCTGCATACCTCTGTGGCTTGCCTGCCTCCGTGGCCCTTTGGCATTGCACTGGTTGTCAAGCTATCTTTTGCCATTTATTTATACACCTTCCACTTCTGGAGTCTAGAAGTTCTGCTCCTCACCACTCCACGTGAAAACCGAGCTTTCACTTGAGAGATGTGTGCAGCAGCAGGTAGCAGAGGCCTCGGGCGGCCGTCGGGGGGACAAGCACAGGGGGTTTCGGCAGGCGTTGCTGGTGCCGCCGCCTCGGGACCTGTCCTGCTCCTGCTTCTGCCTCCCTGCACTGATGCTGCACCTCCGTCACCGCACACGGGGATCCTTTAGTTCAGTTCAGCTCTTCCACATTCATCCCCCAGCCTGTGTGTCCACCCAGCAGGCCACGCAGTGCAGGCCTCGTGGAGACACTTGGCGTGGCTGCAGGAGACTTCTGGTTTCCCGGGGCCTTGTGAAAGCAGATCCCTGAATGTTCCTCCCTAAAGCTTAATGATACGAACAACACACAGGCCAGAACAAACAGGTAGAGAAACAGCAAGGAAAACCCGGATGCCGTTCCGGCAGAGCCAACAGCTGGCGGTCACTGAAAAAGCAAGAGTCCGCCTTCCAGGAAAGGCTGTAGAGTGAGAAGCCTGTGAAACCTCTGAAATCTCCCCCAAAGCTGTGATTGGGCGGGCAGGGAGGAGACACAGACACTTCCACAGAGGTGGTGCCCCCTGTGGTCGCCCCCATCCTACCAGAGATCTGACGAGAGGATTGGCAGAGCGGCCACCTGGGCAGCTCCCTGGGTGGAGACACAAAAGCAGATAGAGGTTGCACCCGCAGGGTTCTCTCACAGTGACACATGGACATCTAGACTAAATGCAGACACGGAAAAGACAAGAACGTCGGCACTGGAGCAGGACGGAGGCTGCTGGTGGCAGAGTGTCAGGTGCACGACTGCCCTTTCCATGCTGGTCTCACAGGGCAGGGGCCGCACATGGAGATGCCGGCGTCGGGGAGGCAGCCAGCGGCGGATCGGGACTGCCGAGGCCGGCCTGTGTCCACCCCGGGAGGAGACGCGGCGTGTGATGTCGGGAAAGCTCCAGGGGAAATCCCAGGTGAGGAGGAGCCTGGACAGCCTGCTGTGAGCTGTTCTCACGCACCAGCTCAGAGACTCGTTACCTCTGGGTCTCAAGCGGCTGGGTTCCTGCCCGCTTATCTTACCTGAAGAAGGGAGGACTCTGCCTGCACAGTGAAACTGCCTCTCAAGCAACCCTTAGGTAGAGAAGAACGGACAGAAGGTAGCCGTGGGGAGACCCATCCTGCTCATGGCTCATGGGACGAGCTGAGGCAGTGCTCAGAGAAGAGCCGCAGTTATTGGGAGGGGGTGCTCTCAGCCGACAGCGACAGAGTCCAGCGGGGGAGGGCATGGGCTGCAGCTCTCACCGGTGCCTCTGCGGGCGGACTCAGCCGCTGGCACACACACCATCCATCCCCATAACTCTGATCGTCAGGGCAGGTTCCAGTCAGTGCGGGGGGCTGGGCGGGGCAATCACCACCGCCTCCAGGCCTCGGCCAGTCCTCCAGGAGCACAGCTGCGGGTTGGGGCCTCTGTATGGTGGGAGAGACCTAGGCTGAGCCAGGGGGGCTTGAGACCTGGGGGCTCAGACCCTTAGCTGTGCACACTCACCCAGCAGGGGCTCGGGGGCACCTCAGTCTCAACCTGTGATCCCCAGAGCTTGAGGGGCCCCCAGAAGCGGGAGCAGAGTTCCACATTGAATACAGGACACCTGACTGGATTTAAGTGTCAGAGTAATAAGAAAAAAATGTTTACTGTATGGACAGAAGGTCCTCAAGTCATGCCGTCTTCTTATAACGCTGAGAAGCAAAGAATCAGCCGAGCCTGCGACATGGAATCTACTGAACATTTGTTTCCTATTTACGTCTTTTTTTAAAGGAAGGATCCTACACCCGGAAACACTCCTCAGGTTTCTGTGATGAAGCCTGAGGGCTCTGGTTCCGAGTCTGCTGTGTCCTGAGCAGCCGTGAGCTCGGGTATCTCCACACGCTGGCCCAGGGCAAACCCCGCCTGTTTACCTGGGCAGCAGACGGAGGGTACCGGAAACCCCTGTGAGTGCGATTCTGGTTGCCCGGGTCCCTCACTCAACTCCATTTCAACCCAGATCTGGGGAAAAGCAGGGAGGAGACCAGGTCTCGGTCTGCCTTGGAAGGTGGCCTCATGCATGTCCCAGGGGGCTAGGGGCCCAGAATTCGCAGGAGATCCACTGAAACCCAAGCTCCCAGGCGGCAGAAAGCTGGTAGCTCCAAGGACCTTATTCCTTGTTTTGGCAGAATAAACTCACATCTGTGCTTCGTTTTGTATAAGTTTAGTTTATAGATAGATTTGATTATTCCACAATTTCTTAGAGACTACAGTTTTTGGGAAAAATACTCTTTTCTACTCCAAGGAAGATACATTTTATTACAGATGTTGAATCATTCCATAAACTTTCTATTAGGGCTGAGTTTAATTTTAAACTCAGGGGCAAATTCTTTGCTTCTTAAGCCTCTGGGGTAGTGAGCGGTTGTCCGACAGTGAGCGTCTGCTGGTGCCCAGCTGGTGTATTCCCGCACTCTTCTCTGCTGGCATCACTGGCTCCCAGCTGGTCTATTCCCGCGCTCTTCTCTGCTGGCATCACTGGTGC
>NW_022436996.1:946671-1025242 GCF_009761245.1 Sapajus apella
TGCCCAGCTGGTCTATTCCCGCGCTCTTCTCTGCTGGCATCACTGGTACCCCAGCTGGTGTATTCCCGCATTCTTCTCTGCTGGCATCACTGGTCCTCACAGGAGCTGCCCTTCCTGCTGGCCGGGTTTCCCTGCCTGCCAGGCTCTGTCTCCTCCACCACCTTTCTGTGGGTGCCCCAGCCCACAGGTAGGTCTTCTGGGCAGCTAAGGTGTGTATTTCTGAAACTGCCAATGGACTGCCATCTAAGACGTTTTAAAATTCCATATGGCCTGGAGCAGAATAACAGCCCTGCACTTGGGACGGGCTGGTGGTCTTGCTCCAAGGGCGCATGTGGCGACTCCTCTCAGAGTGGGAAGGCCGGTGCCCTCTTGTCCCCCTCAGCAGAGGCAGCCGCAGGGCCCCTGCCATGTCCACCTTCCTTAGCCCATCGGTGTCAGACTCTGAGTCCCAAAGTCTGTCCTCTGTGTGGGGGACGGAGCTTGGTCCAAAGCTGTGCCTGCGGAATGTGGCAGCAGGGGTGCATCGTCGTCAGCGCTGCCTGCCCACATCATCTTTGCAGAGATTCTGGACACAGGCCTCCCTCGAAGGTCCTGCAGTGGACATGGGACCTCGGGACATCCCTAGACGAGACAGAAGACCTTCAGCACCCGCGTCCAAAATCAAACCGCAAAGAACCTGGAGCCAGCGCGGGCTCTCCCAGCAAGGGTTCCATGTGACATCTAAATCGTAGGACAGAGATTGTTCTGAGGGCGGGTAGTTCTCAGTGTCGTCTGGTTTAGGAGATTTTGCTCAGTGGGTCCAGTTGGAGCAGACAGAGAAAGGCGGTCAGGCCCTGAGGATGGGTGCCCTGAGGCTTAGCGCCAGGCCCCAGGGGCAGGAGGGCCCATTGGCCTCGTCAGCTGGCAGACCAGCGCAGCAAGAAAGGGCAGCCATTAGCTTGGTGCCCAGGGTGGGAAGGTGGGTGGGAAGGTGGGTGGAAGGTGGGCCAGGCTCCAGCCACAGAGCGCAAGGATGTGCTGGTCAGCCCAGCCCCAGCGGGAATGGAGCCCTTGCTACTGCGAGGTTCACACTTCCATAAAAACATTTCCAAAGCATCCTGAATGGACAGAGGACTTCACACCCCTCACTCCACAAAAAGCTACATGATTCTCTCTACATACATACTTTCCTCTGTGGTCCCCCAAATCGGTGAACCCCTTTTTCATCCTGAAGCAATCGTGCTGAGGCAAATTCACCTTAAATCCCGGCAAGGTGGTTTGGCCACAATCTTTGGTGGTGGAGTGTTGGGTGGGAGTGGCTGACACTGATTCCTGACATGAAGGCAGCGTTGCTGACTCTCTGTGGCCCCAGCCTCCTGCCCTGGGCCTGCTTTCTCCTGGAGCCGGGCCCCTGGAGGCTGGACCAGACCTTTCCGTTTCTTTCGTGGCGTGATTTGAGAGATGCTTGTGGAAATGGTCAGATACGCCGCAAACATCCTCCTCGGCTATGCTCAAGTGAAGTCCCGCCATTGGTGATCTTCGCGGGACAGATCATCGCCTTGTCTGGTTCTTTAGTGACAGCACCTGCTTGGCTTGCAGGTGATGAAGCCTGCGGGGGCCCCTGTGAGGGAGGTTTTGGGTTGCTCTGTGTCATTCAACACCTGGAGAAGACAGGAACCCCTTCACAACAAGCAGGTCTGGGATGTGTGTGGGGCAGAGAAGGGGATGCCTCAGGAAAGGCAGTGGGAGGGACAGGGACTCCTCCTTTTCTGCAGCGTTTCCCTGGAACTGGCCCTTGCCCCAGAATTTTCCCTGTACCACCACACTTCACATTGATTATTTGCGTCCAGATCTATTTTGCCGTAGAAAGTAGACGTGTCTAGAAAGTAAATTACAGGATAAGAGAAAGTTTAAATTATTTGTCTTTTCGGGTGTGAAGATGACTGTGGTGGTCCCTGTGCTGTAGGAGGTGACACTCACGCCCTCTCCTCCTGCACGTGGAGGCGGGTGGGGTCGAGCTGTGGGCAGCAGTGGCTCCTACCGCTGCCAAGTTACACCGATGCTCTCTTGGCTGGTAACTATGGATGCCAGCGGCTCGAGAGTTTGTCACCCAGTGTGTAGCTCAACTTCTGCAGCACTTTGTTAAAAAGCGTTCTTCCGCCCTCCTGTCAAATCATTTTCTCAGTTTCCCTTCTCACCATTAGAGTATTTTAAAGCACTGGACATGTTATTCAAGGAAGTCCCCAGTCTTGCCTCTCCCGTGCACCACGCTCAGGGAAGACTCTCAGCAATCCTGACCACCGCTGAGGGGCTGGGACCGAGTCCTGAGGGGCACTGTCCTGGCCTGGGTCTTGGGGTCTGGGGTGTGCTCTGGAGCTCCGGGGGCTGCCCCTGCCCAGATGGCTTTGTGGTGGGTGGGCTCCTTGTGGAAGCAACAGACGCAGAAGTCACCCTGTGACACGTCAAGATGGGAAACAGAAGGCGTCTGCTTAGTGTCTTTCTACAAAATGCAAAGTCAAAAACTGCTGTGGAGGGAACACGCTGTTAAACACGCGGAAGTCTCTTTCGCGGGGAGAGCCTCCCGCCCACTGCGCTGGCCCTGCTCTCCTGGCAGCCTCAGCCACTCACATCCAGGTTCAGGTCACCTGAAAAACGAGACTGGCCCAGGAGCACCTGGTGGATCTGCCAGTTTGTTGGAAGAAAAGCCTCAATGTATTCGAGTCCTCCCAGCGTGTGTGCCTGACACGTACTTAAGGCACCTGGCTAAAACACTGACCGGAACTGTGGTCAAGTTTGGTCTGGACAGTGAGGTCCAGTCAGGGAAACCACACCCTTCTCATACCAGCCTCAGCCTGAGCATTGTGGGCACGAGAGGAGGACCCTCGGGTCGTATGGACCCTCCCTCCGCCAGCCCGGGGGTCAGGGAGGATAAGGAGGTCTCCCTCGAGAAGGCAGCTCCACTTTGTGATGAGGAGTCGTTTTCCAGCCTGTTCATCTCCCCATCGATCGGGATGCTGTCAGGGATGTCAGGGTGGGTTGGATTTGGGGGAGTGAGACGTTCGTGCCCTGGCTTTGTGCGTGGTGTAGCTTGTCGTCGGGCGTGTGCTGTGCGATTTTGCTCCTCGGACTTGATCCAGCTGGGCTGTCGGCCTCGTCCTCAGCTCCAGCACCCGCTGTCTGTCATGTGTCTGTGAAGCTGGGCTGGTGTGGTGGCTTCCCTGAAAGCCGGGTGCCTGGACTGTCCTGTCCTGTCCTGGCATTTTTTGGAGCAATGTGTCTCTTCTTTGTCCTTGGTAACAGGTGCGGGCCGGGGGCGGGGGGCGGGGCTCCGGGCTCTCAGGTCCGCCTGGAAGGCTCACCACCCAACCAGACGCACTAATTCAGCAGCAGTCTGCTTGCGTTTGCCTGCCTAGTAGAAAGGTTCTGTTCCCGCCGCCCAGTCTGCCACCTTTGTCTGAGCCACCTCAGCGGTGACACCACTCACCGCCGGGACTCAGGATGATTCTGTTTTTCCTCCAAGTAACTGGCATAGAGAGGCTTACGGGAGTGGCATGGCAGGGGTTTCTGTGGCTGCTGATTCTCGCCGCAGAGGTGACTGGGGCAGGGCAGATTTGTCAGACCACGGGTGCCCAAGTGCTCTCACCTTCCCACCTACTCAAGTAGCTGGGGCTTCGGGCCGTGTGACAAGCAGAGCAGAGTTGCCATGGCAACTGGAGAGGCTGCTGCTTAGGCGGAGGACGGACGGAGGGACCAGCCTTGTGTTTCTGGTGAAATGGGCATGTCCCATAGACGATGAGGTGGCCAGAGCCAAGCCAGGGCTTTGCTGGGTCCTGCCCTGAGCCCAGGGCACTGTATGCAGTGGCTCTCATTTCCCTGCCATCCCCTTGGGGAGCCCTGATTGTGTGTCCCCAACAATGGAACACACAGCTCCAGTTTCACAGCGTTTCAGGATTTGCAGACTTAATGTGCTGAGAATCCTCTGGGCTTTATAAATGTGAGCATCTGTGCTCTACATGCAGGTAGGGTAATGAGGGGGACATACAGGCACATGTGCACCATATACATCCTTTGCACACCTGCACACACCATACAGGCACCCTATTCATTGCTTACCTGCACACACCACACAGGAACCGTATACATCCATTGCACACCTGCACACACCACACGTGTACCATATAATCCATTGCTCACCTGCACACATCACACATGTACCATATAATCCATTGCTCACCTGCACACACCACATGTGTACCATATAATCCATTGGACTCCTGCACACACCACACACATGCACACATACCACAGGCACCACATGTATCATATCTATGCAGTAAGGAGGACATCTGACCTCCGCTGGGAGAAAGGCAAGACTCCTTGGCTCACCGACATGGGTTCCGAAACACCCTGGCATGGGAACCTCGGCAGGATGGGAGCCCGGTTCTTTGACCTGAAGCACTGTTTCCATTCTCCTGAAGCTGAGCACATCATTACAGTCAAGCTGTGTGGTTCTTGAGAGCCCGCTGAGTAACAGCACACTTTGTGCATGCCCCGCTGCCCTTTCTACGCATTAGGGCTTCATGTCAGCCCAGATATGGAATTGCCTCCTAGATTCCACCGAGATTTCCGCAGGGCTTTAACCTCTGCACTCATTAAAATCAAGTAAAATGGGCTCATCTCACTGTGAATGACTTCGCCTCTTTTCTTTTTGAATTTTTTCCCACAAACACTTTAAAAACAAGCTACTTGTTAATATTTTCTCTACCAGATGTCGAAGCAACTGGAATTGTCTTTCATGGCAACATAGTTAGGAAGACATTTATGACTGGTTGAAAATGATATGAAGTAGTGCTATACAGCACTGCTCAAAATTAGTCGATGTCCATTTGAAAGAATCAGGACTATGGATCAACAATCAAACATGTTTTCTGTCACATCAACAGACAGACAAGAGAGCAGAAACCACAACAATTCGGGGGTTTGAGATTCTGCAAAGAAAATATACTCCTCTTTTCAAAACTGTTGTTCCTTACAACTCTTCTGTTTCTGTGTGGATGTGTGTGGGAAATGTGTGTGTGTCTCTGTGTGTGTGCATATGCATGTGTGGGATGTGTGTGTGTGATATGTGTGTCCATGTGCATGTGGGGGACGTGCATGTGTGTGTGCATGCATGTGTGTATGTGTGTGGTGTGTGTACGTGTGCATGTGTGGGATGTGTGTGTGCATGTGTGTGGGATTGTGTGCATGTGCGGGATGTGCATGTGTGTATGTGTGTGTGCATGTATATATGTGTGGGATATGTGTGTACATGTGTGGGTAGACGTGCATGTGTGTGCATGCATGTGTGTGTGTGTGGTATGTGTGTGTACGTGTGCATGTATGGGATGTGTGTGCATGTGTGTGGGATTGGATGTGTGTGTGGGGGATGTGCATGTGTGTATGTGTGTGCATGTATATATGTGGGATATGTGTGTACACGTGTGTGTGGTATGTGTGTTACGTGTGCATGTGTGGGATGTGTGTGTGCATGTGTGTGGGATTGTGTGCATGTGTGTGTGGGGGATGTGCATGTGTGTATATGTGTGTGTGCATGTATATATGTGTGGGATATGTGTGTACATGTGTGGGTAGACATGCATGTGTGTGCATGCATGTGTGTGTGGTATGTGTGTGTACCTGTGCGTGTGGGATGTGTGTGTGCATGTGTGTGGGATTGTGTGCATGTGCGTGTGGGGGATGTGCATGTGTGTATGTGTGTGCATGTATATATGTGTGGGATATGTGTGTACATGTGTGTGGGGGGATGTGTGTGCATGTGCATGTGTGGGATGTGTGTGTGCATGTGTGCAGGAAAGCAGCCCCCAAGTCTGCATTCAGAGCAAATGGAGAGGGGGATGGGGAGGCCAGTTCCCTTTTGCTGTTCTGTGAAGCTTCTGCATGGTTTTGGTACAATTTCAGTTCCTTAAATAGATATCCATTACGCTTTAAATGTATAACGATAAAGAAAAATGACCTGTGTTCATTTGAAAGAATCTGAAAACTACAGGATAGTAGGAATGACAGAGTACCCACGTTCCTGCCTCCTAAAGATGAGGGCTTCACTGTTCTACTTTATCTGAGCTCTGGTTAGAGGCAGGGACCACCCCATAGACCATACACCCAATTGTGGGTCCTGTTGTTTGGCTTTCCTTGATAAGTATTTTCTTCATTATCATATTTTCATAAATATTGTAATGACTGTGAAGAATCTAGAGTTGACGTATGATGCTTCAGCAACTTGTCTCTTACTTTTTACTTGGATAAGAATAGACCATAAATGCATCTGAGTGTGAAGTGTAGGAAGCACGTGTGTGTGTGTCACACATCCACCACACGGGTCATTGTGTGCACACACTGGGGGGAGGGGAGTGGCGTCTTGCTGGAGCACAGTAGAAGCAGTTTAAATGGGAATGCATTCAACGCATGTCTGTCAAAGTTATGAGTCAGCGACAGTTGGCAGTGATGTCAGAGAGGGCATCTGACCGCCTGGAAGAAGCCCTCCGCAGTCCCCAGGGGATGGGGCCCTTCTGGTCCTGATGCCTCACTGACTAAAGGAAACCCCTCTTCCCTTTTTTAATGGCTGCACAGACATCACAACTGGGAGACTCATAGGCCAGTCCAACTCACAGGGATGGTGCATGGGTGTGATATGTGATGTGTGTGTAGGTGTAGTGGATATGTGTATGTGTGTGCAGGTATGTGTGATGTGTGTGCAGCTGTATGGTGGTGCACGTGTGTAGTGTGCAATTGTGTGGTGTATGTAGCGTGTGTGCAGGTGTGTGCTGATATGTGTGATTCACATGTGTGTGTGGCATGTTCATGTGGGTTTGATGTGTGCATATATGCTATGTGTGTTCATGTATGTGATGTGGGTGCATGTGGTGTATATATACACACGTGATATGTGTGCATGTGTGTGATGTGTGGTGTGTGCATATATGTGATGTGATGATGCATGTATGGTGTATATATGTACAAATGCGATATGTATGCATGTACATCATGTGTGCACGTGTGTTGTGTGTATGTGTGTGATGTGAGGATGCATGTGTGTATATATGTACACATGTGATATGTGTGCATGTATGTCGTGTGCATATGTGGTGTGTGTATGTGGTATATGTGCACATATGTGATGTGGGTGCATGTGTGTGCTGTGTGGTGCATGTTTGTGCTGTGTGGCATGTGTGGCTTATATATGCACGTGATATGTGTGTGTGTAATATGTTCATGTGTGGTGTGTATGTGCACATATGTGATGTGGGTGCATGTGCATGATGTATGTGCACATATGTGGTATATAGATCTACACATGTGATACGTGTGCATGTGTGTGATGTGTGCATGTGTCTGGTGTGTGCATGTATGTGATGTGGGATGCATGTGTGTGGCATGTGTGGTGTATGTGTGTACATATGTGATGTGTGCATGTATGTGATGTGTGCATATGTGTGGTGTGTATATGTGGTATATGTGCACATATGTGATGTGGGTGCATGTGTGTGGTGTGTGGCATGTGTGACATATATGCATGTATGTGATGTGTGTGATGTGTGCATGTGGCGTGTATGTGCACATATATGATATGGGTGCATGTGTGATGTACATGCACATGTGTGGTATATATATGTACATATGTGATATGTGTGTGTGGTGTGTGCATGTGTGGTGTGTATATATGCACGTGATGTGTGTATATATGCACGTGATGTGAGTGCATGTGTGGTGTGTGCACACGTGTGTATATATGTACATATGTGATATGTGTGTGATGTGTACATATGTGTGGTGTGTGTATATGGTAAATATGCACATACGAGATGTGGATGCATGTGTGAGGCATATGTGCTTGTGTGGTGTATATGTGTATATATGATATGTGTGCATCTCTGATGTGTGCACACATGTGTCATGTGTATGTGATACATGTGCACATACATGACATAGGTGCATGTGTGTGGCGTGTGTATATGCACATATGTGACATGCATGCATGCATGTGATGTGTACAAGTGTGTGGTGTGTGTGGTATATATGCACATATGTGATGTGGGTGCATGTGTGTGGTGTGTACATATGTGTGGTGTGTATATGTGGTACATGTGCACATATGTGGTGTGGGTGCGTGTGTGTGGCATATGTGCTTGTGTGGTGTATATATATACATGTGTGATATGTGTGCATGTGTGTGATGTGTGCACATATGTGTGGTGTGTGTATGCGGTACATGTGCACATATGTGATGTAGGTGCATGTGTGTGGCATGTGTGGTGTGTATATATGTACATATGTGGTATGTGTGCATGTGTATGTGTGTACATATGTGTGGTGTGTATATGTGGTACATGTGCACATATGTGATGTGGGTGCATATGTGTGGTGAATGTGGTGTATATGTGCACATAGGTGATATGTCCGCATGGGATGTTTGTGGGAGTGTTTTATTTTGTTCAGCCTTACACAGTATTTTGAAAATTCTGAATTTACTGCAAACATTTTAAGATTTGAATTCAAGTAAGTGAGAAACAGACTCCTGGCCTCAGCTCCTTCAGGGAACACCGGCTGTCCCTCAGGAGGGCTGTGTCCCCGTGTGGCCGGGGGACCCCGCTCCTTCCTGGCTGCGTCTTGGGGTGCGCAGGTGCTTGCTGGGAGCTGGTGGCTCAGCGGCTTCTTACAGGAGACTGGCGAGGAAAGCAGAGGCCGCCTCTGGCGTCTGCCTCTGGCCGATGGCCCTGCGTGCCAAGACTGAAGGGGTGGGGCCGCTCCTGGAAGGAGAGTGTGACCGCCTGGCCTTGGGGGGCTCTAAGCACAGCCCTGGCTTTAGGATTTCATCTTAGAAGCTTGTTAAAGCATCACCCATTTTCTCCCATTTTCAAGGAAGTTGCTAATTCTTCACCCTCAGAAATGCCATGCTGTGATTTTTTGAGGCAGGCCTTTGGATCTCCCTAATAATAACAACTGTGGGGACAAAGCCTTCCCCTCCCACGCCCCTCTCCAGGCTGGGGTCTTGTACAAGGTGTGCCTAAGAATGCAGATGGTGGTCCAGGCGCATGCTGGTAATCTTGGCACTTTGGGAGACTGAGGCAGGTGGGTCACCTGAGGTGAGGAGTTCGAGACCAGCCTGGCCAGCATGGTGACACCCCATCTCTACTAAAAATACAAAAACTAGTCGGGAGTGGTGGCTCATGCCTGTAATCCCAGCTACTCGGGAGGATGAAGTAGGAGAATCCTGAACCTGGCAGGTGGAGGTTGCAGTGAGCTGAGATTGCGCCATTGCACTCCAACCTGGGTGACAAGAGTAAAACTTGGTCTTGAGAAAAAAAAGGAAGAGAGAAAGAACGCACATGTTCTGTGCCGCAGGCCACACCCGGTGTGGCTGTGGCACGGTGCCTTCCAGCAGCTGCTTGGTGTCTCCAGGCCTCAGCTGTCTCATCTGGAGCCCATGGACACTGAGTCCCCTTTGCTGTGTGGCTGGAGAGGGGGCAAGTTATCTGTGTGTGGTGTTTAGGACAGAGTCTGAGTGTCAGTGCCCAGCTGCCGTGAGCTGTGGGTGTGGGCTTGGGCCTGGTGGGGAAGCTGGGACGCTGTGAAGATGCACCTGGGACGGGCCGCAACCCCCGCTGCTCCTTCCCTTGACGCCCCTGTGTACTTTGCTTAGACACACGGAGACAGTCAAGAGCGCCTTCCTGCCATTCCTCCACCTCCCCTCACGGCATTCTCCAGTGAGACCCCACCGTGGGTTGGAAATCTTCCAGTCCACACGCCTGTGCACTTCCCTGACCCGGCTTGGCCAGGCGGCATCTCAGAGCCCAGCGTGCACTTCGGTGCTCCTGGCCATGCTGGGGGTGCCACACATGGTCACGCTCCGTGTGGTGAGAGGCAGGAGCCATGTGCAGGTGCAGGTATGGGGACAGGCAGCTGGGAAGCTCACGCCTTCTCACTCCCTGAAGCAGCCCGTGCCAGGGACAGTTTCTCAGGCTGCCTAATCCGCATGGCGCATCCTCACACGGCCCTCCCAGCCCAGGCTGGGCATGGCTGCACCCTCGCTCTGGGAAGCGCTTCTGGAAGCACGCGTGTGGAGACAGCGCCCTGGGTTCACTGTCATTGCTGTCATCACAGCCCTCCCCGCAGTGGTCTGCCTTGCCTGTCAGCTCTGCAAGGTTGAATCAGCAATAAAACCGTATGATTTTGGTTGCAATCACCCTCTGCATAAGTCTTTAAAAAGGTCAAAAAGGAAGAAAAAGTAAATTCTTTAGAATACACGTTGCCCTGCTTTGAAAAATCCTGTGGACAAGGACAATGACTTGTGAAACGCTCACATTTTCTTATTGTCCTTTCAAAATCAAGCTCCTCTGTCAGCAGCCCAAGCCTCCGCCGCCGCCCACTTGGCATTTCCTGTCCTCCGGACCACAGGGAAGTCAGAGCTGGGGGCAACGAGAGCCATCTTCCTCATTTGCGGTGGAGAAACGCATCTCAATGCCCAATCTTTAAGCCACTGCTTCTCTCTCTGTCTCTCAGCTCCCAGGATGTCTTTGGTTGCCAGGAGACCCACCCATTACACTGTCATTTCCATAATACGGTTTCTTCGCCTCCTTCCTTTAAGTGATGACTTTAATTTTATTCATGTGGGGTATTTATATTTTTCTGTATGTGTGGAGAAGCTTAGGAGAAATGTGTATTTTAAGTAAACCTAATCAATCAATCAATTAGTGAATGCAGCCTGGCCCGGAATATGCATTTTTAATGCGTTTTGGTGTCACACGATCCTGGCTCTTCCCTGGAGGGTAACATCACACAGTGTTGCTTGTCACAGGTGGGGAGGGCACCCCAACGGTCTCACCGCTGCCAGCCGGGCCCTGACTTGTGTCTCAGTGACTGAAAGTAGGGTAAGAGGAGCTTCCCAGGGTGCCTGGGCGCCAGGCCGATGTCCCGCCATGGCTGAGTCAGCGCAGGGACAGCCACGGCGCCAGGAATGGTGGAGAGCATGGTGGCCGCACACAAGGGACCTACTGCGTGCCAGCCCGGAGCCAGCTGCTTCCACGTCCCCACTCACCCGTTCACACAGCGACGGCATGAGACGCTGTGCCTGACTCAAGGCGAAAACTGCCAGAGGGGTCTAGAAGGCAGTTCCCATCCATGCGAATTTGGATGTCAAGAGTTGCGTTCATATCAACCCAAACAAACCCGATCTGGAAAACTCACTCTGCCTAGTAACTGATCAGGGTGCAGGTCCCGCTCCTGGCGAGGAGATCTGACTCTACGTCAAGAGGTCAGCTTGGATGAAAGGTCCCTGGTTCGACTCAGGCCAGGGTGGCCCACGCACTCTCTGAAAAGTGCGTGAAGATGGCGTCTAATGGCCTCATCAGTGAAACAGGTCGTGAGTTCCTGGTGCAGCCCCATCCATTCCGTTTGACCAGCTCTGAAGTGGGGCACCTGGCTGAGGCATCCTGTGGCCGCGTGTGGCATGGCGGAAGTCTGGGACCGGGCGGCCCTCTTCAGGCTCTTTTAAGAGGCTTTGTCTGATGGGACTTCCTGTCCTGTGACTTTTCCCGTGGTAGGTCACGTGCACTACCCGATTCCGGCGTGAAGGGTCTCTGCTGACTGTGCTACAGGTGCAGGACTGGACGTCTGAGCTCATGCCTAGCGCCATCACAGGAGGCCCTCCTTAAGACCACGCCACCGTCCACGTGACACAGCCAGTGAGTGCGGGCTTCGAACCCCTGGCCTCGTTCAGGCCTGTGGCATCTCCCACGCCCCCCAGCCCGGGCACTGGGACTCACACTGGGAGACAGTGAGCTTGGAGGAAGTTTAACATTTTGTATAACACACACCCCCATACACTTACACTCACACACAACTCACACACACTCACATACACACACACACCTATACACTCAGTCACACACAACACGCACACTCAGACACACGCCCCCATACACTCACACTCACACACAACTCACACTTCACATACACACACACACCCATACACTCAGTCACACACAACTCACACACACTCACACACACCCCCATACGCTCACACTCACACACAACTCACATACACTCACATACACACTCTGACACCCCCCCACTATCTACAGACATTTCGTGCGTCTGTCTGTCCCTTTTTCATGAATACCTGAAAGGCACGTTATTGGGGATTGTTCTGCCTTTTGCTTCAGTGCACCGCCTTGACCTTTCACCTTTTAATTGTGTTTCTAGCTTTTGTGCTGCTATCCCCTCCGTACCCTGAGGCATCCCTGGGGAGGTCAGTTTCATTTTCCTGCACTTCTGAGTTACCAAGCAGGAGCTGGCTGGAAGGACTTCAGAGCCCAGCCTTTCCCTTCTGCCTGAGCAGGATCCACCGTGGAAGTCCTGGGGGAAGGAGGCCAGTTGTTCTCTGCCCAGGGACTGGGTATTGCAGTGACACTCAGTGGGGAACGTGGGCCACATTGTGAGGAAAGAGGGGGACAGGACGTGTTGGGAGTGACTTGGGGTGGGAGGGATCAGTGCCAAGTAGAGACTGTGACTTAGGAGGTACTTAGTATTTAGCAGTACTTAGTACTAAGCAAAGACTGCTACTTAGTAGGTAGCTTGTAATTACTATTAATAGTGCTTGGTACTAAACAGGCTGCTATTTAGGAGGTACTTAGTGCTTAGTACTCAGTACTTAGTAGACGCTGATACTTAGGAGACGCTCATCTTTTGAGTCCCTCCACTTTGCAGACATCCTTCCGATTCTGAATTCTCTCTGACTGAAAAGAAGTGGAACTGAGAGGTCGGAGAAGCCCATGGCCCGCAGGCGGACCGTGGAGACGGAAATGAAACTAGAGCCACGGGGAGGGACAGGTGAAGAGGGTGGGGCCGGAGGACGCTGTGTCGGAAACCTCAGCCTCAGCTCCTTTCCCCAGGGCCGAACGGCTGCAGGCTGGGCACCGGGGCTGCTGGAGCCACTAGGATGGCTCTACCGGGTGGGTGAGCCTGCCGTATAGGCCCAGTCAGGTTCAGTTAAGATTTGGAGAGTGACAGCAGAAGCGAGGACGCAAGGCCCAACCACAGGCGCGAAGCCAGTTCAGTGAAATAAGGACGCCTCTGTCTGCCACAGTGCTGTGCGGAAATATGGGCCGGAGGTTTCAGATGGCAGCTGTGGGAGAGCTGCCAGCGCGGCAGTCTCCCCTGCCCAGGACTGTACGCACTTTGTGGGAGCACTAGAGCCATCTGTTTCATTTCCTCGACTTAAAAAAGGTCCCAAGATCTTCCTTCCTTCCTTCCTTCCTTCCTCCCCCCGCCTCCGTCCCTCCCTCCCTCCCTCCCTCCTTCCTTCCTTCCTCCCCCTCCCTCCCTCCCTCCTTCCTTCCTTCCTTTTTGTTTTTTTGAGGCAGTCTCACTCTGTCGCCCAGGCTGGAGTGCAGTGGTGCCATCTCGGCTCACGGCAACTTCCGCCTCCTGGGTTCAACCAATGGGGATTGTAGCACATTGGTCGAGCAAACACCAGGGTTGGGTGGCAATTGCCTGCCTGGCTTTCCGCTCCCCTCCATGGTACTCACTGGGGTCTCTAGGGCCATGTGTGCCAGCACCCTCTTCTCCAGTGAGGAGTCCAGGGAGCCGTGTGGCCTGGCATGGGCCAGTCTGTCTCGGGGACTGCGTGGGTCTTCCCACCTCTGCCCTCACCTCAGCCCTGTAGGGTCAGGGTCCCTGGTTTTGTCTCCCTTCATGGGGCCTTGCTGCTGTAGACTTGCAGGGGAGACCACCTTGCTGGGCCTGCCAGGGCCTGGGCAGCCCCTCAGGCTGAATCAGCCGGTGTCTGGAACCCTTCTGGGCTGTGGTGGCCTGGAGCCAGTCCTGGGTCCCAGGATCCTCTGTCAGTGGGAGGTCCACCCACACTTCCCAGGACTGGCTGGTTAGTAACGTGACCTGAGGAAGCTCCCATTTAAGACTAGGAAGGGAAAGCCTCCTAGAGCAACGATTAACAAGGCCTGAAGTCTAAAGTAAAATTGTTCCCAAGAAACAGGATTTTTTGGGCGACACGGAAATCGTGAGTGTGGCTGGATGAAGATGGACAGTGGCTGAGGGCAGAGGCAGTGTTTCTGATGAGCCGCCGAGACCACGAGCCTCGCGTGGCTTCCCTCCTTCCCGCGCCCACATCTCACCTGCTGTGCTTTTGGTGCCGCCCAGACTCCCTGTTTATTTTATACCTGGCGGGACCTGCTAGAAGGGTAGCCTGTGAGCGGTTTTCCTTCAGGTCCCAAGGGAGCACTAACGGCCCTTTCTAGGTCCAAGGAGGAGGGGGAGCGGAGAAGCTGTGGCCCTCTGAAGACATTGCCTGCCTGTGTGGCGGGGCACCACGTAGCGAGGTCAGCGGCATCTTCATTTAGCCAGGCATCTCAACATCATCCCCTAATGTATCGTAAGGGGCTCTGTTTGTGATGACCAGAGAGGACAGCCAGCAGTGGCAGGGCCGATGGTGATGGTGGCTGCGGTTTACTGCCGTGTGCCAGCTTGCCCACCGCGTGCCAGCTCCCCCACTGTGTGCCAGCTTGCCCACCGCGTGCCAGCCCCCCCACCGTGTGCCAGCTCACCCAGCCCCTTCAGCAGCGCCATGGGCTCCGTGCTGTTGTCCTTGGGGGCAGTTCTGGGATTCTCCATTTTCAGTCACCCTGCAGTTTCCCCCATGGCGTCGCCGTGTCCTAGAGCTTTAAGCAGCCCTTGGTGGTGGTTTCGGGAGGGGTGGTCACGCCGGCCACTTCCTGCCTGCTGTGGAGGTGCAGCGTAGACAAGTGGATGCACAGAAATATTTTCTATATTGATACAGAATCGATGTTCATATTTTCAGAGTACATGTGATCATTTAATAGTCGTATCCTCTGTAAAGATCAATTTGGGGTAACTGGAGTCTTCATCTTAAATATTCATCCTTCCTTTGTGCCGGAACAGTCAAGCTGCTGTCTTTCAGCTAATGTTAAATGTACATAGACTGATTTATCAAACACTAGGCTTTATTTCTTCTGTTTATTTATAGCCATCGGTCAACGTCTCTCCTTCCTCCCTCGCTGACCCCCCGCCACCCTTCCCATCCTCTGGTCACTGTCAGTCTCAAGGGATCCATCTTCGTGAGATCCGTTCGTTAGCTCCCACATGCGAGTGAGAACATGCAATGTTTGTCTTTCTACGTTTGGCTGGTTTCACTTAGCAGAATGACTTCCGGTTTCCCATGTTGGTGCCTGTGACGATTTCACTCTTTTTTATGGCCGATACTATTCCATGGTACATATATTCTGCATTTTCCATATCCATTCATCCAACGGTGGACACTTAGGTTGACTCCATATCCTTGCTATTGTGACTGGCCCTGCAGTAAACACGGCATGCACATATCTCTGATGTATTGATTTTCTTTCTTTTGGATACAAACCCGGTAGTGGAATTTCTGGATTATGTGTTAGTTCTAGTTTCAGTTTTTTGAGCAACCTCCATACTATTCTCCATAGTGGCTGTGCTAATTTACATTCCCACCCACAGTGTACGAGGGTTCCTCTTTCTACACATCCTCACCAGCATTCGTTATTTCCTGTCTTTTCAGTGAGAGCCATTTTAACTGGAGTGAGATGATACTCGCTGTGATTTTGATTTGTATTTCTCTGATGGCTGTATCTGTCTGCCATTCGTATGTTTTCATTCAGAAATGTCTGTTCAGATCTTTTGCCCATTTTTAAAGTGGAGGGTTTTTTTTTTTTTTTTTTTTGCTGTTGAGTATTTCAAACTCTTTATAAACTCTGGTTATCAATCCCTTGTCAGATGCATAGTTTGTATATATTTTCTCCATTCTGTGAGTTGTTTCTTCACTTTGTTGACTGCTTCCTTTGCTCTGGAGAAGCTTTGCAGCGTATTTTGAAGTCAGGTCATATGAGACCTCCATGTTTGTTGTTTTTGCTCAGGATTCATTTGGGTATTTGGGGACCTTTGTGAGTTTATATAAATTTTAGAGTTTTTTTTTTTTTCTGTGAAGAGCATCATTGGTATTTTGATAGGGACTGCATTGATGTCTACAGCCATACCACCCTGAACACACCCTACCTCATCTAGTAGGGATGACACGGAACCTGTAAATTGCTTTGGGTAGTACTGGCATTATAACAATATTAGCTATTTAGATCCAGGAGCATGGAATATCTTTCCAGTTTTTTGTGTCCTCTTCAATTTCTTTCTTCAGTGTTTTGTCGTTTTCCTTGTATAGATCTTTTACTTCTTTGGTTAAATTAATTTCTAGATATTTTATATTATTTCTAGCTATTGGAAGTTGGGTTACTTTATTGATTTCTTTTTCAGATTTTTCACTGTTGGCATATGTAAATGCTGGTTATTTTTCTATGTTGATTTTGTATTCTGCAACTTTACTGAATTTATTGCTTCTGACAGTGATTTGGTGCAGTCTTTAGTGTTTGCTGAATATAAGACCATGATGTCTGCAAGTAAGGCTAATTTGACTTCTTCCTTTCCAATTTGGGTGCCCTTTATTTCTTTCTCTTGACTAATTGCTGTGGCCAGGACTTCAGTACTATATTGTATAAAAAGAGTGAAAGTGGGCTGGGCACAGTGGCTCATGCCTGTAATCTCAGCACTTTGGGAGGCTGAGGTGGGCGGATCACCTGAGGTCAGGAATTTGAGACCAGCCTGGCCAAGAAGGTAAAAATCCATCTCTAGTAAAAATACAAAATTAGCTGGATATGGTGGTGCATACCTGTAATCCCAGATACTTGGGAGGCCGAGGCAGGAGAATAGCTTGAATCTGGGAGGCGGAGGTTGCCGTGAGCTGAGATCCTGCTATTGCACTCCAGCCTGGGCGACAGAGCGAAACTCTGTCTCAAAAAACAAACAAACAAACAAAAAAGGTGAAAGTGAGCATCCTTGTCTTGTTCCAAATGTTAGAGAAATGGCTTTCAATTTCCCCCAGTTCATTATGATGTTAGCTGTGGATTTGCCATATAGAGCCTTTATTATTTTGAGGTATGTTCTTCCTATGTCCATTTTGATGAGAGTATTTTATCATAAAGCAATGTTGAATTTTATCAAATGCTTTTTCAGCATCTATTGAAAGGATCATATAGTTTCTGTTCTTAATTCTGTTAACGTGATGTATCATGCTTATTGATACGCATATGCTGAATCATCATTGTATCCCTGGGATGAATCCCACTTGATCATGGGGAATGATCTTTTTACTGTGTTCTTGAATTCAGTTTGCTAATATTTCATTGAGGATTTTTATGTCTCTGCCTATAGTCTTTTTTTTTTTTTTTTGTCTTTGTCAGCTTTTGATATCAGGGTAATACTGGTCTTATAGAATGAGTTTGGAGGTATTCCCTCCTCTTCAATTTTTTTTGAAAAGTTTGGGTAGAATTGGTATTATTTCTTCAAACGTTTGGTAGACTCATCAGTGAAGGCATCAGGTCCTGGGCTTTCTTTGATGGTAAACTTTTTATTACGGCTTTCATCTTGTTACTTGTTATTGGTTTGTTGAGGCTATTTCTTCATTGTTCAATCTTGGTAGTGTCCAGAATGTGCCTCTTTCTTCTAGGCTTTCCCATTTCTTGGCATGCAGCTGTTTATAATTGTCTCCAGTGATTCTTTTTATTCCTGAGGGCTCAGTTGTTACATCTCTATTTTCATTTCTGACTTTATTTGGATCTTCTTTCATTTTTTCTTAGTCTAGCTAAAGGTTTGTCAATTTTGTTTATCTTTTCAAAAACTTACTGTTTTATTGATTTTTCTGTATATTTTATCTTAATTTCATTTATTTCTGCTTGGATTTTTATTGTTTCTTTCCTTCTTCTCATTTTAGTTTTGGCTTGTTCTTGCTTTTCTTGTTCCTTGAGGTACATGGCTAGGTTGTTTATTTGAAGTCTTTCTACTTTTTTGATGTAGACATTTATTGTTACACACTTTCCTCTTAGTAATTCTTTTATTGTATCCCATAGTTTGTGGTATATTTCCTTTATCATTTGTTTCAAGGCATTTTAAAATTTCCTTCTTAGCTTCTTCATTGATTCACTGGCTGTTCAGAAGTGGTTTTATTCCCATGTGTTTATGTAGTTTCTGGGGTTCTTCTTGTTATTGATTTCTACTTTTGTTCTATTGTGGTCAGAAAAGATACTTGATAAGATTTCTACTGTTTTGAATTTGTCGAGACTTGTTTTGTGGCTTAAGATGTGGTGTATTCTGGAGAATGCTTCATGTGCTGATGAAAAGAATGTATATTCTGTAGCAGTTGGGTGAAATGTTCTATAATGTCAGTCAGGCCTATTTGGTGTCGTGTATAGTTTAACTCTAAAGTTTGTTGATTTCTTGTCTGGATGATCTGTCCATTACTGAGAATGGGGTATTGAAGTCCTCTACTATTATTGTATTGCAGGTTATCTCTCCCTTTAAATCTATTAATGTCTGTTTTATATACGTTGGTGTTCTATTGTTGGGTGCATAGATATTTATAATTGTTTTTTCCTCTTGCTGGTTGACCCTTTTATCATTATATAGTGATGTTCTTGGTCACTTTTTACAGTCTTTGACTCACAGTATATTTTATCTAAGTACAGCCACTCCTGCCCATTTTTGGTTTCCACTTGCATGGAATATCTTTTTGTGTTTCTGAGACAGGGTCACATTCTCTTATCCCAGCTGAGTGCAGTGTTGTGATCATGGCTCACTGAAGGCTTGACCTTCCAAGCTCAAGTGATCCTCACACCTCAGCCTCCTGTGTAGCTGAGACCACAGGCACATGCCACCGTACCTGGCTAATTTTTTATTTTTTGTAGAGACAGGGTCTCGTTCTATCGCTCAGGCTGCTCTTGAACTCCTAGACACAAGTGATTCTCTCAACTTGTCCTCTCAAAGAGCTGGGATTACAGGTGTGAGCCTCTGTGCCCAGACTGAAATATCTTTTTCTATTCCTTTACTTTCAGTCAATGTGCATCTTTATAGGGAAGATGCATCTATATTGGTTTCTTGTAGGCAGCTTATCGTTGGATCTTGTTTCTTTATCCATACAGCCACTCTACATCTTTTAACTGGAGAATTGAGTACATTTAAATTCAGTGTTATTATTGATGAGTAAGGACAGACTACTGCTATTTTATTGCTTGTTTTCTCATTGTTTTGTAATTCCTCATTCTTGCTGGCTTGCTTGCTTTCTGTCTTACTTTATGGTTAAGTGATTTTCTCTGCTAGTATGTTTTAATTCATTGCCTTTTATTTTTAGTGAATCTGTTATTGTTTTTTTCATTGTAGTTGCCATGAGACTTACAAAAAACACCCTAAAGATATAGCAAGATATCTTAAAGACATGACAACTTATCTTAGATCACAAAAGAATAGCAATGAAAAAACTGAATAAAAACCCTCTATATTTTAAGTCCATCCCCCATACTGTGACTTCTTGTTGTCTCAATTTATGTATTTTTATACTGCCTATCTCTTAATAGGTTGCTGCAGCTATTACTGTTTTTGATAATTTGTCTTTTGGGCTTCATACTACAATTATGAGTGGATTGTACTCCACAATTACAGTATTAGAGTATTCTGGGTTAATTTGAGTACTTACTCTTACCAGTGTGTTTTATACCTTCAAATATTTTCTGTTTGTATGTTACTTTTTTTCTTTCAGATTGAACTCTCTTTAGCATGTCTTGTAAGACAGGTCTAGTAGTAGTGAATTATGTCAGCTTTTGTTTGTATGGGTAAGACTTTATCTCTCCTTCATATTTGAAGGAATGCTTTGCTAGATATAGTATTCTTAGGTGACAGATTTTTATTTGTTTCTCCTTCTGGCACTTTTCAGATGTCATCCTACTTCCTTCTGGCCTGTATGATTTCTGTTGAGGAGTCGGTTATCAGACAAATGAGAGCTGCTTTAAATGTTCCCTGCTTCTTTTTTCTTGCTGATTTCAGGATCCTCTCTTTATCCTTGACTTTTAAGAGTTTGATTATTATATGCCTTACGGTAGTCTTATTTGGGTCAAATCTGTTTGGTGTTCTCTGACCTTCCTGTACCTAGATATTTATGTCTTTCTCAAGTTTTGAGAAGTTTTCCATTATTGTTTCTTTGAGTAAACTTTCTACATGTTGTTCTTGCTCAGCTTCCCCTTGAACATCAATCATTCTTAGATTTGATATTTTGAGGTAATTTTCTGTCTTGTAGGTGATCTTCATTCCTCTTCATTCTTTGTTCCTTTACATCTCTGATTGTGTATTTTCAAATAGCCTATCTCTGAGCTCACTGATTCCTTCCTCTGCTTGATCCATTCTTCTCTTGAGAGCCCGTAATGAAATTTTCAGTTCAGCAAATATATTTCTCAGTTCCAAGATTTGTTTGATCTAAAACAAAATTGTTTCAATCTCTTTGTTAAATTTCTGACTTGTTTTTGTGTGTTATTGTGGAGATCACTGAGTTTCCTTAAAACTGCTATTTTGAGACCAGGTGTGGTGGCTCATGCCTGTAATCCCAGCACTTTGGGAGGCCGAGGTGGATGGATCACAAGGTCAAGAGATCAAGACCATCCTGGCCAACATAATGAAACCCTGTCTCTACTAAAATACAAAAATTAGCTGGGCATGGTGGCACATGCCTGTAGTCCCAGCTACTCGGGAGGCTGAGGCAGGAGAATTGCTTGAACCCAGGAGGTGGAGTTTGCAGTGAGCTGAGATTGTGCCACTGCACTCCAGCCTGGCACCTGGTGACAGAGCAAGACTCCATCTCAAAAAAAAAAAAAAAAAACAATCCCTGCTACTTTGAATTCTTGGTCAGAGAGCTCACATATTGCCATCTTATTAGGGCCAATCACTAGTTCCCTACTTTGTCCATTTGAGAAGGCTGTGGTTTCTCGTTTGCTGCTGTTTCTTGTTGATGTATGTCTGTGTCCTTGCACTGAAGGACTATTTATTTACTCCAGACTTGTCTTCTGGCTTGTTTTGGTTTTTATTGGATATATTTACTTAAAGATTCACATTATTTACCTGTGGAATTTCTTTTTCTCCCCCTTCCTGGTCCCTGCCTCCTTTTCAGCACTAGATGGCACCATAAGCCCAGGTTTACTCGGCTCTAGTTAAAGATCTGAGTGCTGCCCATAGGAATGGGAGAGGTCTCAAAGGGGCTGTCCCCGCAGTGGAGAAGGCTGTTTGGGGCTTGTGCTGAGGGCACCCATGGAGCATCCCTGCCACAGTGTGGTGCTGTGAGCAGATACTCTAACTGGGTGCCTTTGGACCGAGTTGTAGAGGAGAGTTTGTGGGGCTGGGGACAGAAGTCCTACCTCCCGCTTTTGTCTCTGGCTGTCCTCAGGGATCTGCTTCCCTTCACACATTTGCAGCACTTCCTGTGCGTTGAAACAGGAACAGGTCAGGGCCCCCAAGAGGGTGGAGAAGCTGATTGTCCACCTCACCCTCACTGTTTCCAGCATAGAAGCTATGAGTTGAGGGGAAGTTTCCTGTACTCTTGGGACCAAACAGATTAAGGGGAGGGATGGCGCAGACATGGTGGTCTGAGTCTTCTGCCATCTGGTTGGGGTTTTTCACTTCTCTGTGTTCCTGGAACGGTCTCATTTTGTGTGAGTGTGTGGATGTTGCTGGGATTGTGTCCATGCCGTTGTGTGTGTTTTTGCTTCTCTGGAGGGGAGTGAAGTCACCTGGCTCCTATTGCACCACCATGTTGGGACCAGAAGTCCCTCCTGGTAGAAGTTTCAAACAGGTATATGGAATATGAAATGTATCTGGATAAAATGTTTTCTTTTCAAAAATTTCACCTTCGGAAGCTTCTGCTCTAACTCAGAAAAGTTTGAAACTCTTCTTTGGGATCTTCCTTCAGTAACCTGGTAGAGGGCGATCTCAGAACATTCTCAGTAAGGCGGCTCTTCTCTTTGAAGGCAGATGCATGAGGAAGTGGCATGAAGTTAGCCGATACCAGGTGGGATAAATAAGTTATTTGCATCCCAGTCAGTGACTAAGCTGATTGTCACGCTGTTTTCAATGTAAAAGTGAAGTATGATCATGTAACAAGACTGATTTATTGTCTGGTTTCTAAACTGTCTTTGTAAATGTTTTCCAGAGAGACATAGAAAATATCACCAACAATCCTACCACCTTTGAATACACATAGAGCTTTTTAATGTCTTGAATGTATAGGTTCCATTTCTATTTGATGTACATGTAAAATATTAACTACTTTATAGGAATGCTTTGAATTTTTCCAGGGATCGTAAAAATGTGAGTTAATCATGTCAGGGAGTCTGAGCGGGCCCTGACCAGGCCTGGGGCAGGCACCCCCACCAGTCACACTTGACCAACCCCAGGAATGGAACCGTGGCCCTGTCTTCTCTGATTGGGAAGGAGAGCCCACTTGGTCCCTCTGATTGACTTCACATCGTCTTCCTAAGGAAGTGTCACCTCTCAGTTCACAAAGGCCGCAGGCTTCCCGTGCGGTGTCATCCCTAGCTCTGCTCACCAGGCCTTTCCTTGATGGTGGGATGGAAGCTGCACATTCATCTTCCGTAAAGAGCATTTCGAGCAGGAGTTTACTGCTGATTAGAGGGCTGCTGTATTTTCTTACATAGTCATAAAATTCACTCACAAAGCCTAGATCCTGCAATGTGCCAGCCCCGCGCTTCCTCAGTGCTCCTTCCTCGCCACCTGGGGTCTTCTCTTTCCACGTCAGGGGCTCCTCTTCAGCCCCATGTCAAGCCTGACCTTGTTCACATTTTGAAATCAGCCTCTCATTTACAGCTTTCCTGTAGGCAGAGTAAAATGCTAAGAGATTTCATTTCTGATTCTTAGCACTCTGATTTATCTCTCAGTATTACCACGTTTGAAATGAATAGCTCCCTTCTCTCACCCTTGAAGCTAACTCTCTTCTCCCGGCTCCTCAGCACGTGATTTTGCTCCTCTGCTCAGCACCTCTAAATGTCTTGCTTTTCTCCCAAGAGATGGAGGATCTGTCCCGTCCTCTTTGACAGACTTTCTGCTGTTTCATTCTCTCATACCCTCTTCTCCTAGCTGACCTCCCTCCTCCCATTTATCCATGCACAGCACATTCTCGGATGAGTAGCTCTGTGGCCTCCGTTTGCCCTGTGGCCCAGGGTCCCCTCCTAGAGCTGGGGCCACTGGAGCCAGGCTTGGCAGTCGGTCATCTTCAGCTTCACTCCCAACCCTTTGCATCTCTGCTCGTCAGCCCGGCCCTCTCCTTCCAAACAGCCTGTCACCTGGATCCAGTGTGTTTGAAACAGCAAGCTGCAGCCAATTAATGACCCTGAAAGAGTTTTAGGGTGTTGTAGCCAGAAATTTTAAAAAGTCACGTAGAAGAGAATAAACATGACATAATAGGGCACAGTGGTACGTGAGCGGCTCCCACGTGACGGGGGCAAGTGGTGTGCTGTGGGACTTCCCCAGGTCTCACTTCACGATGCATATCTCACTCTTGGACACCATAAAAAAAAGGGATTGGGGAGGCAGCTGTCCTGGTTCCTCGTACGCGGCAGCATGCATCTTGGTTTCTGTCCTCGCTGTGCCCTTTCCTGCTTGCATGTGGACGTGCTGCCTGGAAGCCCGGGCCACCACACACATTGCCACCACTTTCCTCTGTGGCCTCGGTCTCCCTCTCGGCAGCCCGTCCCTGGCATTCTCCACCTGCCACTCCCACAGGGATCTCCTCCACCCCGGAGTTCGGCTGTGGAAGAAACAAATGTCGCCCCACCCACAAGCCGCTGTGTTCCCAGCCTTCCTCTCCTTTGTGATTTCCTCTTTTCCCCGCAACCCGGCAACGTCTCTTGCAGTTAACCTTGACATCTTATTCCCCTCTAATCCTGCATATGCTGATTATTAATTTTTACCAACTCTGCCTCTGCTTCTCAAACCACCCACACTAGTGTTCTCTGAGTTTACAACCTCGTGATCTCTCTAATGAACCATTTTTATAATTCATTAAGTGCTTTCCCTTCTCCCTATTATCTTTAATTCATTATTCACAAATCCTGAGGATTAAACTAGGAAGGACTTAGAATTGTGCTGGCCCAGAGCTAAGGCTCGACAAATAGAAACGGCTATGTGTCTTTAATTTTTTTTAAAATTTTAATATTGTCATTTTTATCCTCCTTCCAGGACACAGGTGGGTAATATTTCTGTCCGACGCAAGCTTTTACTGGTCCCTGCTGTGTACAGATGCACCTGTGCTTCCTGCCACGGCTTTCATGTCCTCTGTGACTACAAACCCCCGCCCGCCGTTCCTGCACTGCCCCACGTCCCCATCCCAAGTCATACACCAGAGCGCTCCTCTCAGCCCCCAGCCCCACGTCCCTTCCCATGCTGCTCCATGACCTTAGGCTTCCTCCCCTCATCCATCCCGACCTTCCCAGTCTTCGTTCACATGCCACTTTTTTCTATGAAGCTTTCTTAACTTTCCAACTCAAATTCACCTCTTCATTTCTTATTCCCTTAGCAGTTTGGTCATAACTTTATTATGTAATGACTGCACCCTAACTGGGAGCTTAGCTAATTATGTACCTGCATTCCACGCTAGACTGCCGATGGGAGGAAGATGGGCCGTGGCTGCCCTCACACCACATGCGCCTCCCACAGCACACAGGAGTTGGTGATACAGGTGTTGTGTGAATGACATCATACAGCAGGTAGCCCTTTTGAATCGGCGTCCTCACTCAGCACAGTTCCAGGGAGGTTCATCCAGGCAGCGATGTGTACTAGCCGTTCTTTCCTTCACAGCAGAGTGGTCTCCGTGATGGAGAGGGGCTACATTTTAACCATCCACCTGCTGATGCACGCTTAGTATAAATAAAACCGGCCTCCGTTCATATACAAGATTTTGTGTGAACATAGTCTTCATTTCTTTGGGGTGAATGGTCAGGGGTTCAATTTTTGTGTCTTATGATAAGTGTACGTTTAGTTTTCTAAGGAAGTCTCGAACCGTTTTCCAGAGTAACATTTTACATTCACAGCAAAACAAAACAAACAAACAAAAAAGAGTGACTCAGTTTTTCTGAATCCTTTCTGGAGTTTGATGCTACCATTGTTTTTTATTGGTTTCGTCTTTCTGATAGGTGCGTGGCGGATCTCACTGTGGGTTTAATTTGCGTTTCCCTGATGGCTAATGCTGTTCCGCATCTCTTCATGTGGTTATTTGCCATCCCCTAGATCCTCTTTGGTGAAACGTCTTTTCATCTCTCACTCTTTTTCTGACTGAATGTTTTTAAAGTTTAGTTTTGAGAGTTCTGTGTATATTTCTGAACTAGTCCTTTGTCAGATACGTCGTTTGCAAATATGTTCTCCAAATCTGCACTCATTTTTTTCATGCTCTTAAGAGGGACTTTCCACAGAGGAAAAGTTTTTAATTTTGATGAAGGTCAATTTATCAATTTTTCTTTTCATAGAAGGTATTTAGTCTCAAGTCTAGGAACTTTTTGCCTAGCTCTAGCCTCCAAAGATTTTCTGATGTCTTTTTTCTAAAAGTTTTATAGTTTTGCATTTTTATATTCATGTCCATGAGTTGCTTTTCTGTGAACTGTGAGGCTTAAGTAGAGTTTCCTGTTTCTGCCTGTGGATGTCTAGTTGCTCCAGGACCATTTGTTGAAAAGGCAAATTTTCCCACCATTGAATTGTTTATGCATCTTTGTCAAAAAGCACTTGGACATCTTTGCTTGGCTCTATTTCTGGGTTTTCTATTCCATTGCATTTTTTGTTTATCTCTTCACCAATTCTACACAGCCTTGGTTACTGTACCTATATAAGATTTGAAATTATATATGACTCCTCCCACTTTATTTTTATTTTCCCAAATTGTTTTAGCTACTCTGGCTTCTTTGCTTTTCCATATAACTTGCTTCTCTGTATCTACAACGCATTTCCCTGGGATTTTTATAGGAATTATGTTAAACCTCTGTATCAATTTGGGCAGAATTGACATCATTATTATGTTGAAATTTCTGATCTATGAACATGGTATGTCTGTCATTTATTTTGATCTTTGGTTTCTTTCATCACCATTTTGTATGTTTCAGCATATAAGTCCTGTATATAGTTTGTTAAATTTACACCAAAGTATTTTTTGAGTGGTTTTAAATAGTATTTTAATTTCAGTTTTCATGTGTTCATTGTTAGTATACAGTAAAATAACTTATTAGGTTTAGGAGAGTTTTTTTTTTTTTTTTTTTTTTTTTGAGTCTTTGGGGTTTTCTATGTAGATAGTCAGGAAATAGGAAATAGGTGCAGTTCAATTTCTTCCTTGGTGTCTGCATGCCTTTTATTTTTTATCTTGCCCTATTGCACTCACTAGCGCTTCCAGCTTCATGTTGAATAAGATTGGTGAGAGCAGACATCCTTGCTTTGTGAAAGCTTTTAGTTACTCACTGTTAAGTATAGTGAAATGTTTATTATCAACTTGATAAAGGTCCCCTTGATTTCCATTTTTCTGAAAGTTTTCCTTTTCACTGAGTGTTGAATTTATAATCATGCAGTTTTCTTTCTTCTTTAGCCTGTTAATATGGTGTATTACATTGATTCACTTTGAAATAGTGAAGCAAGCTTTCATTCCTGGAATAAACCTCATGATGTACAGTTATTTTCATATATTGCCAGATTTTATTTTCTAATATTTTGCAAAGGATTTTTGTGTCTACATTTGTGAGGGATTTTGGTCTGTAGGTTTCTTCCTTTTTACTGTCTTTGTCTGCTTTTGGTGTCAGGTTAATATTAGCTACATAAAATAAATTGGGAACTGTTTCCTCCTCTTCTATTTTCTGGAAGAGATTTGTGAAATTTGTTTTAATTCTTCTTTAAATGTTTGGTATAATTCTTTGGTGAAACCATCTGGGCCTGATTATTTCTTTCTGGGTAGATATTTAATGATTAATTCAACTTCCTTAATAGTATAGAATTATTCAAATTATTGATTTCATATTGGATTAATTGAGGTAGTTTGTGGATTTCAAGGAATTGAGCCATTTAATCTATGTTCTCAGGTTTATTCCCTGATTATCCTTTTGATGTTTGCAGAGTCACTAGTGATTTCCCGTTTCTTTTCTTATGTTGATAATTTGTGTCTTCTCCCTTTTTTTTTTTTTGTCAGTCTTGATAGAGATTTGTCAATTTTACTGATCTTTTCAAGGAACCAGTTTTCATTGTCATTTATTTTCTCTATTTTTTTGTCACTTAATTTACATTGATTTCTTTTCTTATCCTTGTTATTTATTTATTTTTTTACTTTGTTTGGGTTTATTGTGCTCACCTTTCTTACAAATTCTTGAAAAATTTAGCTTATTGATTTGAGACTTTTCCTTTCTTCTTTTACTTTTCTTTCAACTTTGTTTTCGGTTAGAGGATACATTTGCATGGGTAAAGTGTATGTTGTTACCGTTTGGTGTGCTAATGATCCTGCCACCTAGCTAGTGAGTGTAGTATCTTGTAGCTTTTCAACCCACCTATTCCTCCCACCTGTCTGCCTCTCGTAGTCCTCGGCATCTGTTGTCCTCATTTTTGTATCAGTGTGTACTCAGTGTTTAGTTTCCACTTATAAGTGAGAACATGCAGTATTTTGTTTTCTGTTCCTGTATTAATTTGCTTAGAATGATGGCTTCTAGCTGCATCTATGTTGCTGCAAGGGACTTGATTTCATTCTTTTATGGCCGTGTAGTATTCTATGGTGTATATGTACCATGTTTCCTTTTTCCAGTCCATCATCAGTGGTTATCTAGGTTGATTCCATGTCTTTGCTATTGTGAATAATGCTGTGATGAATGTACAAGTGTATGTTTCTTCTTGGTTGGATGATTTATTTTCCTTTGGCTATATACCCATAATGGGATTGCTGAGCTGAATGGTAGTTCTGTGGTAAGTTCCTTGAGAAATTTCCATACTGCTTTCTACATCAGCTGAACTGTTTTACATTCCCACCAGCAGTGTATAAACATTCGCTGTTCTCTGCAACCTTGCCAACATCTGTTATTTTTTGACTTTTAAAAAATATTCATTCTGAGTCATGTGAAATAGTTTCTCACTTTGGTTTTGATTTGCATTTCTCTGATAGTTAGTAATGATGAACATTTTTTATATGTCTGTTGGCCACTTGTATGTCTTCTTTTAAGAAGTGTCTGTTCATGTCTCCTGCCCATTTCTTAATGGGGTTGTTTTTTACTTGTTGAATAATTTAAGTTCCTTATAGATTCTGGATATTAAATTTCTGTTGGATGCTGCTATGGTTTGGCTGAGTCCCTACCCACATTTCATCTTGAATTGTAGCTTCCATAATTTCCACGTGTTGCGGGAGGGCACCTGGCAGGAGATAATTGAATCATGGGTGCAGTTTCCCTGTACTGTTCTCATGTGGTGAATATGTTTCATGAGATCTGATGAATTTGAAGGAAACCCCTTCTGCTTGGCATTTGTTCTCTCTTGTCTGTTGACATGTAAGGTGTTCTTTTCACCTTCCATCATGATTTTGAGGTCTCCCCAGCTACATGGAACTGTGGGTCCATTAAACCTCTTGCTCTTTTCATTTACCCAGTCTCAGATATGGAAATGGAATAATACAGATGCATAGTTTGCAAATATTTTTTCTTATCCTGTAGGTTGTCTGTTAACCTATTGATAGTTGCTTTTGTTATTCAGAAGTGCTTTGGTTTAATTAGATCCCACTTGTCTTTTTTTTTTTTCTTGCAGTTGCATTTGGAGACATCATCAAGAAATCTTTGCTAAGGCCTATGTCCAGAATGGTGTGTCTTACATTTTTTTTTCTGGGGTTTTTATGGTTTTAGATCTTACATTTAAATCTTTAATTCATCTTGAGTTGATTTTTATATGTGGAGAAAGGAAGGAGTCAAATTTCAGTCTTCTGCATTTGGCTTTGTTCTGTTCCATTGGTCTATATATCTGTTTTGGTACCAGTACCATGCTGTTTTGGTTACTGTAGCCTTGTAGTATAGTTTAAAGTCAGGCAGCATGATGCCTCGAGCTTGATTCTTTTTGCTTAGGATGGTCTTGGCTATGCAGACTCTTTTTGGTTCCATATGAAATTTAAAGTAATTTTTTCCAATTCTGTGAAGAAGGTCAATGTAGCTTGATGAGGATAGCATTGAATCTATAAATTACTTGGGGCAGTATGGCCATTTTCATGATATCCATGAGCGTGGAATGTTCTTCCATTTGTTCATGTCCTCCCTTATTTCCTTGAGCAGGGGTTTGTAGTTCTCCTTGAAGAGGTCCTTCACATCCCTTGTAAGTTATATTCCTAGGTATTTTATTTTCTTTGTAGCAATTGTGAATGGGAGTTCACTCATTACTTGGCTGTTTGTCCCAAAGATTCTGGTACATTATGTCTCTGTTTTCATTAGTTTCAAAGAATTTTTTGATTTCTGCCTTAATGTCATTCTTTACACAAAAGTCGTCCAGGAGCAAGATGTTAAATTTTGATGTAATTAGATAGTTTTGAGAGATCTTCTTGTTATTTATTTGTGTTTATATTACACTGTGGGCCAAGAGTGTGGCTAGTATGATTTCCATTTTCTTTGGATTTTTTTGAGACTTGCTTTATGGCATGTAGCTGATCTTAGAGTATGTGCCATGTGCAGATAAGAATATATATTCTGTTGTTGTTGGGTATTCTGTAGATGTCTAGAAGATCCAGTTGATCAAGGGTGGAGTTTAAGTCGAGAATATCTTTGTTAGTTTTCTGCCTCTATGATCTGTTTAATGCTGTCAGTGGGGTATTGAAGTCTCCCCCTGTTATTGTGTTTATGTTCCCTATATCTCATGAGAGTTTTGCTGTTGTGTAAGACGTCTCTTCACCTATGTCTCTTCAAATTCACCTAGGTCTCTAAGAACTTGTTTTATGAATATGGGTGCCCCAATGTTGGATGCATAAATATTTAGGTTTGTTAAGCCTTCTTGTTGAATTAAACTCTTTTTCACTGCGTAATGCCTCTCTTTGTTCTGTTTAATCATTGCTGGTTTAAAATATGCTTCATCTAATATAAGGATAACAATCCTTGCTCTGTGTTGTTTTCCATTACATGACAGATCTTTCTCTATTTCTTTACTTTGAGCCAATGGGTGTTATTACATGTGACATGGGTTCTTAAAGACAGCAGACAGTTGAGCCTTGCTTCTTTATCTTTATCCAACTTGTCAATCTATGCATTTTAAGTGGGTTTTTAGCCTGTTTACATTCAAGGTTAATATTGATATGTGAGGATTTGATCTGTCATGCGTGTTGTTAGCTGGTTTTCACGTAGACTTGATTGTACAGTTGCTTTATAGTGCCACTGAGCTATGTATTTGTGTTTTTGTGGTGGTAGGTATCTTTCTTTTGTTTCCATGTTTAGCACTTCCTTAAGGATCTTTGCAAGGCAGGTTTAATGGTAATAAATTCCCTTAGTGTTTGCTTGTCTGAAATGGATTTTGTTTCTCCTTTGCTTATGATGCTTAGTTTTATGGGATATGAAATTCTTGATTGGAATTTCTTTTTTTAAGATGCTAAAAATAGGGCCCCCAGTCTCTTCTGGCTTGTTAGGTTTTTGCTGAAAGATCTGCTGTTAGCCTGATGGGGTTCCCTTTGTAAGTGACCTGCCCTTTCTCTCTAGCTGCTTTTAAGAGTTTTTCTTTCCCACCACTCCTATTCAATATAGTATTGGAAGTTCTAGCCAGAGCAATCAGGCAGGAAAAAGAAATAAAGCGTATACAAATAGGAAAGGAGGAAGTCAAATTGTCTCTATTTGCAGATGACATGATTGTATATCTAGAAGACCCTATCATCTCAGCACAAAATCTCCTGAAACTGATAAGCAACTTCAGCAAAGTCTCAGGATACAAAATCAATGTGCGAAAATCACAAGCATTCCTGTACACCCATAGCAGACTTAAAGAGAGCCGCATAAAAAATGAACTGCCATTCATGATTGCTACAAAGAGAATAAAATACCTAGGAATACAACTAACAAGGAACGTAAAGGACCTCTTCAAGTAGAACTACAAACCACTGCTCAACAAAATAAGAGAGGACACAAACAGATGGAGAAACATTCCATGTTCATGGTGAGGAAGAATCAATATCGTGAAAATGGCCATATTGTCCAAAGTAATTTACAGCTTCAATGCTATCCCCATCAAGCTACCAATGACTTTCTTCACAGAACTGGAAAAAACCACCTTAAACTTCATGTGGAACCAAAAGAGAGCCCGCATAACCAAGTCAGTTGTAAGCAAAAAGAACAAAGCGGGAGGCATCACACTACTGGACTTCAAACTGTACTACAACGCTACGGTAATCAAAACAGCATGGTACCAGAACAGAGATGTAGACCAATGGAACAGAACAGAGGCCTCGGAGGCAACACCGCATATCTACAACCATATGATCTTTGACAAACCTGACAAAAGCAAGCAATGGGGAAAGGATTCCTTGTTTATTAAATGGTGTTGGGAAAATTGGCTAGCCATGTGCAGAAAGCAGAAACTGGACCCCTTCCTGATACCTTACACTAAAATTAACTCCAGATGGAGTAAAGACTTAAACATAAGACCTAACGCCATAAAAACCCTAGAAGAAAACCTAGGCAAAACCATTCAGGACATAGGTGTAGGCAAGGACTTCATGAACCAAAACACAAAAAGCATTGGCAAGAAAAGCCAAAATAGACAAATGGGACCTAATCAAACTCCACAGCTTCTGCACAGCAAAAAGAAACAGTCATTAGAGTAAACCGGCAACCAACAGAATGGGAAAAAATTTTTGCAATCTACCCATCTGACAAAGGGCTGATATCCAGAATCTATAAAGAACTAAAACAGATTTACAAGAAAAAAACTAACAAATCAATTCAAAAGTGGGTGAAGGATATGAACAGACACTTTACAAAAGAAGACATACTTGAGGCCAATAAACATATGAAAAAATGCTCATCATCACTGGTCATTAGAGAAATGCAAATCAGAACTACATTGAGATACCATCTCACACCAGTTAGAATGGCAATCATTAAAAAATCTGGAGACAACAGATGCTGGAGAGGATGTGGAGAAATAGGAACACTTTTACACTGTTGGTGGGAGTGTAAATTAGTTCAACCATTGTGGAAGACAGTGTGGTGATTCCTCAAGGATCTAGAAATAGAAATTCCATTTGACCCAGCAATCCTATTACTGGGTATATATCCAAAGGATTATAAATTGTTCTACTATAAGGACACATGCACACGAATGTTCATTGCAGCACTGTTTACAATAGCAAAGACCTGGAACCAACCCAAATGCCCATCAGCGATAGACTGAACAGGGAAAATGTGGCACATATACACCATGGAATACTATGCAGCCATAAAAAATGATGAGTTCATGTTCTTTGTAGGGACTTGGATGAATCTGGAAACCATCGTTCTCAGCAAACTGACACAAGAACAAAAAATCAAAAACCGCATGTTCTCAGTCATAGGAAGATGTTGAACAATGAGAACACATGGACACAGGGAGGCGAGCATCACTCTCTGGGGTCTGTTTGGGGGGACTAGGGGAGGGACAGTGGGGGATATGGAGTTGAGGAGGGATAACATGGGGAGAAATGCCAGATGTAGGTGATGGGGAGGAAGGCAGCAAATACACTGTCATGTGTGTACCTGTGCAACAATCTTGCATGTTCTTCACATGTACCCCAAAACCTAAAATGCAATTAAAAAAAAGAAAAAAAAGGTAGGAGGACCTGGAACAGTAACCACCAGAGCCAAGTGCTTCAGCATTAGCTATGAAGCCACTGTGGGGCTTGGCAGCTTGCTGCACTGACTCAGCCATGTTTCCCAGTTGAAATGGTTACAGCATTTTTACAAAGGCTTTTGTTCTTGATTCGTTTGAGTTGTATGTTGGCTAAGCTTTAATGAAATCCAAAAAAAGGACAATAAGCATAAATAAATGCAACTAAAATAATGGTAGCATCAAAATATCTCCAGGTGAAATAATAAATTAAAAATCTTTGGCTATTAAAAAAAAAAAAGATGGGGATATGAACATAGAATATTTTTTGCCTCCTAATCCAGGGTTATACATGACAGCCAAAATAGAAGAACGTGTCCTTAGGGAAGAAGTCTTTCTTGCAGGGGAACAATGAAAGCACTTGAAAAATGTGTTATTTCCTTGTGGCCTCCATTGTTTCTGATTAGAAATCCCCTGTCATTTGAATTGTGTTTTCCTTGTAGATAAGGTGTCATTTTTCTCTGGCTGCTGTCAAGATTTTTCTTTGTAGGTTTTCAGAAACTTGGTTATTATGTGTCTTGGAGGAGACTTGGGTTTACCTTGTTTGGGGTATGCTTAGCTTCTTAAATTTTTAGGTTCATGTTTCTTCTTAAATTTTTAGGTTCATGTTTCTTCTAAAATTGAGAACGTTTCTGCCATTATTTTTCTGGGTACCTTTTCAGACCTTTCTTCCTGTCTTCTTTCTCTCTTTGAAACTCTGATAGCACGAATATTATATCTTTGGTTATAGTCCCCAATTGCTGAAGCTTTATTTTTTATTTTATTTTTTACTCTTTTCTCTGTGTTGTTGGCATTGAGAAATTTCTTCTGTTTTATCCTCAGTTCGCTGATTCTTTCCTCTGTCTCTCCATCCTTCTGTTATGTGCATCCACTGAGTTGTTTATTTTGGTTATTGTATCTTTCAGTAATCATATTTCCATTTAGCTTTTATTTATATCATCTATGTTTTGAGACATCCTACTTTTTCATTTGTTTCAAGCGTGTTCATAATTGCTCACTGAAGCGTTTTTATCATAGCCACGTTAAAACCTTTCTCGGGCAATGTTAACATCTCGGTCATTCAATGTTAGTTCTGTGGATTGTCTCTTTTCTATTTAGTTTGTGATCTTCTTTGTTCTTTGTATGACCAGTTATTTTCTGTTGAAATCTGGACATTTTTGTATTATGTCATGACTCTGGATCTCATTTAAACCTTGCATTTTAACTGTCTATTTTTTGGACACTGCTGTTCTGAGGGTAAGGAGTGTCAGTGATGCTGATTCCTTGTAACTAACAGGTGGAGATGGAAGTCTAGATTCCCCAGGAAGCCTCTGTTGATACCTGAGGGAGGGGTCTTTTTACTGCTCGGATAGGGAGAGGGGTCGAGTTTCAGCTTCTCAGATGGTCTCCATTGACATGTAGGGGTTGTGGTGGTTACAGCCTAATAGAGGTGAACGTTCTGGATCACTCCTTGGCCTTTTTTGACACTAACTGGTGGTGCCGGCGGGAGGCCTGATTACAGCCTCATGAGGGAGGAAGTCTAGACCCCCACTTGGCCTTTGTCGGCATGGGTAGGGAGAGACTATACTTTTTTCCTTTGAGTAGAGCTGTTAATATCTACTATTTTTCTGTCTTTCTGAGTTGATTCTTTTCTGACTCCTTGACTAGAGAGAAGCTGCTTTAGTTGTTTTGCATGTGTGTGTGTGTATACACATTGGTGTTTCTAGGTTGCTGGCCTTTTTAACTCCAAGTCTGAGGTACATGTGGCAAAAAGAAAACCCAGGGAATCCACCATTGGGTCCCTCTCTGATCTGCCTTCTTATTGCCATCCTTCAGAGTCTTATGCTTGTTTTATGTACATTCAGAGATTTTAGTTGTACTTAGTGGGAAGAAGTATGTCATCTCTGGAAGTGGATTTCTTCTTCCTAGGGTTATATTTTCTCCAAGATATGCCATGAACAGACGTTCTTAGGAGATGCCTAAACTCCCGTATCTATGCATTGTTTCATTTGTTTTCTAAATCTAAGAGCACAGTTTTTTCTCACTTCCAGGAAGGCTGAGATGGCTGGGCTAAGGTATACAGGGTTCTCTCAGGCTGCCCAGTGCAGGTGATTCTGAGTAGTTGGCCATCTGTCGTTCTGGAAGGACTGAGCCCTTATCATAGATCCCAAAGTTGACGTAACTCAGACTTACGTGCTTTTAAGATAAAAATTGTTAAATTTAAGTTAAATTTAAAAATGATTTTTTCATGAAAGGTTCTTTTTGTGTTATTGATTTTCTGTTTCCTGATAAATATTAATATTAAGGCAATCCCTTTTAGGAATGGCATGGTTAAAATATGCTTATTTTCTAAATCCATGATAATAGATATCATACTAACATTGAAAATATGCTTTCAGTTGAGGATACTCCTGAGAATGAATCAGAAATAACTACATAAACAAAAGTACATTTCATAGTGGGTGTTTCTAAGTTGCTTTGGCAAATGGGATAAACTTGTTTATTATTAAATAGATCTAATCCTAAATTGGGTAACAGTGAGTGTGGGGCCTGTTCTCTGCAGCAACCATTCTCTAGGTCATATATTACAACAAGAGTGGTTAGACATGTTGGAGGCAATCCTAATGGTGAATTTTCCTATCAATTTTCACTTCGGGTAATGCCATTTAGGCTTTTGAGATTTAGAAATATGACAATTGCTTTAATCTTGCCATCTATAACATTTTAAAAAATCTAGATTTGCATGTGAAAAAATATTTGTGTTTTTATGAAGATAGCTTGTATCTATTGAGCTCTTCTTTTAAATCTATCCAGAATATGTGGTTCTTATCATGTTCTGGACTTCCTCACACACACACACACACACACACACACACACACACACACACACACACAAAGAGCCATTCTGATTTGAAGATTTTGGTAATGTGTTTTTGTGCAGGGCATAAAAATATATCTCTGTAATTACATGATATTTAGTGATTAGATAATTATGGATAATTGCATGGGATAGTTCTAAGTGCTAAAGCGTTACCATAAGATCTAAAATGTACAAATTGCATAATAATTATTCTTGAGAGTTATTTGGTAATTCTGAGCATAATTATCATGTGATCCACAGTGCATGTAATTAATGCATAATCACACGGATTTTGCCTTCATAACTACTTCACCCTTGTTATAAAGCTCTTTGTCATAACATTTGAGTATAAATATAATGTAATTGGCTCCCTGATACAGTACATTAAGCCCCATGATAATTGCTTTCACGGTAACAATACCCTTATTCTATTCCAGTTACTGTCTTTTAAGATTTTGTTGGGAAGAACAAAATACCCAAGATATGGTGGTGGGCAGGTAAAGGAGTGGGTGAGTGGTGAGTACTCTGTGCTCATTGTAGGGAGGAATATCTTTGCTGTGACCACAGTATTTCCATGTAGAAACGTTTTCACCTTTCATAGTGGACAAAAGTCTGTCTTCTAACTAAACTGGTGTTTGATATAAGGCTCCTTGCTGTCCAGCCATAGTCAGCACCCATTAAATCTCTCTATTTTTTAAATTTTTAATTGTTGTGGGTACACAGGTGTATGTATTTATGGGGAACACAGGATATTTTGATACAGGCAAACAATGCATAATAACCACATCAGGGTAAATGGGATATTCATCACCTGAAGTATTTATCCTTTCGTTGTGTTACAAATAATCCAGTTATACTCTTAGTTATTTTTAAATGTACAATGAACGATTGCTGACTGTAGTTACCCGATGGTGCTCTCAAGCACTAGATCTAATTCATTCTACTTAACTATATTTTTGTACTCATTAACCGTCTCCACTTGCCCTCCCCACCCCAATTTCCTTCTCAGTAACAATGGTTACTTTCTTCTGGTAACCATTGTTCTACCCTCTATCTCTATAGGTTCAGTTGTTTTAATTTTTAGCTCCCACAAATAGGTGAGAACATGCCAAGTTAGTCTTCCTGTATCTGTCTTATTTTACTTAGCATAGTGACTTCATTTCCATCCATGTTGTTGTGTATGACAGAATCTCACTCTTCATGGCTGAATAGTACTCCACTGTGCACAGGTACCACATTCTTAAAAATCCATTCATCTGTTGATGGACATTTAGGTTGCTTCCAAATGTTCGCTATTGTTAACAGTGCTGCAGTAAACATGGGAGTGCAGATATCTATCTGACACACTGATTACCTTTCTTTTGGGTGTAAACCTAGCGGTGGGATTGCTGTATTGTATTATAGCTCTATTTTCAGCTTTTTAGGGAACCTCCAAACTGCTCTCCCTAATAGTTGTACTAATTCACAGTTCCACCAGCAGTGTGTGAAGGTCCCCTGTTCTCTATACCCTCGCCAGCATTTGTTATTGCCTGTCCTTTGGAGAAAAGCCATTCTAACCAGGGAGAGATGATAGCTCATTGCAGTTTTGATTTGCATTTCTCTGATGATCAGTGATGCGAAGCACCTTTTCCTGTACCTGTTTGCCATTTGAGTGTCTTTTTTGAGAAATGTCTATTCAGAGCTACGTCTATTTGCCTATTTTAAATCAGATGATCAAATTTGTTTTTTTCTGCAGACTTGTTTGAGCTTTTTATATATTCTGATTATTAATCCCTTATCAGATGAATACTTTGCAAATATTTTCTCCTATTCTGTGGGTTGTCTCTTCACTTTGTTACTTGTTTCCTTTGCTGTGTGGAGGCTTTTTAACTTGATGTGATCCCATCACTCCAGTTTTGCTTGGGTTGCCTGTGCTTGTGGGGTATTACTAAAGAAACCTTTGCACAATCCAATGTCCTGGGGTATTTTCCCAGTGTTTTCTTGTAGTCATTTCATAATTTGAGGTCTTAGATTTATGTCTTTAATCCATTTTCATGTGACTTTTAGGTATGACAAGAAATAGGAGTCTGGTTTCATTCTGCGTGTGGTTATGCAGTTTTCCCAGCACCATTTATTGATTGTTGATGATTTTTGCATTAATGTTCATCAGGGATATTGGCCTGTAGTTTTTTTTGTTTTTTTTTTTTTTTTTGAAATGTGTCTTTGGTTTAGGTATTAGGGTAATACTGGCTTCATGGAATGAATCTGGAAGTATTTCCTTCTCCTCTATTTTTTTTTGTGTGGAATAGTTTGAGTAAGGTTCTTCTTTAAATATTTGGTAAAATGCAGCAGCGAAGTGATCAAGTCCCAGGCTTTTCTTTGCTTGGAGACCATATTACAGCTTCAAACTCATTCCTTGTTACTGATCTGTTCAGGTTTTGGATTTCTTCATGGTTCAGTCTTCGTAGGTTCTATGTGTCGAGGAATTTATCCACTTCTTCTGGGGTTTCTAATTTACTGGCATGCAGTTCCTCATAGTAGCCTCTAATGATCCTTTGAATTTCTGCAGTATTAGTTGTAATGTCTCCTTTTTCATCTCTGATTTTATTTATTTGGGTCTTTTCTTTTTTTTTTCTTAGTCTTGATAAAGCTTTGTCAATTCAGTTTATCTTTTCAAAAACCAACTTTTTGTTTCATTGATCTTTTGTATTGTTTTCTTCATTCCAACTTCAATTATTTCGAGTCTGATCTTTTTTATTTCTTTTCTTCTACTAATTTTGGGTTTGGTTTGCTCTTGCTTTTCTAGTTCTTTAAGATGCATCATTAGATTGTTTGAGGGTTTTCTCTTTTTTTGATGTAGGTGTTTACAACTATAAACTTTCCTCTTAGTACTGCTTTTGCTATGTTGTGTTTGCATAATTATGTTTCAAGAAATTTCTAAATTTTCTTCTTAATTTCTTCATTGACCCACTGGTCATTCAGGATAATATTGTTTAATTTCCATGTGTTTGTATAGTTTCCAAAATTTTCCCAGTTATTGATTTCTAGTTTTATTCTATCGTGGTCAGAGAAATTACTTGATATAATTTCAATTTGTTTTTGAATTTTTAAAGATGTGTTTTGTTGCCATAAGGTATGGTCCATTCTTGAGAATTATTCTTGTGTTGAGGAGAAGAATGCAGATTCCATAGCCACTGAATGAAATGTTCTGTAAATGTCAGTTAGGTCCACTTGGTCACTAGTGCAGCTTGGTTGTTGTTTCTTTGTTGAATTTCTCTCTAGATCATCTGTTCAGTGCCGAAAGTGGCATGTGGACGTCTTCAGCTGTTATTGTATTGGGTTCTGTCTGTTGCTTTAACTCTAATAAAATTCGTTTCTCTATCTGAAAGCTCCAGTGTCGGGTTGGGTACGTATATATTTACAGCTGTTGTCCTCTTGCTTAATATACGTATATATTTACAGCTGTTGTCCTCTTGCTTAATACCCTCCTTTTTCATGATGACCTTCTTCATCTCTTTTGGTAGCTTCGTCTTGAAGTCTATTTTGTCTCATATAAGTACAGCTACTGTGGCTCTTTTTTGGTTTCCATTTGCCTGGACTATCTTGTTCTATCCCTTTATTTTTAGTCTATGTTTGTCTTTATGGGTGAAGTGTATTTCTTGTAGGCAACAGATGATTGGGTCTTTTTAAAAAAAATCCATTTGCCCACTCTGTGTCTTTTGATTGGAGAGTTTAGTCCATTTGCACTCAATGTTATTATTGATAGGTAAGAATGTACCCTTGCCATTCTGTTATTTGTTTTCTGATTGTTTTGTGGTCTTTTCTTTCTTATTTCTTTCCTTACTGTTTTTTTTTAAGTGAAGGTGATTTTCTTTGGTGGTGGTTTTAATTTTTTGCTTTTTATTTTTTTGTGTATCTCTTCTATATTTTTTGATTTGAAGTTATAATAAGTCTTGCAAATAACATCTTATAATCCATTATTTTAAATGGATGACAACATTGATTGCATAAACAAACAAACCAGCACAGAGAAAACTAATAAAAACTCTACACTTTAGCTTCATCCCCCTACTTTTTAACTTTTTGTTGTTTCTGTTTATATCTTACTTTACTACTGTCTGTGTCGTGAAAGGTTGTTGTAGTTACCATTTTTGATCAGTTTACCTTTTAGTCTTTTAACTCCAGATATGAGTAGTTTATGCACCACAATTACAGTGTTATGATATTCTGTGTTTTTCTGTGTACTTACTACTACCAATGAGTTTTATACCTTCAGAGGATTTCTTACTGCTCATTTTCATTCTTTTATTTCAGACTGAAGAAATCCCTTTAGCATTTCTTATAGGACAGTTCGGTGTTGATGGAATCCTTAGCTTTTGTTTGTCTGGGAAAGTATTTTTCCTTCATATTTGAAATGTATTTTTGTTGGATATACAATTTCAGAATAAAGGGTTTCTTTCCTTTAACACTTTAAGTAACCATGCCACTCTTTCCTGGCCTGTAAAGTTTCCACTGAAAATTCTGCTCCCAAATGTACTGGAGCTCCTGTGTATGTTGTTTGTTTCTTTTCTTTTGCAGCTTTTAGGATCCTTTCTTTATTCCTGACCTTTGGGAGTTTGATTATTAAATGTCTTAGGTGTTTTGGGTTGAACCTGTTTAGTGTTGCAAAGCCTTCTTATACTTGAACATTGATATCTTTCTTTAGGTTCGAGAAGTCATCATTATCCTTTCGAGTAAACTTTCTACCCCTTTCTTTCTCGCTCTGCCTCCTCTTTAAGGGTGATAAATCTTAGATTTGTCCTTTAAAAACTATTTTCTAGATCTCGTAGGTGAGCTTCATTTTAAAAATCCTTTTTTCTTTTGTCTCCCCTGACTGCATGTTTTCAAATAGGCAGCGTTCAAGCTCACTAATTATTTGCCTTGCTTGGTCAACTCTGCTGTCAAGATTGTCTGAGGCATTCTGTGGCGGTCAGTTACATTTTTCAACTCCAGAGGTTTTGCATGATTGTTTTCAGTTATTCCAATTTCATTGTTAAGTTTATCTGATAGGGTTCTGTTTGTCTTCTCTGTGCTATCTTGAATTTCACTGAATTTTTCCAAAACAACGATTTTGAATTCTTTGTCAGGAAGGTCACCTATAGCCCTAACCCTCCAGGACTGGTCCCTGGGGCCTCATTTAGTTCATTTGCTGAGGTCATGTTTTCCTTGATGGTCTTGATGCTTTTGGACGTTTGTTGGTGTCTGAGTTAGATATTTACTGGATTCTCTAAAATCTCTGTTCTCATCCTTGTTGGGAAGGTGTTCGAGGTATCTAAAGGGACGTTGGTGTTGTGATCTAAGTTTTTAATCCCTACAGCCATATCTGCATAAGGGGGCACTCAAAGCCCGGCAATTTCATGGCTCTTGCACACTGACAGAAGTATCAGCTTGGTAGTCTTGGATACGATCCAGAAGAATTTTGTGGATTATCAGGCAGACTTTTGCTTTCTTTCTCTTACTTTCTCCCAAACAAACGGAGTCTCTCTCTCTCTGTCCTGAGCTTCCGAGGGCTGGGAGGCAGGATCACAGGCATGCTTGGGACTGTACTGGGTCAGACCTGAAGCCGAGACAGCTCTGAGTCTCACCTAAGGCCCAAATGTACTGCCTGGGTACCACAGCTGATTATTCACGGCCCAAGGGCTCTGCAGTCAGCAGATGATGAATCCTTCCAGTACCGGGATCTTCCCCTCAAGGCAGTGGGTTTTCATTTGACCCAGGGTGTGTCTAGAAATGTCCTCTGGGAGTTAGGGCTTAGAATGGGGCCTCATGACTCTGCCTAGAGCTCTGTCCTACTTTGGCTGAGCAGTTAACCAAGTTGTAAGAGAAAATCCTCTGTACGCCTCCCTCTCCTCTCCTCAAGTGGAAACAAGGAGTCTCTTTTGGAGCTGTGAGTTGTGCTGCCTAGGGTTGAGGGAGGAGTGACACAGCCCCCGTAGCTGCACCAGCTGGTACCTCACTGGGTTGTGTGCACCCCAAGTCCAGTGGCTCTAGGCCACGCACAGCACCACGACTTGCCCAGGAGTTGTAGCCCTTGCGTCTGAGGCAGCCTTCAAGTTTATTTAGGACCCCAGAGCACTTTAGCCCACGGTGGGGGCTTGTCAGAACTCAGATTCTGAACACTGGGATGGGTGCTCCTCTGTCCAGGGCTGGTCTAAATGTTCCCTCCATGGGCACTGGTTGAGTTCTGCCTGGTGTGGTTGTGACTGTGACACGGCAACACTGAGTTCCAGTACAAAGTCCCACAGTCACTGTGCTGTCTCCCCCAGCGCACACGTTCTCTGTCTCTGGCACACCACCACCGCAGGGGGATGGGTGAGTGATGACATCGCAATTCAAAACTCTCTTCCTACCCTCTCCAGTGCCTCCTTCATTGATATGGAGTTAAAACCAGGTACTGTGACCACTCCCCTGAAGTGTGGTTCTTATGAAGGTGCTCTTCTGTGTGGACAATTTGGTGTTCCTACAGGGAGGAAGATCTGGAGGCTTCTATTTGGCCATCTTTCTCCACTCTCACCCAAGCCTTTTTTTAAAATGTAGCAGAGCATCCATTTTCTATTTGGCCTAGAAGTTTCAGAAAGCTGGAATTTCTTATAAGGAGAAGATCTTCTTGATAAACTGCAGTGAGAGGGAGCCTTACTTTGCTGATGGGACCATCAACGTGATGCTGAAATGCAATTACTTATGAGACTGAAGCAAGAGCTTTGGCTAAACTTCCAAAGTGATAACACAGTTTTTGCAACTTTTGTCCCCAGGTTTCACGTGGCAGGATGACTATACTCAGTACGTGATGGCCCAGGAACTTGGAAACCTCCCCAAAACGTACCTGCGGCGTCCTGAAGTGTCCAGCCCAGCCGGGTAAGTGTGGGCGTGGCTTGCCCCTCCTTGCTCCAGGACGCAGCCCATAACCGTTGCACTTACAATATATTGGTTTGTTTGTTTCACTGTGGTAAAGCACCCACCATCTTTCTGGTACGGACATTTCAGAAAGTTAGGATGTCTGTAAGGAAAGGGTTGGCTCCCCTGATAGAAAGAGGTATTCGGGTGACCCTCCAGGGAGGTGCCGTTTTCACTGAGACATGCCCAGGGTTCTTTATTTTTCCATGAGACACTTAGAAAACTCCTGCATCTTCAAGGCCTTGGTTTAAAGCAGAGAAGCTGAGAATTCTCATTTCTCAATAAGAAATTATTTCTGCTTTAGACAAAAAGCAAAATTAAATCATGAAAGTCTTTATTGTCCTTTCCCAGAGCATAGCAACCTATACTGAGCTAAATATATTGTTTCATATTATCTTATTTTGTTTCAAACTATGTGGTAATTACTAATGTCATGCCCATTCTTGAAAGTGAGGAAACTGAGACATAAGGAGGTTAAAAAAATTAGTCTGAAGACAAACCACAGTAAGAAGGCTGGCATTGTCAGATTCCTGAGCCATTGTGCTATTTTTCATGTTTAAAAAAACATGAAAATGACCTTTCCTAAAGGTTTAGTTTGAAAAGTCCATTTTCCCCTGACAGGCAGACAATTTTAGAGCCATAGTGTTTAGTTAGAAAGATTCCAGTGAGACGGAACTGAGATATCTGCTTTCATGCCCATCTCCATCTGATAGGGAGAGCAGTTAAGTCAGCATGAAGGTCTTTTCCGTGTTCCTGCAGGATCAAAAGCGTGAGAACAGGTGAGAACTGGCAGCCGTCCGCCAGCACATGGCGCATGCTGAGGGCAGGGGCACATGGCGCATGCTGAGGGCAGGGGCTGCGTCTTTGTGCGTCTTGTGCCTGGTGCACCTACCTTTAACGCCTGCTGTATCAAAGAGAATGTGCTGTTATGGTCTGTAAGACTTTTCAGTAGGAAACCAAACAGAAACTCACCAAGATGAGCTGTGTTGAATTTCCATTTTCATTTTGGATGTGTTCAAACTCGTTATACTCCTGTCTAAATTCCACTGGGGGAACTGGGGTGCACTGCCCCAATGACCTTGAACCCCATCAAGTATAGGGATGGGTTGGACGACCCAAAAAAGGCAAAGAACAGAGACTGGAAGAACTGGGAAACCAAGCAAGGGGTGGCTCCTCTTCGTTCTGGGGGTACAGATGGGGACAAACAGAAGCTGCCAATCACGGGAGGAGAGTGGCATCACAGAGAAGAATCCAGGGAGGACCCGCCTCTGAGGACTCAAACTCAGCAACAACCCTGGAGAGGTGCCCGCATTGCGCCTCTAAACAATGTTAAATGTGGTCATTTAAAAAACCGCCAGTTTTTATTAGTTAAGACAGTGCCAGTTTTATTATGAAAAATGGCACGTTATCTTTGTTTTATGAATTACAAGTGAGATTAAAAGTTTAAAATCCACATGCTTTGAGATTGGAATTTTCTGGGGCTTTTTTGAGATGGAGTCTCGCTCTGTCCCCCAGGCTGGAGGGCAGTGGCACAATCTCAGCTCAGTACAGCCTCCACCTCCCAGGTTCAAGTGATTCTCCTGCCTCAGCCTCCTGAGTAGCTGGGATTATGGGCGTGTCTCCACGCTTCCCTAATTTTTCTATTTTTAGTAGAGATGGGGTTTCACCATGTTGGCCGGGCTGGTCTTGAACTCCTGAACTCATGATTCTCCCATCTCGGCCTCCCAAAGTGCTGGGATTACAGGCATGAACCACCGCACCCAGCAGAGATTGAAATTTTCTTTGTGAATTTCCCGTATATGGTCTTTGTGTAAAAACAAGTTTTTGAACTTTTCTGTTTGTTCCTTTTATTATAGATTCTTTATATTTAAGGCTACTAACTTTTCATTTGTTATATTTTGTAAAAGTATTTTTATCATTCTGTGATAGATGGCACTAGCTATGGCTGCAAATAAAAACAGAGCTCTCACCGTTCTTTAGGTCGGATTTCTAAATTCTTTCTTTGTGAATGTTGAACCTAGACAAGACTAATTGTCCCTGCGCCCAAACAGAGGCCTGCTTTGAGAGGAGCTGGCTGGATATTCTCCAGACTCCTTTCCTCCCCGCAGCCTCCACTGCCCTGAGTTGGGCGTCATGCTGTAGGCTCCGTCAGGTCCTCTGGCTTTGGTGGGTTTGAAAAAAGCTGCACCCAGCGTGGAGGGCAGAGAGGTCTGGTCACGTCCCCCATCGCCTCCCCAGGCCCAAGCATGAATGCCTGGGGACAGTCACCCCCTCTCACACTGTCCCTCCTGCTGACCCAGGCCTTCCTGTGCCTCATGCCTTCCTCATGCCCCACTCTGACATCCACGGAGGGAGGGTCCCACGAGGCCTATCCCCGAGAGAATGGGAAACTGTGGGACTTCGTCTTCCCCAGCAGTTGCCCACAACATTCTCATCCTCATGGAAATGGGATCGTTTTTCCTTTTTTTCCAAAATTTCTGGAAAAGTTCTTTTGCCATTGAAATGATCTACTTTCTAGTATATTCTTTAGGCATGCTCTTCATTTATAGAGCATTTTCATTGTCTTCCAAGATTATTGGTAAAATATGCCTACACTTTTGTGTGATTTGGGGGTATTTAAAAGCTGTCCTTTAATAGGGATTTCCACATTTGTGAATGCAGTGTAGCAGATGCTGTCCTCTTATTGAAGAAAAGAGTCAAACTCTGTAAAATATTTTTAGAGATTTATTCTGAGCCAAACATGAGTGACAGCCCTCAGGAGATCCTGAGAATATGGACCCAAGGTGGTCGGGCACAGCTTGGTTTTGTAGATTTTAGGGAGGTGTGATACATCAATCAAATGCATTTCAGAAATACATTGGTTTGGTTCAGAAAGATGGGACAGCTCAACGCAGGGGCTTCCAGGCTACAGATGAAGTCAAACATTTTCTCATTGACAATTGGTTGAGTTTATTTGAAGACCTGGGATCAATAGAAAGAAAATGTTTAGGTTAAGATAAAGGATTGTGGAGACCAAGTTTTATTGTGCAGAGGAAGCTTTCAGATAGCAGACTTCAGAGAGGGCAGATTGTAAGATGCTTCTTTTTTTCCCCCATTTATTTATTTTATTGCATTTTAGGTTTTGGGGTACATGTGAAGAACATGCAAGATTGTTGCATAGGTACACACGTGGCAGTGTGATTTGCTGCCTTCCTCCCCATCACCTGCATCTGGCATCTCTCCCCTTGCTATCTCTCCCCAGCTCCCCACCCCTCACCATCCCTCCCCTATTTCCCCCCAACTCACCCCAGTGTGTAGTGCTCCCCTCCCTGTGTCCATGTGTTTTCATTGTTCAACACCCGCCTATGAGTGAGAACATGCGGTGTTTGATCTTCTGCTCTTCTGTCAGTTTGCTGAGAATGATGGTTTCCAGGTTCATCCATGTCCCTACAAAGGACACAAACTCATCATTTTTTATGGCTGCATAATATTCCATGGTGTATATGTGCCACATTTTCCCTGTCCAGTCTATCGCCGATGGGCATTTGGGTTGGTTCCAGGTCTTTGCTATTGTAAACAGTGCTGCAATGAACATTCATGTGGGCATGTCCTTATAGTAGAACGATCTGTAATCCTTTGGATATATACCCAGTAATGGGATTGCTGGGTCAAATAGAATTTCTATTTCTATGTCCTTGAGGAATCGCCACACTGTCTTCCACAATGGTTGAACTAATTTACACTCCCACCAACAGTGCAAAAGTGTTCCTATTTCACCACATCCTCTCCAGCATCTGTTGTCTCCAGATATTTTAATGATCGCCATTCTAACCGGCGTGAGATGGTATCTCAATGTGTTTTTGATTTGCATTTCTGTGATGACCAGTGATAATGAGCATTTTTTCATATGTTTGTTGGCCTCATGTATGTCTTCTTTTGTAAAGTGTCTGTTCATATCCTTTGCCCACTTTTGAATGGGCTTGTTAGTTTTTTTCTTGTAAATCTGTTTTAGTTCTTTGTAAATTCTGGATATCAGCCCTTTGTCAGATGGGTAAACTGCAAAAATTTTTTCCCATTCTGTTGGTTGCCGATTTACTCTAATGACTGTTTCTTTTGCTGTGCAGAAGCTGTGGAGTTTGATTAGGTCCCATGTGTCTATTTTGGCTTTTGTTGCCAATGCTTTTGGTGTTTTGGTCATGAAGTCCTTGCCTACACCTATGTCCTGAACGGTTTTGCCTAGATTTTCTTCTAGGATTTTTATGGTGTTAGGTCTTATGTTTAAGTCTTTGATCCATCTGGAGTTAATTTTAGTGTAAGGTGTCAGGAAAGGGTCCAGTTTCTGCTTTCTGCACATGGCTAGCCAGCTTTCCCAACACCATTTATTGAACAGGGATTTCCCCATTACTTGTTTTTGTCTGGTTTGTCAAAGATCAGATGGTTGTAGATATGTTGCGTTGCCTCCGAGACCTCTGTTCTGTTCCATTGGTCTATATCTCTGTTTTAGTACCAGTACCATGCTGTTTTGATTGCTGTAGCCTTGTAGTATAGTTTGAAGTCCGGTAGTGTGATGCCTCCCGCTTTGTTCTTTTTGCTTACAACTGACTTGGTTATGCGGGCTCTCTTTTGGTTCCATATGAAGTTTAAGGTGTTTTTTTCCAGTTTTGTGAAGAAGATCATTGGTAGCTTGATGGGGATAGCATTGAATCTGTAAATTACTTTGGGCAGTATGGCCACTTTCACGATATTGATTCTTCCTAACCATGAACATGGGATGTTTCTCCATCTGTTTGTGTCCTCTCTTATTTCGTTGAGCAGTGGCTTGTAGTTCTCCTTGAAGAGGTCCTTTACATTCCTTGTTAGTTGTATTCCCAGGTATTTTATTCTCTTTGTGGCAATTGTGAATGGAAGTTTGTTCTTGATTTGGCTCTCTTTAAGTCTGTTATTGGTGTATAGGAATGCATGTGATTTTTGCACATTTTGTATCCTGAGACTTTGCTGAAGTTGCTTATCAGTTTCAGGAGATTTTGGGCTAGGACGATGGGGTCTTCTAGATACACAATCATGTCGTCTGCAAATAGAGACAATTTGACTTCCTCCTTTCCTATTTGAAAACCTTTTATTTCTTTTTCTTGCCTGATTGCTCTGGCTAGAACTTCTAGTACTATATTGAATAGGAGTGGTGAGAGCGGGCATCCTTGTCTGGTGCCACATTTCAAGGGGAATGCTTCCAGTTTTTGCCCATTCAGTATGATATTGGCTGTTGGTTTGTCATAAATAGCTTTTATTATTTTGAGATACGTTCCGTCAATACCTAGATTATTGAGGGTTTTTAGCATGAAGGGCTGTTAAATTTTGTCAAAGGCCTTCTCTGCATCAATTGAGATAATCATGTGGTTTTTGTCTTTGGTTCTGTTTATGTGGTGAATTACGTTTATAGACTTGCGTATGTTGAACCAGCCTTGCATCCCCAGGATGAAGCCTACTTGATCATGGTGGATAAGCTTTTTGATGTGCTGTTGCAATCGGCTTGTCAGTATTTTATTGAAGATTTTTGCATCTATGTTCATCATAGATATTGGCCTGTAGTTTTCTTTTCTTGTTGAGTCTCTGCCGGGTTTTGGAATCAGGATGATGTTGGTCTCATAAAATGATTTGGGAAGAATTCCCTCTTTTTGTATTGTTTGGAATAGTTTCAGAAGAAATGGTACCAGCTCCTCTTTGTATGTCTGGTAGAATTCAGCTGTGAACCCATCTGGACCTGGGCTTTTTTTGGGTGGTAAGCTCTTAATTGCTGCCTCAACTTCAGACCTTGTTATGGGTCTGTTCAGGGTTTTGGCTTCTTCCTGGTTTAGGCTTGGGAGGAGGCAAGTGTCCAAGAATTTATCCATTTCTTCCAGGTTTACTAATTGATGTGCATAGAGTTGTTTGTAATAATCTCTGATTATGGTTTGAATTTCTGTGGAATCTGTGGTGATATCCCTTTATCGTTTTTTATTGCATCAATTTGGTTATTCTCTCTTCTTTTTTATTAATCTGGCTAGTGGTCTGTCTATTTTGTTGATCTTTTCAAAAAACCAGTTCCTGGATTTATTGATTTTTTGAAGGGTTTTTTGTGTCTCTATCTCCTTCAGTTCTGCTCTGATCTTAGCTATTTCTTGTCTTCTGCTAGACTTTGAGTTTTTTTGTTCTTGCTCCTCTAGCTCTTTCAGTTTTGACAATAGGGTGTCAATTTTTGATCTCTCCTTGCTTCTCATGTGGGCACTTATTGCTATATATTTTCCTCTAGATACTGCTTTAAATGTGTCCCAGGGATTCTTGTATGTTGTGTCTTCATTCTCGTTGGTTTCGAAGAACATCTTTATTTCTGTCTTCATTTCATTGTTTATCCAGTCAACATTCAAGAGCAAGTTGTTCAGTTTCCATGAAGCTGTGCGGTTCTGGGTTAGCTTTTGAATTCTGAGTTCTAACTTGATTGCACTGTGGTCTGAGAGACTGTTATGATTTCCGTTCTTTTGCATTAGCTGAGGAATGATTTACTCCCAATTATGTGGTCAATTTTAGAGTAGGTGTGATGTGGTGCTGAGAAGAATGTATATTCTGTGGATTTGGGATGGAGAATTCTGTAAATGTCTATTAGGTTTGCTTGGTCCAGGTCTGAGTTCAAGTCCTGGATATCCTTGTTAATTTTCTGTCTGGTTGATGTGTCCAATATTGACAATGGGGTGTCAAAGTCTCCCACTATTATTGTGTGGGAGTCTAAGTTTCTTTGTAAGTCATTAAGAACTTGCCTTATGTATCTGGGTGCTCCTGTATTGGGTGCATATACATTTAGGATTGTTAGCTCTTCTTGTTGCATGGATCCTTTTACCATTATGTAATGACCTTCTTTGTCTCTTTTGATCTTTGTTGCTTTAAAGTCTAATTTGTCAGAGACTAGAACTGCAACTCCTCCTTTTTTTTGCTCTCCATTTGCTTGGTAAATCTTCCTCCATCCCTTTATTTTGAGCCTTTGTGTATCCTTGCATGTGAGATGGGTTTCCTGGATACAGCACACCAGTGGGTTTTGGCTTTTTATCCAATTTGCCAGTTTGTGTCTTTGATTGGGGCATTTTGTCCATTTACATTTAGGGTTAATATTGTTATGTGTGAATTTGATACTGCCATTTTGGTGCTAGCTGGGTGTTTTGCCCTTTAGTTGAGCTGGTACTTGTTGTTCCTTTATAGGTGTAGAGCCTCTTTCAGGAGCTCTTGTAGAGCTGGCCTGGTGGTGACGAAATCTCTGAGTACTTGCATGTTCACAAAGGATTTTATTTTTCCTTCACTTATGAAGCTTAGTTTGGCTGGATAGGAGATTCTGGGTTGAAAGTTCTTTTCTTTAAGGATGTTGAATATTGGCCCCCACTCTCTTCTGGCTTGTAGGGTTTCTTCTGAGAGATCTGCTGTGAGTCTGATGGGCTTCCCTTTGTGGGTAACCCGACCTTTCTCTCTGGCTGCCCTTAGTATTTTCTCCTTCATTTCAACCCTGGTGAATCTCACGATTATGTGCCTTGGGGTTGCTCTTCTTGAGGAATATCTTTGTGGTGTTCTCTGTATTTCCTGGACTTGAATATTTGCCTGCCTTGCTAGGTTGGGGAAATTTTCTGGGATAATATCCTGAAGAGTATTTTCCAGCTTGGATTCATTCTCTTCGTTGCATTCAGGTATGCCTATCAAACGTAGATTAGGTCTTTTCACATAGTCCCACATTTCTTGGAGACTTTGTTCATTCCTTTTTACCCTTTTTTCTCCAGTCTTGCCTTCCCATTTTATTTCATTGAGTTGATCTTCGACCTCTGATATCCTTTCTTCTTGGTCAATTTGGCTGTTGATACTTGTGCATGCTTCACAAAGTTCTCGTGTTGCATTTTTCAGCTCCATCAATTCACTTATATTCCTTTCTATTTTGTCCATTCTCGTTAGCATTTCGTCAAATCTTTTTTCAAGGTTCTTAGTTTCTTTGCATTTGGTTAGAACATCTTCTTTAAGTTCACAGAAGTTTCTTACTACCCACCTTCTGAAGTCTGATTCTGTCATTTCATCACACTCGTTCTCCATCCAACCTTGTTCCCTTGCTGGTGAGGAGTTGTGACCCCTTGTAGGAGGAGAGGTGTTCTGGTTTCGGGTGTTTTCATCCTTTTTGTGCTGGTTTCTTCCCATCTTTAAGGATTTATCCACCTGTCGACTTTGTAGTTGCTGGCTTTCAGATTGGGTCTCTGAGTGGACGTTCTGTTTGTTGATGATGAGGTTATTTCTGTTTCTTGGTTTTCCTTCTGACAGCCTGGCCCCTCTGCTCTAGGTTTGCTGAGGTTCACTCCAGGCCCTGCTTGCCTGGGGATCACCTGCAGCAGCTGCTGAACAGTAAGGGTTCTTACCAGTTTTCTTCTTCTGCTATCTTTGTCCCAGAAGGATACCTGCCAAGTGTCAATCTGATCTCTCCTTTATGAGGTGTCTCTTTGGACATATAGGGGTCAGGGAGCTGCTTGAGGAGATGGTCTCTTCTTTATAGGAGCTCAAATGGTGAGCTGCGAGCTCTGTTGTTGTTCATTCAGAGCTGCTGGGCAGGTTTTTAGGTCTGCTGCAGCAGAACTCATAAACTGCTTTTTGTTCCCAGGTGCTCTGTCCCAGGGATTTAGGGCTTTATGAGTTTCGGTTATGCTGCTGCCTTCTCTCTCTTTTTTTTTTTTTCCCTTCAGAGCTGCCCTGCCCAGCAAGGAGGCAGCCTAGTCACTGTCTGCCTGTAGAGGCTTTGCTGAGCTGCTGTGGGCTCAGCCCAGCTGCCGAGTGAACTTCCCTGCAGTCCTGTTTATGTGGGTGTAGTTAGAACTGCCTCGGCAATGGTGGTCCGCCTCTGTTAAGGCGGAGCCTCTCTACAGTGGCGGGTTGTTTTGGCAACAGCGGGCTGCCTCAGCATTGGCCAACTACCTCCGTCGTGGCGGGCTGCCTCGGTAATGGCGGACGCCCCTCCCCCACAGAGCTGGACCATCCCGGGTTCAGCTGCGCTTGCTGTGAAACTCTCAATCCAGAGTTTCTGATTGCTGTTCTTTTGTGGGGGTGGGACCAGCCGAGCCTGATCACCTGGCTCCCTGCCTCAGAGCCCTTTCTTTTTTTTTTTTTAAGTTGGTGTTCCAGTCGCCTGTTGAAGAGGCACCGCGGTGTGTGTTTTTTCCTGTTCGACAACTCACTGTGCTGGCTTAAACAGCGGCACTGAGATCCGCGGCGCTTTTTTTGCTCTGGAATCTACTGTCCTGGTTCCCTGCTCAGTCCCCTTTTTAAACAGATGAATGGGCAACTTCCCGTGGCTCCAATCACCAGCCAAAAGGGCACCCGGACCGGTGTTTTGTATGGAGAACCGCTGCTCTGGGGCGCCGGCAAAGCAGCCGCGTGGGGCAAAGCAGCGGCGCCGACCGGCACAGCCGTGCTGGCCGAAACAGTCACGCTGGTGACCCGTGGAGCTCCTCCGCCTGGGAATTGCCTAGTCTGTGGGCAATAAAAATGTGGCATCCACTCACCCTCTGTGCTTTCACTGGGAGCTGCAATCCTAAGCTGTTCCTAAATAGCCATCTTGGATCAAAAACCCTCTTTTTTTTTTTTTTTTTTTTTTTGAGATGGAGTATTGCTCTGTTGCCAGGCTGGAGTGCAATGGTGTGATCTTGGCTCACTGCAACCTCCACCTCCAGGGTTCAAGCAAGTCCCCTGCCCCAGCCTCCCAAGTAGCTGGGACTACAGGCCCACGCCACCACGCCCGGCTACCTGTTTGTATTTTAATTGAGATGGAGTTTCACCATGTTGGCCAGGATGGTCTCGATCTCCTCACCTGGTGATCCTCTCTCCCCGGCCTCCCAAAGTGCTGGTATTATAGGTGTGAGCCACCATGCCCAGCCAGGATGCTTCTTATTGGGCCTAAAAGGGTGCCTGCCTGGCTCTTAGTTGATTATCTCCTAGATCTGGGAAGGGAGGAAAACAAAGCTGGAAGGGAATTCCTTTAGAATGTGGCCTTTTCCCACAAGAGACTTTGCAGGGCAATTTCAAGGTATCTCAAGGAAATATATTTTAGGGTTAAATATTTTGATTTTTTTCCTTGTCTTATAATGTTCTGCCAGAGTCAGGTTAGAAAGTAAGTCATGTTATATAGGGTCAAATAAAACACATCTGATGAGAATTGATGGTTTGTAAGGCGTGACTCCCCAGGCTCCTTAGATAGGAATTTGGGCAAGATAAGACAAAAATCAGAGCTTAGTTCTCACTACTACGATTTTTTAAATCACTCAGCACATGTGTAGTTACATTCCTTTGCCATTGTAAACTTACTTTTTTCTTTAGTTGGGTGTGGTGGCACCTCGGTTCTCAGGAGGCTGAGAGAGAGGATCCCCTGAGCCCAGGGATTGTGGCTGCAGTGAGCTGTGATCACACACAGCACTCTAGCCTGGGAGACAGAGGGAGACCCTGTCTCAAAAAAAAAATTTTTTTTTCACCCTTTTAACTTGATTTTTAAAAAGAATTATCTCTTAGAGTTTCTTTTTTTTACTCTTATTTTTAAATAAAACTTCTGGAGTAAAACTTTTTATTTATGTTATTTATTCATTTTTTAAAATAATGAAACCACATATATCTACTAATTTGCCTTTGAGCATAATTTTAACATCATTCTATAACTTTGATGAATTTGGCTTTTGTTCTAAATTATCTGTAATTGTCATTTTATATCCTTTTGAAACAGTAAGTGTTTGGTATGCTTTTTACTTTCTAAAAATCACAATAAGTGTTTGGTATGCTTTTCCACTTTCAAAACCACACATAAACTTTCTCATTTATGTGTGGTTTTTAAACTTTAAATTAGTATCTAATTCTACTGCATTTTAGTCAGAATGTGACTGTTCAACTTTTACTCCTTGGTAATTTTGAAGTTTTCTGTGGCCTATTTGATACCATACCTAATTTCCAATGGGTGCTTCAAAAACATATTTGAATATACTATTTGCAGGTACAGATTTTTATAAATAGTTGATAATTATATATAAATATGTGATGTGTAATTAGGTAAAAATTTAAGTGTCCATTGTATTGCTTTAAATCAACATTAATATTGATCCTTATTGATATTGTGACTTACTGAAATTTCTCAGACAAAAACGGTGCTTCTGTGAACTTTCCTGTGGGGTTGGCCATGCTCTCCTTCTCCGGCGCTGAGGCTCTGCTTCACGTGCAAGGGCGCGTCAGCCTGTCCTCCATGTCCGTCACTGACAGTTTGCTGTTTAAATGGTGACTGTGTCTCCCTTAATGCTTGTTGTCTGGGATTCCATTTTTCTAGAAGAGTAGGGCCTTCCCTGCTTCCTCTTTGTTTTTGTTCCCTGATTAATCCATGGCTATCTTCAGAAGCTGACCTTTGGGACCGTTTCTGTTTGAAACTCAGCTTTTATAAGATCAAGTGGCATTTCCAAAGCCCCTTGGAATAGGGTGGAGGGCAGGTTATTGCAGCAAGGGGACTGCTTCCTCTGTGGGGCTCGCTCTTCTCATATGTGGATTGTGGCTTGTTTGCCTTCATCTTCTTCGGTATTTATAATTTTGTTTCTTATTTTAGATTTAATTTATGGCCATCACCTCTAGGTTTTCAAGTGATTTTAAAGTAATGGATTTGTTTCATTCCTTGTTAAAGGGATCCTCATGTTCGGATTCCTGCTGCAGGATAAGGAGCCCCGGAGGCTTTCAGTGTCCTCCCTCCCCATCCCTGGAGCTGCTTCTAATCAGGCCCCCATGTGCCTGCTGGGGCTCTTCACCAGATGGACCCTGGGCCAGCATTTGTTGATGAACGATGGTGAAGGAGGACAGAATGTGTGCTCTACCCATGCTTTTGAATTCTTGCACAGGTAGCTACACTAACCAAGAATGTTACTTGGCTTCTCTGCTCCATGTGTGCTCAGAGAATTCTGAACTTCACAGCTGAACCGGAATCTACCGCGGGCCAGCGACATGGTAGCTGGCATTCCTCACATGAGGCAGTTCATCTCAGGAGACTGAATAACTTGCCAAAAACCCACTATCTCTTCATGAAATAAAAGCGACATTAGAAGGAAGTCTTCAGAATTCCCAACAGAGTGGCAATCGCAAGCTCATTTCTCCTGCTGGTTCCTCTCTTCCCACACATGAGGTGCCTTAGGCAGAGTAGGCCCCGTGAGAGAAAGCCAGCAAGACACTCTGTGGAAAATCAGCAAAGCAGTAAGTATGAATGCTCAGTGTGTGGAACACAGCTGGCACCAAAGGGGTCACCAAGAACCCGAGAACATGCTAAGGGCTGGGAGAACCAGAGGACCCAGAACCTGAGAACATGCTAAGGGCCAAGAGAACCTGAGAAGCCAGACCTGTGAAAAACATGCTAAGGGCTAAGGAGGACCTGAGAACCTGAGAACATGCTAACATTATATATGCTAATGGCTAAAGAGGACCTAAGAATTGAGAACATGCCAAGGGCTGAGGAGGACTTGAGAACCTGAGAACATATTGCTAATGTTATATATGCTAATGGCTGAAGAGGACCTAAGAATTGAGAACATGCTAAGGGCCAAGGAGGACCTGAGAAACCAGAACCTGAGAAGAACATGCTAAGGGCTGAGGAGGACCCAAGACCATGCTAAGGGCTAAGAAGCACCTGAGAACCTGGGAACATGCTAAAGGCTAAAGAGAACCTGGGCACAGGCTAACGGCTCCTGAGGCAGGAACAGGTACAACGAATGCCAGCTGTGTATGTGAGCACCGACAATTTAAGAGCACTTCGGGTGGCCGTGAAGGTTGAATGTAAAACATAAGATGGTCCTGTAATTTGGAATTTTTTCCTTTACGAAACTTGGTGACAGCCTAGAATATTTCATACTATTGTGAGCCTAAGACCAGTGTGTGCAAGTGGAGAAGGAAATAGCTACGAAGTATAAAACATTGTTCATCTTTTTGAAGTAGAAAATTCATACATATGAGGTGTTGACCTACTTCAAGCTGGATGGCAGAGCAAAAGTCAATGTGCAAGTTAATTGCTACAACACCACACAGCATAATGATGAACACTCTCATCGCTGTGACATATTGCAGTGTCACAAACAAGTCCCCAGGCATGGACAGAGGCGAAGCAAAGATGAATATGACAATTTAAAGAAACATTTATAAGGTGGCTCCATCTGCATTGATTAGCAATTAGTGAGAAAAGTAGACAAAATACCAGAAAAGTGAATGGACTGCAGTTAAATTATACTCTGACAATACAGAACATGAAACTTCATCCATTAAAACACGGCCAAGGAAACCACAGCCATGATCTGAGATGCACAGACCGTGAAGGCCTTGATAATTTATATGCCTCTTACGTCTGTACCAGTGAAACTCGAAAAGCGATATGGTCTGGCTGTGTCCCCACCCCGTTTTCATCTCGGATTGTAGTTCTCATAATCTGCACGTGGTGTGGGAGGGACCCAGTGGGTCCCTGAGTCGTGGGGATGATTTCTTCCGAGCTGCTCTCATGATAGCGAGTTCTCATGAGGTCTGAAGGTTTTGTAAGGGGCTCTTTCCCCTTTGCTCCTCGCAATTCTCTCTCCTGCCGCTTGTGAAGAAAGGTGTGTTTGCTTCCCCTTCTGCCATGATTGTAAGTTTCCTGAGGCCTTGCTGAACTGTGAGCCAATTAAACCTCTCCTTTATAAATTACCCAGTCTCAGGTATGTCTTTATCAGCAGTGTCAGAATGAAGTAATACAAAAAGGCACTAGGAATAAAAACATGGTGGGTTTATCAATTGAGATCATCAAGCAGAAATAAGGGGATCTTTTAATAAGCCCCATGCAGGATCATATACCTAATGTTAGTGATCTGTTCTTGAAAATCAACATCCTACATGGAAACAGAACCTGGAAACTGATTCCATTCTGCATGTGGGGAGACTGTAATGAGTTCCACATCCACCCAAGCCCCAGTGTATTTCCTAAAGTGTTTCTAAATCATGGTAAAGACCATATACAAGTACCAGATGTTTGTGTTTGGATAGAAGACGCTTCTTCCCGATACCCAGAAGTGGAAATTGTTCTTAGCAAGGTGTGTGTTCTATTTGCAGTAATACTGCCTCACTCAGCACCTGCAAAGTCTGAGCCGCACCTCCCTTATGCTGTTGGGTGAAGCTGCAGCGCTGTGTTTGGAGACATACCGAGAATTTTTCTGAATATGGTTTTGTTAGGAATGTAGCGTCAAAATCTGTGAAAGGAGATACACATGCACACACATACACACATGTATATACATGTGTATGTGGAGATACATGTGTGCACACGTACATGCATATACATATATATGTGGGGATGCACATGCACATATGCACATGTGTATATATATGTGGAGATACACGTGCACACACACACATGCATATGTGTGGAAATACACGTGCACACACATGCACGTGTATATACACATATGTGGAGATACACATGCATGCACACACTTACATGTACATATATGTGTAGATACACATGCACACATGTATGTGCATGTTCATACATATATGTGGAGACACAAATGCACACACATTTACATGCATATACATATGCATGGACACACACACATACATGTATATACATACATGTGGAGACACACACATGTATACATATATGTGGAGATACATGTGCACACACACTTACATGTGTTTACATATATATGTGGAGATGCACATGCACACATACATACATGTATATACATAATTATGTGGAGATACACATGCACACACATGCACACGTCTATACATATATATGTGGAGATACACATGCACACACATACGCATATGTATATGCATATATGTGGGGATACATGTGTACACGCATGTACATATATATACATGTGGAGATACACGTGTATACACATATATGCAGATATATATGCACACGTACACATACATTCATGTATACACATATATATGTATATGGATGTATGCAGGTGCTCCTTGACTATGAGGAGGGGTTCTGTCCTAATAAACCCATTCTAAGTTGGAAACATATTGTAAATACGTTGAAAATGCATTTAATACACCTAACAAAGCATCATAGCCCAGCCTGCCTTAAACATGCTCAGAGAACTTACATCAGCCTACGGTTGGCAAAAACATCTAGCACAAAGCCTGTTTTATAATAAGATATTGAGCATCTCGTGTGATTTACTGAATACTGTGCTGCCTGTGAAAAACAGGGATGGTACGGGTGCTCAAAGGACCAATTTCTGCTGAATGCATCTGGCTGCACCGTCATAAATCCAGAAGCGTGACGTTGAGCTGCGTAAGTGGGGACTGTCTGTGTGTGCATGTATGCACGTGTATCTGCACACACACATATACGTTTATGTATACTTTATATAAAACGTCAGCCAAGAAAACATTGTCATGAAAGACAGCTATGTTCTATGGAATCTGGGGATTAGAAACCAGGAGGCGTTCTAGTAAGACAATGTTAACTTGAAAAATGTTTTTGGGGACATACCTGTATATGTATTCATCTGTGTATCTATTCATTTGGGTGTATGGACATGCCTGTGTGTGCACACACACTCACATACACACACGGTGAGATCACCATGTGGTCAGTGCTAAATTCCCTGTCACAGTGAGAGTGAAAGTGATTTCAATTTATAAAACACTGTACTTATTATTCGGTTGAACTACAGCATCTAGGTCAGCCTGTAGCACAACAGATGCTGTCTCTAGACCTGGGAAGTCAGGGGCAGGCAGATAACAGTGCCGGCAGTGAGGGGTCCTTGCTGTGGACTGCTGACACCCAGCCGCTGTCCTGCCTACCCTGGGTGTCAGGTGTGGGTGAAGCTGGTGGGGCACTGATGGACCTGGGTCCTAGGCTGGGAAGAAAGTCGTGTTGTTTGTCGAGTTTCAGGGGAACACCCTGAGTCGGAGTCACGGTGTCACCCAGTGACCTGCTGGGCCTCGGTGCCGTCACCTGTAAAATGAGGTGATACCTAGTTCCTGTGCCTGCCAGGGTGCCTGAACTGGTGACACCCCTCATTGTGGAGCTCTGCTGGGGTTGATGTCCATCAGTGTCTGCATTTCTAAGAAAGCCATAAGTCTACCTTTGTATTTGAAGGATATTTTCATAGGATATAGAATTCTGGGTTAACATTTTTTTTCTTTCACGCCTTTAAAAATGTTTTCTGCTGTCTTCTGGCCTGGAGCGCTTCTCAAGGAGAAATCTGTCATTGCCTTTCTGCTGGTGTCAGGGGCACTGGATGACTCAAGTCCTCCAGGATCCTCACTGGCTGTGGACAGGGTCCCAGGGTGCCCACATCTTGGTTGGGTGTCTGGACAGCAGTCTGAGTGCAGGGTCTTCAGAAGACCCCACATAGGGAAGTGAAGAGACGGGTTTGGCCAAGGAGAGGTTGGACTCAGTGTAGTCATGACAGAGGCCTCAGGAGCCATGACCCCTCCTCAGGGGCTGGGGGCCAGTGTGGGAAGCAGACTTCCCAGATGGATGTAAACGTGGGCAACGCAGACCCCTGTGGGGGAGGGCCACTTTGGGAGGGGACGACACTTGCCCCCAGCTGCCTTGGGGACTTGGTGCTCAGTGGACTGCTGCAGTTGATGAGACAGAAATGAAGGTCTGGGCAAACCAAGGCAGCTCGAGGTCATGGGTCAGAGTATAAGAGAGAAGAGGTGCACAGAGAGCCCTGGAGATTTTCAGCGACTGCCAAGGATTTGGTAGACAACTGATGATCTTGTATCTATGAGGGAAAAGAACCATCCAAAAAAATGAGAGCAAGCAGTGTCTGACACTCACACAGGGTGAGGCATAGTGCCTGTTCACACCTGTCAGACTTGCAAACCTCATAATTTCCAGATAATTAGGTAGAGTGCCCACAGAGTCTTGTCTCAGTAGTGGAGAGTAATTTCTCATAGAGAATTGCTGCTCTGTTCCTGCCAAACAGGTCTTAGAAGACCTGAGAGGGTTGAACTGGTCCCAGGCAACTTAACTAAATGCCAGAGCAAAGGTAAATAATATTTATGAGAATGCAAACGTCCATCACCCAATGAGGTAAAATTCACAATTTGAATATATAGACATGCATTATCTGGCATGAAAAGGAGCAGGAAAATGCAACTTATCAAATTCATCAGTGTAGACATAGAACTGACACAGACACAATAGGAGACAGGAAAAATTCATGGGTGGAATGAACAGCAGATTAGACACTATGGTAGAAAATATTAGTGAACTTGAAGACACAGCAATAGGAACTATCCATAAGGAAACGAGGAAGGATGATTTAAACACACACACACACCAGTGAGCTGTGGGCACGTCTAAGAGGCCGAATCGGCCTATAACTGGAGTCCCCAGGTGGGAGAGACGGGGGCAGAAAAGCATTTGAAGAAGTAATGACCAAAATTATTTCAATATGATAAAAATGATAAACTCACAGACCCAGAAAGCTCAATGAGCCTCCTAAAAAAGAAACATGAAGACCAAGAAATATCCCAATCTATTTCTCAAAACCAGTGATAAAAAGCCAACCAGTCGGAGGAGAAAAAGATGCATTTCATAGAGTGATGATACAGGGAAGGCCACGCCAGTTTCTCATGGAGAACGCTCCGGGCCAGAAGACAGTGGAAAGCACTTTTAAAGCACGGAAAGCAAAAGAAAATTAACCCAGAATTCTATATTCCATGTAAGTATCCTTCAGATACAAAGGTAAAATTATGGCTTCCTCAGAAATACAGACACTGAAGGGTGCCATCCCCAGCAGAGCTCCATGGCCAGGCTGGCAGAGCTGCGCTTCTGGCCGGAGGGAGAGGTGCCAGACAGAAACACACAAGGGAGCACGGTGTTTTCCTTCCACTTAAATCACATTTAAAGAAGTTGATTGTTCAAACAAAAATGACAAAAGTGCATTGTGAGGTTGATACCAAAGCTGTCTACAGAATTCATGTCAACGCCCGCGTCAGAGCTGGGGGGAGAAATGTCAGTATCTACTGAAGGCTCGTATTTCGAATGTTAAATGCTGTGATGTTTCTTGGAGGCAACTGTGGCCTGTTAAATGTGACTATTAGACACTAGCTGTAGTTCTGTCTTCTTGCCCTAAGGAGGATCTAGTTAGGTGTTGAGAAGGCCAAGGTGGAGCTGTGCCCGGGGCTCTGAGGCAGCCAGGGCCTGGGGTCAGAAAGGCACCTGCCTCCAGCTCAGACGTAGCCACTGCCTGGCCTGGGAGAAGCAGATGGCAGCCAACTGCACCTGCAGAGCCTGTGATGAAGGAGGCCTGAGTCTTGTGTGGTGGTGGACGTGGCGCCGTGGCCTGTGGTGTCTGGACTGTGCACTGCAGCAGAAGTCGGACCTGAAGTGATGGGTCATCAGCGAACATGGCTCTTGGGAGAACGTGGATTTGGCAGCGTTGCTGGGAGCAGCAGACTCATGGAGGGTGCTGCCCTTGTCTGGGGGCAGCAAGGGCCCCCACACTGGCCCATCTCTTTAACAGTGGTGCCCATTCTTTTATAGACATAAATGAGGCACTCAATTGTAAAAACTAAAATTAATCAGAATCTAAAGCTCTTTAATCTGAGTCTAAACTCTGAGTCTACAAAATCTTTGCATTTCATTAGAAGCATGGAGTGTGTGTGTGTGTGTGTGTGTGTGTGCGCGCGCACGCATGCACACACACACACACACACACACACACACACACACACACTTTTTGTTTTGGAGACTGAGTCTCGAACTGTCGTCCAGGCTGGAGTGCAGTGGCGCGATCTCAGCTCACTGCAATCTCCACCTCCTGGGTTCAACCAATTCTCCTGCCTAAGCCTCCCAAGTAGCTGGGACTACAAGTGTGCACCACCACACCCAGCTGATGTTTTTGTATTTTTAGTACAGACAGGGTTTCACCTTGTTGGCCAGGATGGTCTCGATATCCTGACTTCGAGATCCACCTGCCTCGGCCTCCCAAAGTGCTGGGATTACAGGCATGAGCCCCCGTGCCCGGCCACGCACTCTTTTTTTTTGAGACAGGGACTTGCTGGAAGGTGTGGGGGGGGGGGGGGGGTGGGGGGTTCAGTCACCCAGGTGTTCTTAATCCTGGCTGGTGGAGGCGTCTCCTGTGGGAATTCTCTTTCTCATTTGGGAGCATGCTCTGGGCCCTTTTAGTCGTGTGCGAAAAAGGGGGCTGTAAAGATCTGGGTGGCCTGCGTGCCCACCGAGGCCAGCCATAGCGTCTGTGGGTGAGCTGGGCAGGCGGGGAGGCTGTGCCTATCGTGTTCTGGGCTGACACTGCCTCTGGCTCAGACGAGATTTCTGCCATACCTGAGGGTAAAAGGGGTCAGGGTACAGACTCAGAGGGCCACAGATGTCCTCCCCCATGCCCAGGTCTCCGTCAGGACTGTACGTGGGCCTGTGCGGAGTCCTGACTCTCTCTCCAGGGACCTGTCAGTGTTACTGCAGCTGTTTCCTGCATGCTGCTTTTGCTTCTCAGCTCTCAGGAGGGGTCATTCGTCCGTCCCCACGACCATGAGGCAGATGCTGTTAACCATCCTCGGGGGCCGGGATCAGTTCAGACCCATGGTGACGGAGCAGCAAGGCCAGGCCAGCCACCTAGCCCCGCTCCCAGGCACCCCAGGGGATGGGGCAGCTCCGGCACCAGCAAACATGCGATTGATGTCTGGTTTCTTTTGCTTTTCAGGCCCTCAAAACAGAGCATTGGCAGCGAGAGGAGGCACAGCCAGGAGGGCAGCGCTGCCCTGGCCAAGGCCCTCCGACGCCACCTGCCCTTCCTGGGGGCCCTATCCCAGGCCCCAGCCTCAGACGCGCTCACCAGGACCCGGACGGCGCCGGACAGACCTCCTGCTGAGGTGACCCTTCTGCTTCCTCCCGCAGCTGGGGTTGGCTTTTCCTCCAGGGTGCGGGTACCTGGGCCTGTCTCCTTGGCCGCTGGCTCCTCTTGGCTTCACGCCTGTGTCCTGCGCCAGCGGGCAGCCTGTGAACAGGCCTTCGGTGTGCCTGGGGTCAGTCCAGCCACCCCCACCATGAACACTTAATCCTTGGGGTGAGGCTCTCTAGGATCTCTTTTGGGACAAGCTGTCGTGACTCCAGAAAGCCCAGCATTGAAACCGCAGGCGCACACCAGGGAGGGAGAGGAGATGAGTGGCTTCTCTTTACCCTTTGGGAAGGAACCCGGGTCAGCAGTGCACACAGGAACCCACTCGAGGGAGACCGAGGGGCCATGAATGTGGCTGGAATTAGGGGCACCAGGTGCAGCTACTGCATCCAAGGAAAAGCTCCTCCCACTCCCCAGCAAGCCCACCCGGGGGCAGCCCGGGGCAGCATAAGGACTCTGTCTGCCTGTGGGCACGAGGTTTGGCACCAGAACACAGGTGGATGCCCTGGACACACAGAGCCCAGGCAGGCTGGGAGGTGAACCCCAGGAGCATTTGTGCAGGGCCAGAGGGAGCTGCAAGGACCCACACCCAGAGACCCTTCCGTAGGCAACGCCCACTCGACATGTTAAGGAAATGGAATCAGGAATGTCAGTGAGCTCTTTAAATGGAAAAGCAGGCATGATTTTTGTGACGACTTGTTAGGCCGAAGCTGGCAGGTCCCCAGTGCCTGGAAACAGGGAGGGTCAGAGCTGCAGGAGTCGTCTGCCCGTTTCCTGCGGTGGGGCTTTGGACCAGGTGTGGAGGCCCAGGGTGGCCCTGGGGGCCTTGGCGGTCTGATGGCGGCGCTCACACACCCCTTTTCCTCCAAACATTGCTTACATCGGCACCGAGTTGACACACTTTCCTTTCTAAGATGGTACCGTGCTGGTGCAAGGCTGGTAAGTCCGAGGATACTCTGCGTCCCCGTGGACTCCACGGGGGTCTCACCAGGAGCGGTGGCCCTGGGATGCTTGTGGGAAGCAGGTGGGCCCAGTTCCTATCATGTTCCTGCCACTGAGCCACTGAAATGGCTTCAGTTAACTCTGAAGGACTCCTTGCTCCATGCGTGGGATCCACAGGGTGAGTTTCCACAGAAGGTGGCACCCCAAGGCGGGCATGTTGGGCACAGGCATGTGAGGAAGCTGGGGTACTTCTGTGTCTTAGGCGGTGCCCGGGAAGGCCTGGCGTTGGCCTCACGGTTCTCTGGAGCGTTCCCTAGGTCAGCCCCTGGGCGGCCATGTTTGCTGTGGCCCTGCCTCTGCTCAGGAGGTTGTCACACAGCGTTTGGATGCAGAAGCCAGGCTGTCCACGCCCTCCAGGCAGAGCCCTGATGCTGGCCCAGGGCCCACGCAGGGGCCACGGGGCAACAGACCGTCAGGACACAGTTGAGAGGCTGCGCGGGGGCTCAGTGGCACCTGTGCCATATTTGTGTTTCTCCGGATCGTGGGCTGTGTTTCCTGGCTGGTCGAAATCGCCCCTCATGGTGGAGGGTGGGGTCTTCAGCCCTCACGGAAGTGCAGGCCACGGGTCTCCCTCTAGGGTTAGGCTCAGGCTGAGAGGCCAATCCTAGCCCCTCCCTGGGCCAGGCCTGCCTCCCATCAGGCTGGCCTGAGAAATGCGCCCTAAAGCCTTTCCTGAGAGCCCATGGGAGCCTTTCTGTGTGAGCCTCACCCTAGAGGGCCTGGTCCACTTAACACTATTTTAAACGTGCTAAATTTAAAGCTTTTATTCATTAACTGAGAGCAACTAGGCGCCTGTGATGCGCTGCACGTCCTGCTGTATTTTGTGAGCGCAGAAGGTGGGTTTCACGCAGCTCTGGCCTTGGGTCAGAGGCTCCTCCACCCGCTGCCCGGCTTCTGTACCCGCACCCGGGTCCTCAGCTGTGAATGAGGGTAGTGGCCTCAGAGGCGTTGTGAAGCGGTAAGCATGACTACCGCTGATAAAATAATCTTTTAAAAACGAAATGGAAATTAGGTGGAAAGTCCGAGTGGAGGTCTCCGGCTCTGATGAGGGGAATCCGAGGACGCTGGGTCGCTGGCAAACACGCTCCCTCTGCATGCCTGCCCCTCGGGCACCGCAGAGCAGGTCTCAGCCCGTGCAGTGGAAACGCGTTTCTCACGCCCTCTTGAACGTGGGCAATGCGGCGTCTCCAGCTCTCAAACCATCGCTTCGTCCTCCTCTGCCCGTTGCATCTTCATCAGAAGGGCTGTGGGGCCCGCTGCTCTGCTCCGTGGCTGCTGTGGATTTCTGTGTCTCTAATGGTGCTGTCATGTCATGTCCCCAGACCCTGGAAGTGAATGATCAGCCCGGAGATGGTTTTAGTAACATATGAGGGAAGGGGGGACGTCTTTAAAAGTTCCAGAAACTCGAAGAAGTTTGATTGAAAGGAAATCAGGCGACATGTTTCTGTGAAGCAGTTTACTGTCTGCTCCCCCTGACTTGATGGTGGCGTGCTCACCTGGACTGATGTCCCAGGGCCCTCTCCACGGGCTACTGAAGAGAGAAGGGCAGGAGCGTGGCCTTGCAGGATCCCCCGACGCGCCTCGGACGGGGCTGTGGGAACCAGCTGCAAACAGCATTTGGTTTCATTCAGTGGGAGCCTCAGTTGTTCCATCTTGAACCCATCGTCATGCTCCTCCTCCGGGTTTAGTTATTTTGTGACACAGCCCCTGCACTAACACAAAAGAGTCAGAGCGAGAATGGAATTGGCTTGCGGAACAAGGCACAGGACGGATTTGCCTGGAGGGTGAATTGAGAGCCCACAGAGCTCCCCTGGCCCCCAGCCACATCCACACATCGAAAACGAGCTGCAGCAAGTTGCAGAAGCTGGCCGAGAGTGAAGGTCTTTGGTGGACACGGAGCCGCTTGTGCTGAGCCATTGGGAGGTACCGGCGTGACGCCCCGTGAGATGGCTCGTAGCCGCTCCTGGGGACAGCGAGTTCCTGCTGGGGACAGGATGCCTTCCTAGGCAGTGTGCAGCAATCCTGGGCCCTCTGCGGTGCTCAGTGGCTCTGCAGGACTCAGCAGCTGAGTGCTGTGCAGGCCAAAGGGCACGTGGCCTCGTCACATGAACCAGCCGCATTTACCGAAGGCTCTCCAGTCCTGACCTCCTGCAGCAGAATTCCAGCATTCTCAGCACATGCCCAGGAGTGCTCTTGGAGCAGCCTTCCCACGCAGGGCGAGCGTGGCAGCTGCCTCTGTCCCAGAACATCCCTTCCTTTGGGAGCTCGTGATGGAGGCATTGGGGGCTGATCTCTTGGGTGTGTCCCTGGCTCTGCTGCTCCCCAGGGCCGCTGGGTGTGTGGCAGGGGGCCTCTCCCACCACTGCCTCTACCTGGTCTGCTCTCCATTTGAAGAAACAGAAATGGGAGAAGGGTGTGGGCACCAGTCATGTCAAACATTCCCCAGCAGCAGCCAGGGTCCGCCTTATCTGAAGCTTGGCTCTGCCACTTTTGAGCTCCCACACACCGCGGTTGGCCTGGCACGCTGGTCTCTGCTGCCCTCAGCATAGTCAGGAGGGAGTCAGTGTCTGCCCCCCAGGTGCCCCGGTTTGAATTAATGAGTTCCGTGGTCATTCCAGCACGTGGGCAGTTACCACAGTTACCACATGGTTATTTGGAAAATGAGCACTTGCTGACATTTTGGCTTAGGCATTTTTCTTTGTTGTTAAGATAGATGCTTCTCACTATTTAAAAAAATGCGTGAAAACCCAGAACTCATTTTCTTTTCTGTCCAGTGTTTAAATGAGGAGAAAGCTCTAGCCATCTCGCTAATGAATAAGTGCTGAAGAAGGCACAGGCAGTGAGTGTGTGACCTGAGGCCGCGGCGCTGCCGTGCAGATTTTGCTGCCCCGTAAATATCGGGAGCTGGGGATCCGGCCACAGCTTCCCTTGCCCCACGTCTTAGCTGATGAAATACTGTAATTGGAAATTAAGCTTTGTATACTGACAGTCTTTCAAGGTACAGTCAACTTCCTGTGAATTTTCTGGTAAAGCATTGTTTTCTAAGTATCTGTCATCACTCATGAAACTCTATGTGGAGAAAATATCCTAAATGTGACGTCGTTCAGGGCCTTCACACGGATTACACCCTAACAGAAGCCACTGGGAATAAAATCATGCTCGTTCTCTTAGGGCACATCAAGCTCTGCCACACTAATTGAGCTCTTATTGATCAGTAAATCAAGGCGTCCTTATTACTTCTGCACTGTAAGGTGGTGACGCTTTTTGTTTTATTGACTACGCAGCACCGGTTCACAATCCTTGTACCCATTATGCAGAACACCGTAAGTTCCCTGTCTGCTCTGTTACTGAGGAGGTTTAATCGGAAATTTATTACGTACCAAGACCAACAATTAGCTGATTTATTTTGGAAATGTTTTAAAAATATATTTAACATATAAGAAATGGTGCTGGGTTGAGGGAATGGTTAAGGAAAGTTAGTTTCTGCCCTTTAGGATTTTACAGTTTTACTGGGTAGTGGGGAGAATGCAAACAAGCAAAACATACAGTTAAAAAGTTAGAGCAAGTGCCGTGATGGAGGGAACACTGAGAGTCAAGGCGCGCTCATGCCAGAGGGGCAGGTGGGCCCAGGCGGGGGCCTCCGAGACCATGGCCTTGGAGAACGACCCGGAGGCACCTCCTTCAGGTGTATGGCAGACTTGGTGTGTAGTGTCAGGAGCCCATTCCCTCCCACCCCAGCCACAAGAGTGAGCCACCGAGAAATGTGCCGGCGACCATCCCCCTCTTACCATGCAACAGGAGGCAGCCCTAGGAGAAACCCACCAGAGCGGAGGACACAGGAAAAGAGGATGAACTGCATTCCAGAAAGTGATGAACTCGTTCCGGGGAGAGGAGACCACAGCTCTTTCACGTGCATCAGAATGCAAGAGTGGAAGACAGTCACAGGAAGCTGGGAGAATTCGGCCTAACTTTTAAGAAACTCTTGACACACGTGGAACCGATTTGAGAGACAGGCTGCACAGAGCGTGTGGCTGGGGCTGGAGAAATCCTGGCAAGGAGCGCCAGTCCGCTCCGGAGTGGAGTGCACCACAGGGGCCTTCTGAAGGCTGGGGACAAGGAAGCACAGTGGAAAAACGTCTGTGGAAACTTTCTAAGGGTGCAGAAAGCCAGGGGACTGAGAGGAAAGAGAAGCTTCAGAAACTCACAAACGGACACTTGGCCCATAAAGCACAGAGAGCTCCCTCATGGTTCAGAAACCCAGATGCTGAGCACAGAGCATAAAGGGGTCTCAAGTCTCACTGGAGCCGAGACCCCAGCCTGGGCGAAGAAGGTAACTTGGACCCAAAGGTTGGAAAATGTGTGCAGTGGAAACTCACGGGGCAGGAAAGCGGGCACAGTCATGTTACTACTGGAATGCACTTCAAGACCAATAGTGTTACTCGTGATGGAGACGTTTTATGATGACTACATATTCAGCTCATCAGAATGCTATAGAAAAAGTTTATGAACAAATTTCAGTGCTTCAAATACATAAAGGAAAAATATGAGAAAACTAAAGAGAGAAATATACAAGGCCGTCATGATCATAGTGATTGAAAAACTCCTCAGTAGCTGATTAAACAAATAGTTAAAACATCAGTAAGGATAGAGAAGATCTGAACCACACCATGAACCAATCTAAGCTAAGGGATGTTTATAGAATGATGCACCTGAAAACTGCTGAACACACATTCTTTTTAAGTATGTTATATAGAATATTTCCCAAGCTAGATCAAATGCTGGGCCACAAAATAAGTCTCAGTAAATGCCAACAGGTAAAAATCATACAGAAAAAGACTTTAAAAGAAAACTGCAGGTTATTATTCTTCAGAAGTATAGAAACAAAAATTCTAAACAATTTTTGTTAATTTAAATTCAACAGTATATAAAATATGTAAACAATATATAGAAATACATACTGCATCATAATCAAGGGGGATTTATCCCAGATATGTGGAGTATGTTGAACATTTGTACATCAACCAACATAGCTCACCATAGTAACAAGGAAAAGAAGCACCATGCAATAGTCCACTAGGTACCAGGAAAAGCATTTGACAAAAGCCAGCATCCATCCGTAACAGAAGCCTACATCTAAGACTCTACCAAATGGCGCAGAGCTGAATGCTTTCTACTTAAAATCTGGAATTAGACAAGGATATCTGCTCTTACCTCTTCTATTCAACTGTGCATTGAAGATCTTTTTTACTTTTGATATGGAATTTTGCTGTTGTTGCCCAGGCTGGAGTGCAATGGTGTGATCTCGGCTCACGGAAACCTCTGACTCCTGGGTTTAAGCGATTCTCCTGCCTCAGCCTCCCAAGTAGCTGGGATTATAGGCACCCACCACCAGGCCCACCTAATTTTTGTATCTTTAGTAGAGACAGGGTTTCACTATGTTGACCAGGCTGGTCTCAAAGCCCTGGCCTCAGGAAATCCACCGCCTGTGGCATTGAAGGTATTAGCCAGTGCAATCAAACAAGAAGAAACGAAAGGCATTCAGAGTGTATGATAACCTTTGTCAAAAATTGGGTGGAACCTACAGAAAAGCTACTGAAACTAATATAGCAATGCTGTAGAGTAAAATGTCAGCACACAAAAACTAATTGTTTCTGTATATGAGCAACAATTAAATATTGAATTTTTAAAACTATAGCACCAAAATTATGAAATAATTAAGGCTGGATCTAAAATATGTGTAAGACAATGTACAATGAGAACTGCAATATGCTGATGAGAATAATTAAAGAAGATGAATTAATGGAGATATATGCACGATCACGTCTGAAGGCTCAATAGTGTTAAGGTGGAAATTACCTCCAAGTTGGTATAGATATGACACGATAACACAATCCTTAAAAAAAACTGATAACTAAAACTTTGTCAAAATTAAAACGTTTTCTTCTTCAGAAGAAGACACTTCTCCGAAAGACACACAAAAGAATGAAAAGACCAGCCACAGGCTTAGGAAAATACTTGCGAGTAGGACCTTTTAAGATTAAAAAAAGAATTTCAGAATATATAAAAATCTCTAAAAACTAAAATAAAAAGCAGCACTTTAAAACAGGCATTTTTTCCCCAAGACGGTGGATTGGAAGCAGTGTTAGCATGCCTCTCCCACTTGTAAAGACAAAATAGTGTGTAAAGATTCACACTGTGAACTTTTCTCCAAGAGGCAACACCAGAACTTGACAGGAAAACTGAAAGAAACCAGAGACACTGCCTCTGAGATATGCACCCCCACTGAGGAACCCAGCCCATGGTGGAGGGGACATTAACCCCACCCAGTGCTGGAATTGATTTAGGGAGCAATGGAGAATAAAAAGTGGGAGAAACAGCAGGAAGAGCTCTGCGTGCATTCCCAGTCTGCAGCATGGATTGGGGGAAGCCGTTCTGCCTCACAGGGGATGCTGCAGAAGTCTCCAGCCAACTCAGGCAGTGGTCACAGGTTGAGAGAAGCTCATAACTGAGATTTGCAGGCTAATCTCGAGTGGGGACAAAATCCCTTGGCCATAAACCTGAGGGCAGTGGGAAGCGTGCTGCAGCCACAAGCACAGGATCTGGGAGCCTGGCTTTGCTGCTGGACTGGGAGAGGTGTGGCCTGAAAGTCACACTTCCTGTCTCCATGATGATTGGGATAGTATCTCACATCTCAGTATTAGTGTTGAATGTCAATGGCCTAAATACTCCATTTAAAAGATACAGATTGGCAGAATGAATAAAAAGTCAGAAACCAAATATCTGCTGTCTTAAACAGACTCACCTAACACATAAAGATGCATATAAAGTTAAGGTAAAGGGGCAGTAAAAGATATTCCATGCACATGGAAACCTAAAGTGAGCAGGAGTATTCTTATATCCGATAAAACAGACTTTAAGGCAACAACAGTAAAAGGAGACAAAGAAGGTCATGAAATAATGATAAAAGGGTCAGTCCAACAAAAAGATATTACAATTCTAAATTCATGTGCACCAAATACTGGAGCTCTCAGATTTGTAAAACATTACTGCTAGACCTAAGAAGTGAGATGTGTAGCAACATACTAATACTGGGGGACTTCAGTTCTCCACTGACAGTAGTGGACAGATTGTTGAGAAGAAAGTCAACAGGAAGCAATGGACTTAATCTACACTCTAGAACAAATGGACCTAACAGATTTTTAAGGAACATTCTAACCAAGAACTGCAGAATATTCATTCTTCTCATCAGCACATGGAGCATTCTCCAAGATACACTAGATGAAGAAAATGTGGTACATATACACCATGGAATACTACGCAGCCATAAAAAGCAATGAGATCATGTCCTTTGCAGGGACGTGGCTGAAGCTAGACGCCATCATCCTCAACAAACTAACACAGGAACAGAAAACCAAACACTACATGTTCTCACTCATAAGTGGCAGTTGAACAATGAGAACATATGGACACAGGGAGGGCAGCAACACACACCAGGGCCTGTTGGGGATTGGGGGGAGAGGGAGGGAACTTAGAAGATGGGTAATAGATGCAGCAAACCACCACAACACACATACACCTATGTAACAACCTGCATATTCTGCACATGTATCCTGTTTTTTGAAAAGGAAAAGTAATAAAACAAAAAAGACCATATACTAAACTACAAAACAAGTCTCAATAAATTTTTTAAAATCAAAATTATGTCAAGTATATTCTCAGACCACAGTGGAATAAAACTAGAAATCCACTCCAAAGGAATTTTTTAAACTATAGAAATACGTGGAAATCAAAAAATATGCTCCCCCATGATTTTTGGGTGTACAATGAAATCAAGACCAAAGTTTACAAATTCTTTGAAATGAATGATAACAGTGACACAATTTGTCAAAACCTCTGGGATGCAGCAAAAGCAATACTGAGAGGAACGTTTACAGTGCTAAATGCCTACATCAGAAAGTCTGAAAGAGCACAAATTGACAACTTAATGTCACACAGCAAGGAACTAGAGAAATACAAACAAACTAAACCCCAAAGCTAGCAGAAGAAAAGAAATAACAAAGATCAGAGCAGAGCTAAATGAATTTCAAAGAAACAAATAAAAAAGATCAATGCAACAAAAATTCCTTATTTGAAAAGATAAAATTGATAGAACATAAGCTAGATTAATCAAGAAACAGAGTGAAGATTCAAATCAACTCAGCTACACCACAGAAATACAAAAGATCATTCAAGACTACATGAATACCTCTGTGCAGACAAACTAGAAAATCTAGAAGAAATGAATGCATGAATACATTCCTAGAAACATAAAACACTCCTAGATTAAATCAGGAAGGAATAGAAACCCTCAACAGACCAATAACAAGCAGTGAGATTGAATCAGTAATTTAAAAATTGCCAACAACAACAACAGCCCAGGACCAGATGGATTCACAACTGAATTATACCAGACACTCAAATAATTGATACCAATTCTACTGAAACTATTCCAAAAGATCAAGGAAGAGAGAATTCTCCCTAACTAATTCCGTGAAGCCCGTATCACTCTGATACCAAAACCTGGGAAGGACAGAATGAACAAAAGAAAACTACAGACCAATACCGCTGATGAACATAGATGCAAAAATCCTCAGTGAAATACTAGCTAACTGAATCCAATAGCACATCAAAAATATAATACACCGTGATCAAGTGGGTTTCATCCCAGGGATGCAGGGTTGGTTTAACATATGCAAGTTAATAAATGTGATACATCACATAAATGGAATTAAAAACAAACACTATATGATCATCTCAATAGCTGCAGAAAAAGCATTCAATAAAACCCAGCATCACTTCATGATTAAAAACCCTCAACAAACTTAGCATAGAAGGGACTTACCTCAAAATAATAAAAGCCATCTATGACAAACCCACAACCAACATCATACGAAATGGGGAGAAGTTGAAATCGTTCCCCCTGAAAACCAAAGGAAGACAAGGATGCCCACTCTTACCACTTCTATTCAACACAGTACTGGAAATCCTAGCCAGAGCAATCAGTTAAGAGAAAGAAATAAAGAGCATCCAAATTGGAAAAGAAGAAGTCAAACTATTGCTGTTTGCTAGTGATATGATCATATACCTATGAAACCCTAAAGACTCCTCCAAAAGACTCCTAGATTTGATAAACGAATTCAGGAAAGTCTCAGGTTACAAAATCAATGTACACAAATCAGTGGGACTGTTATATACCAACAATCATGAAGCTGAGAATCAAATCGAGAATGCAGTCCCCTTAACAAGGACTTCAAAAAATGAATAAAATATCTATGAATATGCTTAACCAAGGTGGTGAAAAATCTCTGTAAGGAGAACACAAGACACCACTGTGATATATGGTAGATGACACAAACAAATGGAAACACATTCCATGCTTACAGATTGGAAGAATCAGTGTCATGAAAACGATCACACTGCCCAAAGCAATCTACAGAGTCAATGAAATTCCTGTCAAAATACCAACACTATTTTTGTACAGCACCAAAAAAGAGCCCAAAGAGGAAAAGCAATCCTAAACAAAAAGAACAGATCTGGAGGCATCATGTAACCTGACTCCAAACTATACTACAAGGCTAGAGTTACCAAAACAGCATGGTACTGGTAGAAAAGTAGACACATAGACCAATGGAACAGAATAGTTAACCCAGAAATCAAGCCAAGCACAATCAACTGATCTTCAACAAGGCATACAAAAGCATAAACTGGGGAAAGGACACTTGTTTAATAAATGGTTTTGGGAAAACCAGATAACCACATGTAGAAGAATGAAACTGGATCTCTATGATGCAGTGTAAGGAGCCCCAAAGTGGGGCTTAACCCACATGGGTTCTTGGCTTTGCCTAGGAAAGAATTCAAGGGCAAGCTGGAGATAGAAGAAAACGTTATTGAAAAGGCGATGTTACAGCTCTGGCAGTGTTATAGCTCCGGGACTGCTCCTGCAGAGTCAGGCTACCCCATAGGCAGAGGGTAGAGCTCAAGGAAGCTTTGCAGTCATATTTATACCTACTTTTAATTACATGCAGACTAAGAGTGGTTTATGCAGAAATTTCTAGGGAAGGGGTAGTAATTTTTTTCCACCTTGGCCCTTTATCTAGTTTTCAGTTTGGTCCAGTAACGGAGCCCTGCCTTTGGAGTTGTGTCCTGCCTCTTACCTCATTATCTCTCACCATGTACAAAAATCAACTCAAGATGGATCAACAACTTAAATCTAAGACCTGAAACTACAAAACTGCTAAAAGATTAACTAGGAAAAATTCTTACAGACATTGGCCTAGGGAAAGAGTTCATGTATAAGACCCCAAAAGCAAATGCAACTAAAACAAAAATAAATTGGACCTAATTAAACTGAAAAGCTCCATGTAGAGAAAGAAATCATCAGAGTAAACAGATGGTCCACAGAATGGGAGAAAATATTTGCAAACTATGTATCTGACGAAGGACTAACCTCCAGAATCTACAAGGAACTCAAACAAATCAGCAAGAAAAAAACAAATAATCCCATTAAAAAGTGGACAAATGACATGAATAGGAATTTCTTAAAAGAAGATAGACAAATGGACAACACACATATGAAACATGCTCAACATCTTTAATCATCAAGGAAACGCAAATTAAAACCACGCTGAGATGCCACCACACTCCTGCAAGAATGACTCTTATTAAAAAGTCACAAAACCGTAGATGCTGGTATGACTGTGATGAAAAGGGACACTTATCCACTGCTGGTGGGAATGAAAATTAATACAACCTCTCTGGGACACAGTATGGAGATTTCATGAAGAGCTAAAAGTGGATCTGTTATTTGATCCAGGAATCTCACTACTGAGTATCTATCCACAGGAAAAGAAATCAATATATCAAAAGCCACCTGCAGATATATGTTTATTGCAGCGCAATACGTAAAATCCAAAGATATGGAACCGGTCTACATACCCATTGACCAATAAGTGGATAAAGAAAGAAAATGTAGTATATATCAACACCATGGACTACTACTCAGCCATGAAAAATAATGAAATAATGTCTCTTGCAGCCACTTGGATGGAGCTGGAAGCCATTATTCTAAGTAAAGTGACTCAGGAAATGAAAACCGATCAACTTATGTTCTTACTTATAGGTGAGAGTTAAGCTATGGGTATGCAAAGGCAGATAGAGTGATATAAAGGACTTTGGAGACTCAGAAGGGGGAGGGTGGAAGGGGAGAGGGGTAAGAAAAAACCACACGTTGGGTACAATGTGCACTCCTTCAGTGACGGGTGCACTGAGACCACCATTATTCAGCTTATTCATGTAACCCCAAACCACTCATACCCCAAAAGCCACTGAAATTTAAAGAAAAAATAAAAACGGGGGAAAGATTCGAATAAACACTTCAAAGAGAATAAGTAAGTGACAAGCTAATGTGAAATATTCAATGTCATTCCTTACTACGGAAATGAAAATTGCAATCACAATGAAACACCACTACAAACCTATAAGAATGGCTAAAAAAAAAAAGCAAAAAACTGACCATCTCATGTGTTGGCAAGGAGGTGGACAAGCTGGACCCCTCAGCTGCCACCAATGGAAATGTAAAACATTAACAACAATGTGGAAAATGTCTTGACAGCTCCTTCAAAAGTGAAATATATACCTACCTGTGATCCCTCCATCCCACTTTTACTCAACATAAATGAAAGCATATGTTCACTCAAAGATTTACACACGAATAACTCAAAGATTTACACACGCATCTTCACAGTGGCTTTCATAGTAAGTGCCCACGACTGAGGAAAACCAAATGCCTATCAGAAAGCGAATGGACAAAGAAATTTTGTTTGATCCACAAAATGGAATGCTGCTCAGTAGTGAAAATGGAACAAATTGTGGACGCACAAAACAGCACAGTGAATTTAATTTCTGTTGACTGAAAAGAGGACCTATTGTTATAATGCAGTTTGGAAAGCTGTCGAAAATGCAAACTGGGTCACGAGGGACAGAAAGCTGACGGGGATGGCCTGAGGCTGTAGACAGGGACGGGAGAGGGAGGTGTCTCTAGGGGCACCAGGACGTTTTCAGGGTGACAGACATGTTCATTGTCATGTTTATTGTATGTCAGTTATGCCTCAATAGTGCTGCAAAAGGAAAAAAGACCCCACACAAAAGTGCATACAGGTTTTGAACAGACACTTCATAAAAAGACATGCAAGTGGCCAATGAAGGCATCAAAGGTGCCGAGCATCCGTATTCACCAAACCATCAAGAACGACCACTTCATGTCACTAGATTGGCTGAAATAAAAACATCTATAAAGCCAACTCTTGGCGAGGACATAGAGGACAGAAATGCTCACATTAGTGGGAGTGCGATGCACGCTGTTATACCCTCTCTTTGAAAGCTGCTTTAAGGCTAAACATAACGTCTGTCCTTGGACTCAGCAGTTCCACTCGATGTCTACCCAAGAGGAGGCCCGCCTGCGTTCGTGGCACGTGACTGCCCACGGCGCTTTTGTCCCGAGCAGCCCCAAAGTGTAACCACCCAGATGTAGTCAACAAGCCCATCTTCCCCTGCCCCTGTTTCTGGAGAGGGGCCCCTGTGGGAGATTGTGTTGGAGACACAGCCCTCTGCTTGGCCACGTGGCCTGGAGGATGGGGACACAGCCCTCTGCTTGGACACGCCGCCTGGAGGATAGGGACACAGCCCTCTGCTTGGCCACGCGGCCTGGAGGATGGGGACACAGCCCTCTGCTTGGCCACGCGGCCTGGAGGATGGGGACACAGCCCTCTGCTTGGCCACGCGGCCTGGAGGAGTAGGTGCAGAGGCACACAGTGAGGAGGACTGTGGCTGCCACGTGTTTGAGTTTTTAAAAAAGTGTGTCCCTCATGCAATTGCTCTCACGACGTTTGGTGGGAAGCCATGCTCTGGTGGGAGCACGGCGCCCTGGGCCTGGGGTTCCACTCCCAGCACACACAGTAGCATTTGGTTTGGAGCAGGCTGATGCATGCTGGCCACAGTCATCCTGACTGTCACCCCGTTTCCTCCCAGACAATCCTGTCCCTGCCATCCGCTGAACGCTCGCAGTGACGGGTGCAAATTCCCGCAGTCACAGCCCCTCCACGCTCAGCCCTGTGCTCTGTGCAAACCACCCTGCTTGCTGTTCCTCTGTTCACTCGGCGTGTTGAGTGTCTGATGTGACAGACACACGGGGGCTGGGGAGAAGGTCTGTGTCTTAAGCTCTGCCCTTTCCTCACTGCGGGGTCTTCTTTTCTCATTTGCAAAATGTGGACAATCACGTTTGTACCATGGAGTCATTGAGCGGGTTAGAGAAAGTTAAGGCATGCAAAGCCGAAGACAACCTGGTGTAGCGCTCAGTGAATAAGAGCCGGTGGCTGGCGAGGACCGTCCCTCCATTCTCTGGGTGGCCGTGACTCAGTTGGCCTCTAACCCCAGGCCAGGGTGGATGGGATATGGATTGGAACTTGCTGCTTTAATCATGGCCTGTGCTTTTCACTTGCCAGGTAGGAGGCTTTGGTGTGCAGCTTCTGGAAAGGCCAAAATGCAAACGGGAACCTGGAGCGACAGAAGGAAGAGCGGCGGGTAGAGCAGGGCCGGTGACAGCAGTGCAGCGTTTGCGTGGAGCGGGGGGGGTGATAGCGTGGGGTTCGCGTGGAGCAGGGGCGTGACAGCATTGCGGGGTTCGCATGGAGCGGAGGGGTGACAGCATCGCGGGCTTCTCAGCATTGCGCATCTTCAGATAATTCCAGACTCACCAAATGCATCGTTAGCAGATGCCCGTGAGTGAACGCTGGCACTCGTGATGCTGTCAGCTTGCTGCAGCTGTTGATCCTACGTAGTTTAGGACTTAGCTTCAACCTCATAGATTCCGTGAACTCTAGAAACTGTGTGGGGTCCTATTTTTCAAACTGAGAGCTCTGTGTCTTGGCTGCAGAGATAGCACAGTTTACGCCAGTGTGAGACTCCCCTGCTTCCTGGAATGCAAAAACGTTACTTTGTCTTGGTGACCGTGCTGTTGGTGGGAGTGACACCACAGTCACTCCCCCTCCACGTGAGTGGGCCACGTAGGGCCTGAGCACTGTTAAACACTGACACGGTCTACTGTGTTAAGACAGAGACAGACAGGCAGAGACACACAGAGACAAAGAGACAAAGACAGAGACACATAGAGAGACAGAAAATAAGCGGGCTGCCCGAGTCCCCTCTCTGCGGCCCAAGCTCAGCAGGGCACAGTGAAGTAATCCCAACCCCACATTCGCGAGCTGGAGCCGGAGCTGGAGCGTCCCCACCTCAGCTCCCAGACCTTGCCGCAGCCGGGGCCGGCTCGTTAGGAAGCTGCAGACAGCACCGCAGCCGTGTGCTTTGTCAGGCCGGCGGCTGCACGTCTTGATCAATGTTCCTGTCACTGCTGCCTGCAGGCTGTGAGACAGGGAGAGAGCATGTGTTGTGTGGTCAAAGATGTCCCCACTTGGGCTTCCTAATTTGTTTTGGATCCTTGGTGCAGGAGAATATCTGATGAGCAGCACAGCCCAGCGCACAGACAGGAGTCTCCTCCACTCAGCCGACCTCCAGGCCTGCCTGCCAGCCTGGACCCTAATTGTGTCATTGGGACTGGCTGGGTGGACTTCCAGGAGAGGCATGTTTGTCAAAGGAAGGAGGCCTGAGTTTTATGTCTGGTACTCCTGGCCCCAATAAAGTTGGGAGTGGGAAGAGCCCCTTCCACGAGGGTGTCACCATTTGACAGGTGAGGGGTACAGTGCAGGGCTTGGCTCTGTGAACTGCATTAGCTGGCTCCACAGAGCAGCTCTAATTTCCTCCAGCTAAAGACAATCACATGCTTTCAAAACCAATATTGCTTTTCTGAACCTCTCTAATCGTATTCTTTTAATTACAGTTGTTAAGGTCTATGGCTCCACAAGACCATGTCTCAGTTATTCTTCCTTCATATAACCCCAGGGCTTGGCACACAACAGCAGTAGAGGTTGGATGCTGCTGATGGGGGTGACACTGATGGTGGGGATGCTGCTGTGGATGGTGGGGATGATGAAGGTGGGGATGGTGAGGGTGGGGAGGGTGAGGGTGGGAAGGGTGAGGG